>NC_091699.1:81497407-81805292 GCF_041296265.1 Equus caballus | reverse complement strand
ACGTCTGGACACAGAGACAGTGTCCATTTCTGCCCCTTGATGTTGTTGCTGATCTTCTGGCTGGCTCTAACGCCTTTCTTCCACCCCAACCTCATCCCGTCTCAACTCCTCTAAGACAGAGAACCAGAGAATAATGAGCTGGCTGGGAGCCACTATAGGTCATGTTGACCAAGACCTTTTGTTAACAAATGGGCCCACTGAGGCCCAGAGATATTCAACAGCTGGCCTAAAGTCAGCCACAGAATGGGTGGCAGAGCCCAGCGCTCTCTGCAGCTCCCTCCTTTGAGGGGGCTCAGGTCTTATTTCCTCTATGATGCCCTCCCAGCCTATATTCAGCTGCCATTTTTCCAAATGCTTAAAGCATTGACAAATAAAAATGGCAAGCAATAGGATATATTGGAGAATATGAGGAAGCCATTTGGTATAAACCTAATTCAGCCTGACCTTGTCTTTCCAAAAGGGCCTGACCTTGGCTGTTGAGCATGCATTGTATATCTGCTTTAGAGATTCCCTATGGCAAGAACAAAGGCCCTTGAGATAGAGGTGCAACTCCCTCCCCCTCCCAACGTTGGCATCTCCTTAAGGATTAAGCATCTTTCCTTAGGCTAGAAACTGATTGCTGCACTCACCTGTGACCACCCAGCTCAAGACAATAGACTTGCCTCCTGCTAAGCCCTCTGAGATAGCAGACCCACTACCTGCTGTGTCCATCAAGCGCTGTGCCGACAGGGCAATCCTGTGACTATTGTGGGAGGGACATTTCAATCATATGTGAAAAGTCCTGTATGGGCGTATATAACCACTCTGTATACCTCACTTCTTTGGTGCCCTTTCTTCCTTCGGGAAGAAAGCCCTGGGCCATGGTCCTCAGATTTCAGCTCAGAATAAACTCACGCAAATTTTCATTTATAGATTGGTTATGGATTATTTTCGTCGACAGCATGATTGAGCTTATTCCACACAATTTAGCATTTGATAATACACTGTTTTGAACTATTCCTTAATTGCTTCGTGCGTGTGACTTTGGTTTCTGCTACCAGGCTGTGAGCTCCTTGAGGACAGGGAATTATGTTTTGACTAATTTATTAGTTCATTCAACAAGCGAAATAATTCTACGTGTTTGGCTTTGCAACACTGGTATTACACAACAGCATTTTTACTCAGAAATGTCTGGGACCATTGAAAATCCACATGTTTCTTGGGGCTCCCCCCTCCCTCCCTTCTCCTCTCACTTTCTATCCTGGGCGAGCTCATCCTGGAGCTCATTGCTGACCTCTCCTCAACGCTCCAGGCTTGTTTATCCAGCTGCCTGCTGGAAGCCTCCTGAGAAACACCGGGAACTCCCACCTTGCTCTCTGCAATCCTGCTGCAGTCTCACAAATCCATCGCCCCCAGTGGACTTGCCCCTAGAGTCTGGACTGTGCTGGGACCCTCTCCACATTCCCAGTGCCCAACCCTCAATAAATACTGGCAGGTTGAGGGAATGAGCAAGGACCTGGTCTGTTCCTTAAGTTCTCTGCCTCCTCAGCCCTGGTCCTTTGCTGGGGACTTACTGCAGGTGCCACCAGGCTAACTTGTCCCTGGGAGAAGAGGAAACATAGCAGCCTTGCACAACCAGCAGAATATTAAGAGCCTTTGAAAGGGCACTATTCTTGATGCAAATGGACCACCTGTCCTTGAGATAAGCATAACAAAAACAGCAATGACACCCACAAGAAAGTACTTGTTCAGGCTTTCAGATCCTGACTTTGATGTATGAGAAAGACACCTTGAGGGGCCTCCAAGACCTAGGTTCCTTAGACTGGCTTGTTGAAAGCTTGCAGGTCTGTTGCTGTGGAGTGGCCCAGAGCGCCCGGTGACCTTTGGACAGTGCATACTGACTGTCTGCAGTCTGGCTGATGGTGTGTGTGCGTGTGTGCGCACATGCATGTCTGTGTGTAAAACCTGCTCTTCCCCTTCAAAACCACTGCCATGAACTCTATCCACCAGTCCATCTACACTGCCTTCTAGAACCACCTTCGGAGACTAACACATTCTTCATCCACCAAGGATGGATTTGGATTTCAGTAACAGGCAAAGGTCATTTGGAGCCAAATCTGATGAGTCGGATGGATGAGCAAGCTAAAAAATAACATTTCTTGGTCAAAAATGAAGAGACACTATAAACTGAAGTTAAGAGTAAGCTGACTGCATTCTGTGCTTCTAAAGACAGTTCCAAGAAGGGAGTTCTGAAAAGCTGTGTGATAGTTGGCCCCCTAGCAGGGGCCCTGGGGCAACTTCCCCAGGCAGGCCCTGCCCCTCCCAGAATGCCCAATACCTGCCATGATGCTGCATTATTATAGCCAGTGAGAAGAAGCCATTTCTCCAGGGCCTGTCCAGGAAGGGGCACTTCCTGTGGACACTGCTATTTATGATAAGGATAGAAATAATTAAAACTGGCTTTTTGGCCTCTATTAGCCTAATAAGAGGCTATCCTGATCTGTTTCAAACCCAGCTCATTTCACTCATTTTTTTAATAAAGAATTGAGCATTTATTACATCCCCAAGCAAGGTTCTAGGCATTGGTGACACAGCAGTGACTAAAGAACAAAGTACCTGCCCCCACGGGCCTTATATTCTAATAGAGTAAATCAGAGGATGAACAGGCAAACAAATGAATAATGTAAAGTGGGATAGTGTTAAATACTATTCAGGAGCAGGTGAGGGCATGGTGAGTGACAGCTGGCAGTGGGTCATCAGGGAAGGTCTCCTCCTAGGCAGAGATATGAATGACACACAGGAGCCACCAGCCTGGAGGGCCCATGGGGGGTTGGGGGCATTCCACGCTCAGGGAACTAGAATGAACTCTCCGGAGCAAAAGTGTGCCTGCCCTGTTGCCAAGAAAGCCGGGAGGCTCGGGTGGCTGCCCAATTGCATGGGTCAAGGGGGAAGCGGGAGGAGGTAAGGCAGGAGAGTTGCCAGGGGCAGGTAACCCCCACCTCTGCCAGTTACAGCTCTGTGACCACAGACAACTTTCTGAGCTTTGGTTTCCTCATCTGCAAAATACTATTTACCTTGCAGGGTGTCATGAGGACTGACAGATTGTGTAAGTAACTCATCCAGCACTGTGCCTGCACAAAACTACCACTCACAGAGTACCAATTATTATCATTATTATCCTCAGCAGCAGCATCACGGTTATGTTGACCTCAGGATCCACCTCTGGCTGATGCATCAGAGTGTGGAAACTGTCTCCTCCATCTTAGGTAAATATGTCATCCTGCCCTTTGGTCAGCAGAATGCAGAGACTAAAGGGCCGAACTCTGCCTCCTTACAGACCAGAGGACAGCCAGCAGCCCTGTTCCCTGCCCCTCCCGGAATCACCAGGGCTTCCTCTGGGCAGGCTTCAGCATGGGCTCCCTTCTCTCAACCAGGCCATGCCCGGGCCACTATCAGCCAGCAGCTCAGACACCCAGGAGACAAACTGGACACAGCTCACGGGTGTTGGTCCCATTCAGCAGTCTGTATTCGGGCACAACCTGCTGTTGAAGGAATCTGCCATTTTGCGGTCACTGCACCACGCCCCGTGAACCATAACTTCCCTGGCACTGTCCAGTCAGGTAAAACCCAAAACCCACTTTCAGGCCCCTGGTTAGAGATGGCTGCCTCTCTGAACAAGAAGCCCACTGAGGCCCAGGCAGCACAGAACTTCACAGAGCCCACAGGAGGCTGGAGCCCTCAGGGCAGCACGTGGCTCTGGCTGGGATGGAGCCACCAATGCCAACGCCAAGGACACAGCTCCTGTGTGGATAGTAAACTAAGCCTGAAAGAGTTCGGATATTAGACAAGCTAGAGGGCTAATTAAAATGTAAAATGTGGTCCGTGGGGCATAAATTCCTACAAGCCCGGAGGGATCCACCATTTAGCACACCAACCAACCAGGGCAGCCATTTACTCAATGGCTCCCCTGAGGGCTGCGAGCACCAGCTCACCTCCCAATGTGCTCAATTTACCTCCCAGATGTGCTGGGCTGAGAGGACAGGAATGGCCCCCATTCATTACCGTGGCCCCACGTAGGGTGCCAAAGAGCTGGGTGGCTGACTGGGGGCAGGCCACTGTTGCTGAAGCCCAGAGCCTTGAAAGGGGACCACACTGCAGGGACACAAAGCAACGAACCCCCTAAACTATTCACTTACTCCCTGGGATGCATCAGAGCCTGGGGAGCCGGGTGATGACACAACTAGAAAATGGAAAATATACTCATTGTTTCCCACCGCAGTCTCTAAGAGTCTCCACAAAACCCTTTTGGAAACCGGGATGGTGGGAAAATGCAAGAAATACTGTATTGAGGTGGGAGTGGGAGAAATGGCCCCAAGCAGAATATATCCGGGTTGCTGGGAAGGAGGTTTTTGTGTTTACCAAAAAAGGGCTGGGATTAAGAAGTGCTGCTGTCACCCTGCCTCAGCCTGAAGCTCGAGGTCATGGCAACCCCTGGTTTAGCAGAGGAGTTCAATTCACAGACTCTGGAGCGGGCCATACCCTGCTGTGTGACCATGGGCAAGTCTTTACACCTCTCTGAGCCTCAGTTTCCTTCTCTAACTCAGGGATGCTAATAGTACCCACCTCACTAGATGGTTGTGATGATCAAATGTGATAACGCGTGTAATGTACTCAAACCTGAGTAAGAGACACCCCGCTCCCCTGCCCTCCAGAATCACGTGTTTAGCTTCTCTCTGAGCACAGGTCAGTTATTTCTCCTTGAAAGTCTTGGTCTCCCTCCACTATGTATATGATCTACGACTCTCTCCTGTCTGTCTGGTTGTCTGCATCTGTGCATCATCTTCAGTGTGTGCGTGCATGTGTACGTGTGTATATGTATGCATGCATGTGTGCATGTGTGTGCCTGTGTGTGTGTGCAGTTGGGGGTGCTAGCTGTGGCCCAGGCGGGGCCTGTGTCTGGCCCAACCATCAAATGCCGTAAGTGCACTGGTCAGCCCTGCCCATTCCCAGCCAGGGTGAGCAGCCCTCACCGCTCAGGGATCCCACAGCTATGGGAGCCACAGTAATAGAAGGCAAGGCGGGCTGGACCCATGGTCCAGATGGCCCGCATGTCTTTGCATTCTGGCACATTTCACATTTCACACCAGATCTCTGCCAGGAGGCCAGGAGGAACACTGCAGGCTTGTGCCTCCGGAGGGGGCTGCTTGTCCACAGCCCTGGGGCCACTGTAACTTCCACCAGGCAGCAGCATTTCGTACCAGGCCCTGCCTGGAGTGGGGTCCTCAGCCATTATGACAGCTGCTGCTGCTGTTGACACTGCAACAGTGACAAATTCATCCCTCTGACAAGATCCCTTTAAATAATTCACAGGGAGCTAGGGATTAAGACACTGTTTCTCTCTGTCTCTGTTGAGATTTAAAACACCCCCAGCTGGGGTATTTAAAGAGTGCATAATGGACTGCCCCTCGTGGGTCTCCCCTCCCCCTTTCCTCCTCTTTCCCATTTCCCAAACTCATCCCCCACTCCACCAGCCAGCCCATAACAAGGAGGCCCAGAAAACAAGAAAGGGAAAAAAAGGAGGGAACCAGTGCTTGGCTGGTCACTATGGCAACGGTGGCAGGGTATTCAGCTGTCATTATCCCAGTGCCTCACACATGTGATTATCTTAAGCTGTCGATTGAATGTGGTCCTCACTGCTGCCCAACAAGGCCTTGTCGAACAAGGCAGGGGCGGGAGCTGCGGGGCCCAGGCCCCAGCTGCCTGATACTGCACTGCCCAGACCCAGGCTCCCCTGATGAGGAGCAGAGCTGCCCCTGGGAGAGACTGATGGTATTTCCCTTCAGCTCGGAGGGATCTCTGCTCAGAACATATAGTGGAGGCTGGGATGAAGCTGGGCCACCACACTGGGTTACAGGCTGGGGAAATGGGCTCCTCGTTCCACGAGCAAGAGAGTTCTGACTGAGTGTCGGCCAGCTGGGGCTGTCCTGGAGACAAGAGAGCAAGCCAGGGGGGAGGAAGAGGCCGGCCTTCCTGGAGGAGCTCTTGGCTTCATTCCCATTCTCAGGGTGGAGGAAAATTCCCGTTCTCAGGGTGCAAGAAAATCAAATCTGGCCTGGGAAGAGGACACACGTCCCTCCATCCTGTCTATCCACTCTAATTGTGGGAATGTGGCCACGTGAGTGACCCACTTCAGGGGACTTTTTCGTGAGACTGCAGCTGCTGGAGCTTGGTGCTGAGAAGCCTGGGGAGGACTCTGGTCTCACTCCTTTGCCCCCTGGACTCTGCTTCAGATTGTCTCTGGACTGAGGTTCCCATATTCGCAAATGTTCTTTGAATGCCACGACCACTGGTCACCCTGCACTGGGCACGCTCCAGGTTCTCCAATGTCCCTTTTAAAACTTAGCTCCCAGAATAAGCCCATCGTAGCAGAGGTGCTCAGGTCAGCACAGCACACAGCAGGGCCACCATCACCTGTGACACACACCTGGATCGCTCTGAATACCACCAGCTCAGTCTGGCCTTTCCTGCACCTGGGGTCAGTCCTCATGAATATGTGGCCAGACACACACAAGTCCCTACTACCTGAGGCACTGCCCACCCGGATCACCCCAGGCTTGATGCTGCACAGCAAACTGCACCTAAAGGCAAACGCAGACCACTGCCATTGACCATGTTAGTTTGAAGGCAGAGCGCTCAGTCTGCAAGACGTTTGAATCTTGACTCCAGCATCTTTCATGTGGCTAACCTTTGGGACTCCAGGGAGTGTGTTGGATATGCCTGTGTCCACCAGAAAGAGTGGGGAATGGAACAGTATGCATGGAGATGAGAATACGACATGACTAGAACAACCCCCGCCACCGCCTGATTCTATCAGCAGAACCCGCGCCCCGCCCCCCACCACATTCTATCAGCAGAGATGCTCCTCAAATGGAGAAGGGGCTGGTTCAGCAGAACTGATACTGCGGCCACTGGATGGGACAAAGCAGCTCTCTACACCTCACATATTTCCGTTCCTGAATATTGGCAAAGGCCTGGGAGTAGGAGCTGACTCGCAGGCTCCTCCATCGCCCCCTGGAGCCAGCCATCCCCAGGGACCGCCTGTGTCCTCCTCTGGATCCCTGGCCAGGCCTCGCCTGCTCTGGGAGTGGCGCCTCCCCCTCCAGTCTCCCTCTGGAACGGCTACTCTCTGCCCCAAACCCCACACATCACAAAGCACCTGTTCCACCTTTCCTCGTGCAGCTCGCTTCAGAAGATGATTCTTGGGGTGCTTAACATGTGCACCACTCACTGGTCCTGGCGTTCACACCTACCCTTTCCCTTTGTAGAAAACTGGGACACTGCTGCCTCGCCTCGCCCCCTGTTCTCTGGTTTCTCAACCATATATGACTCTGGGATCCCTTCCCCACACTCCTTCTGGGGCAGAGGTACAAGAGGGAGTTTTGTGGTCAGACAGGCCTGGGGTCAGTCTCAGCGAAACCCCTAAGCAGCCCTGTGACTGCCCTGAGCCTCAATGTCTGCTCTGTAAAATGGAAGAAAAACCACCTGGCTCGCAGTGTCCTGGTGAGAATTCAGTTAGGTAACACAAGCAACGTTCAGTGCTTGGTACACAGGTGGTGCTTAATTGATGCAACTAGTAGTAGCAGTAGTTATTACTATAACATGGTGCACCCTCTGATGGTATTCACGCGAGAGCCACAACCTAATGGAAATGCTGGAATGCTGATCTTGTAGCTCAGAGGCCCTTCCATCAGTTCCCACTCTCATCCCAAGCAAGTTCAGTCCCTCCAACAAGAGTCATCACAGCACTAGTACTAGTCACGGTAAGCGGGATTCACTGAACATTAGAGTTTACAAAGACGGTAACCACAATTTAATCCTGCCAGCCCCACTGTGAATAAGCTCTTACATTACCTATGTGATAGAGGCAGAAAATGAGCTCGGGGAAGTCAAAGAACTTAGACGAAAAAGGAAACAAACCCAGGACTTTAGATTCCAAATTCCTGGGCTTGCTCTTTTATGCTGCCAGAAATACAGTGAGATTTAGGCCAAACAATTCTAATACTTTTGGCTGGAATTGGAGGTAAGGCCAAAGGCATCATCCAAGGGCACCCTGCTCCCTCAGAGGCCAGGCTCGTCCTTCCAGAGCCAGGCCCAGAGGCCCCATCTGTCTTCTGCCCACCTTGATCCTCTCTTATTCATCCGTTTTCCTCTTGTCCATCTTCTCCAGCCCACTTAACCCTGCCTCACCTTCCTTCTGAGGCTTTGCCTCCCCCAATAATATAGTTCTTTCCTTCACCAAGGCGACCAGTGTGAGGGAGCTGTGAGTTCAGGCCTCTGCTGAGCCACCTCAGCTCCATCCTGGTGCCCACATCGGGAGCTGTGTCCTTCCATGGTCCTGAGAGCCACGCCCACCCTCAACGTGAGAAGAGCTGTCATCAGGCAGTTGGTCCTTAGGCTCACATGCCCAGGGAGGAGAGTTTCTAGGGTTGGGACAAGGCACATGGCAGGGGGACTGCCTTCCTGGGGAAGGTCTTAGACAAGAAGAAAGACACCTGTCTGTCCAGGCAAACAAGGGTTAAGCCTGCCTCCAAGAGTGGGAAGGGGGCTGGTGACCTCTGGGGTTCACTCCTAGCATCTGCGCACAGAAATATCTCCTGCTCTGCTGATGAATGAGTCTGTGAGCCATTTCCAAGAGCAAGAAAATAAATCTGCCAGACAGTAAGGTTCCGGTGAACCCCCACAACTCCTAAAATTCTTTACTGCAGTGAGCTAGAGAAGCATCTCTTCTTCAGTCAATCTCTTCCCCTCCACCCACACCTCCCCCTCCCACACCCATCTGATGTATTTCTGTAACCAATGTAATAATTAATATTCTACTCAATGACACTGGGCATCTGTAACCTCCTAGTCACCTTTCTGTTAAAGGCATATGCATGCCTACAAAAAAGACCTCATATAAACACCCCGTGAGAGAGCAACCAAAACCACGAAGCCAGGCAGAACGGTGCCCTGGCTGCTCATCGGGCCCAGCTCTGCCCCCGTGGGGACCCACCCTGCCTCCGCCAAGCCACTCCACAGCCGTCACACTCTTCCCAGAGCAGCGTTGGAACTTCACGGGCCCTTCCACCTCGGCAGGGCCCACCTCCCCGACTGGCGGCCCGAGCCCCCATGCCTTGTCTATCTGTCTCTGTCAGGCAGGCGATTTTAAACTTTCATTCCTAAAAGACACGTATGATATAAAAAAATGTTTTAAGTGCCTCGGAGTGTTTTGCTCCTCATTGCTTCATAAAAGTGACATTAATAGCCAGGGAAGAGCACTGCTGAGTGCAATTACAGAGGATGTTTCAGGTATGAAAGCTGTTTTGAGCCTGCTAATGTTTCCTAATTACAGGCCTTTTGGTATCGAGAGAAAAAGATAAAGAGTAGGTGGGAGGCCCAGGGGGGGAGCTCTGACTTCTCCCAGGGGTTCACCTGAAGAGGGCAGGGGAAGGGGCGAGGAGCAGGGAGGTCAGAGGCCCACCCGCTGGGAGGCAGGGCCTCTCTTAGCTGAGAAAGTGGTACTAATTCCTGGGTAGCAGCTCAGGAAAAGGATCCCACCCATGCCCTGTATTGAGAGAAACCTTTTATACACTGAGCTGAATTTGAGGAGCCGGCAGCACTGCCCAGGAGTTCTTCTGGAGCCACCCTCTGAAGACGCCTTCGTGGGCAGCGTTTCACTGGGAAAGAAGGCACAGCAGGGCTGTCAGCAGGAGAGTGGCCTGCAGGTTAAATGTCAGCACTGGCACCTTCTAGACCAGAGGTAAGTTCACAGCTACTCTGAGCCTTAGTTTCCTCTTCTGCAAAATGAGACTTTCGTGGGGATTAACGCATTCAGGGCTGTAAAGCACTTAGAGCCTAGGATAGAGCATTAGATTTTTACTCTACCTAGCATCTATTCATCTTTCTGTACCTATGTCCCGATTCCTCCTGGGAATTACTCCCTCCCACCCTTCAGTCCCCGGGCTCCTGGTAGGCTCCGCACACCACAGGGGTAGAGCACGGTACCTGGGAGTAGCAATCAGCGCTCTGCTTTCCTGGGCTGCAGGGATGGGTGCAGGGCAGGCACAGGATTCAAGCCGAGAGGGTCAGGCCCTTTCAGAGCTACTTCCAGGGCTTCTTTCTGCTGGGGGGCCAGGAGGAGGTGTTTGTTCTCCCCCAGGGGATACGGATGAATGAGGTTCTAGGGGCTGGAGCTGCTGCAGACTTCCTATGACCAAGAGGCCTTGCACAGAGCCAACACCATGGGAGTAGAGAGAGACGAAGGGGGATGGGAAGAGAGAGAATGAAGACTGGAGGGTAGAGAGGGAGATGGATCCTGAAGATCTGGACCAGCCCACACACGAAGCCACAGCAGCCCCTGGACCGTTCAGTCACGTGAGCCAAGACACTTCCTTTAAAATTGAGTTGTGCTTTTCTGTCACTGGCCACCAGACAGCCCTGACTGATACAAAAGTGTGCTTCCAGTAATCAGCGACCAGGTCGAATGCCCTCAACCCCCACGCAGTGGACCAGTCTGAGAAAGGGTGACCAACCCTGCCCCCCTTTGCCAGCCTGCCCTAGGCATGGTCTGGAATTCAAACACGGAAAACTTCATTCACAAAATCGTTTTGCCCAGAGCTAAATTTCTCTTGGATTTGCCTAATTTAGCTCAGGCTTTCTGTCTTAATTAGCATGACTGAGTCATCAGAGAAAGAAAAGAGAAAAATTCAGCCCTGCAGAGGGCTAGTACTATGCTAACACTTCCTCAGTGTTTATGAAGGAAAACTTTTTGCCGCCATTGTTTCCTATAGGACACAGTTACCATCCTTACCCCACGCAGTAGAGGAGGAAGCTGGGACTGAAAAAGTCTAAATGATGGACTCAAGATCACACAGCCTAGGGAGCTGAAGAGCTGACGGGGAGCTGGTTTATTTGATGCCAAGGCCTGGGGCCTTCATTGCTGCTCCGTAAGCATCTCACCCATCAGACCAGATACACTTCAGTGGATCTTGCTTGCCCTCAGAACGAATGGGCTCTTACTAGAGTGGACTTCCCTCCTGGACATGCTTTCCTTATTCCCATGGTGTGGGCAGCTGGCAAGGGTGCCCGGAGGATCTGACAGACATGGGGAGAGCAGGCAGCCAGGGTCTGCCAAGTGGCCACGATGGTCCACGTGTGGACAACCAGCAGTGGCTGTGTGGTAAGGCCTCAGTGTGCCTGCTCTCACGGATTTGCATCTGGTGTCAGGAGTTAATTTACCAGACATCGACATTCAAATGCATATTGTTCTCTTCACAGTGGCTTCCTCTGGAAGCAACCCACTTAGTCCAATACTCCTCCCACCATTTAAGATAATTCCAGAACACTAGGAACTGCCTACAGAAGCATAAGGTGAAATCATCTCATTTAACTTCATACACACATACACACACATAAACACACACAAATACACACACAAGTACACATATATATACACAGATGCACACAAACACACATACATATGCACACGTATACATATATATACAGACACACACATATATAAGCAGATACATATACAGACGCACGAATATACACACATACACACACACACACACGCATGGAGCATAGGCATGCATACACCCAGCTTGCCCATGCTGAAAGCTCATCAGGCTGGCCTCTGGACTCTGATTTCTTTTTCTTTCCTCTATCAAATCCCCCTTCCCATGATGCAGATTTGCCAATATTAAAATAGTGAACAGAGTATGTCACAGGCCGTGAAGGTGGTTCCAAAGCACAGCACAGATGGAGGTGGAGTCTGGAGCGCTCTTCGAAGATAAGAATGGGTAGATGTTTACACTTAGACCACACATCCCACAGACACAGAAACCTACACACGCAAAGGCCATCAGTGGCCCAGTTACAAACAGCCAGTGAGTCCCGGCAAAACTCTTGGAAAGTAAAACAACTTTGGGCTTGGATTTCCAACAAGCAAGCTGAATAAGCCTCACTATCAGAGGAACCTAGGCTTGCCTTTCTAACCCATCACAGCCTGCTTCAAAAGCAACTGGGACCTTCTCGTGGCAGTCCTGGTCTCCTGCATCTTGCTTATCTCAGGAGAGGTGGTTCCATTTGCATCACTAACTAGTCTCTTTAGAAAGATATTGACAACCAAATGGGTATTGAGAGGCCTACAACAAACATTTTATTGGGCTACAATAAACCTAAGCTCAGGACCCTGGGTTGGAGATGCAGGGAAGAGAATGGTCTGGTCCTTCCTCATTCATTCGGCCAACAAACCTTTATTAGAGCCTGTTGCCAGCTGGGCTGGTGCTGGGCACCTGGGGACACAGTGATGAAGCTGTGCCATTCTCTGGCCAAGTAGGAGAGACCACACAGCAAGACATGTTTAGCTCACAGAGTGATGGACAGTATGTTAGAAGATGGCACCAAGTCCTCTGGGCTTTAGGGAGAGGGCTCCAACCTGAGCCCTGCTGGGGAAGATCATCCAGATGGGCTCCCCAGGGGATGAGAACAGAGCTGACACCTGAGGGACAGAGAGTGGTGCAGGGAGGGTGGGGGAAAAAGAAAAGGGTGGAGAGGGCCAAGCAGTGTCTAGAAACTGGGGCGGACTATTGAGAGTGGACTGTGCAATCATAAAGACCATTGTGTACTGAGAGCTGCCCGTGGCTGGGCAGGGCACCGAGTACTTACCATGGGACTTCTCTGAACTCCCCCACTTCCCGGAGGTCCTGAAATGTGGAGGTCAGGGAAACTTTGAGGCAGGGCCTGAAGCAAGGATTTGGGAGAGGTGACTGAAGCCGGCCCATGGGAGGGGTCACCAGGGGCCCCACTGAGGGTCCCCAGGACACCCTTTGGTGGGAGTTCAGCCCTCCCTGGCTTTGGTTACTTTATAAATGTATTTGTGACTTTCTCCCTCTGCTTACCAGGTGGCCTCCGATTCAGAATAAACCTAAAAGCTTTAGATTAAAGCTCCAATTAGATTATAAAGCAACATTTTGCGTTGGAGCATAAATACTTTCTGTTTTTGACATGTAATATTATGATCCACTTTCTAGCAATACAACTGAAAACAATCTGTGGGCCATGTGTAGGTGGGCAGTCCAACTCCTTCCCATATCTGCTGGTTCTCAAGTACAGCAGTGAAGACACCCAGTGAGCCCCATAAAAGCAAGAGTCCCTTGGCCTCTCTTTGGGGACCCCACCTCACAGGCCATGCACTGTGGGTAGGGTCCATTGCAATGCCAGATGGGCCCCCTGGACAAATTTTGGTGCCTCTTCTGGTCAAGGCAAATGCAGTTCCTTAGGGACCCGCAGGCTACCAGAACAATGCCCACCCATCCTTCTCCATCTTGAGCATGCATGCATGGTGTCCCGACTGCAGAGAGACGATCTAAGGCCTTTGCCCCTTTCTGGGCTGGGGGGACACATCTCTTCCCTACTGAGTCCAAGGAAGATGTGGACCCCCCACCCAGCCTCGTAGCTTCTCAAATGCCCAATCCTGGACCTCTTCATCACTCAGAAGTACTCTGCATGTCTTAAATCCAAGTGCTTCTCAAGGCTGTGGCATCTGGTCCTCCTCCAGTCTCACTGGGACCTCCATCTGGGCCCTTGTACTTTGTCACAATGGTCGGTGCCTCCTGGCTTCACTCTTCTTCTTGTTGGCTAGACACCATGATATAAGATGCCAATCCCCTCCCACCAATGTCCTCAGCTCCTTAACCCTCCAGGCGCACCATTCTTGTACAACCACACCTCAGGATGGCTGCACCTCCACACCTCCTCCAGGTACTGTCAGACAGCTGAAGGAGGCCAGCAGAGCAGGGCCATCACAAACGCACGGCCTGCACACTTGCCACAGCTGGGCCCTTACCCCCAGCCACATTCCTTCTGAGCAGGCCAGCCTCTGTCCACCTCTCCAACGGTAGCAGGTACTTCAAACCTTTTACACCCTCCTAAAACCTGCTACCCAAGACTGCCTACCCCTCAGTCTCTGAACCTGGCCTCCAACCCCATAGAGCAAATAGGAAGCTGGAAGAATTTTCTATCTTACAGCTTCTATCACCAAACCTGAGTACTCGCATCTCTCTGCAGGTACCTTATCTCTGTCTTGCCATTTCAAAAGAGAAGGGGTCCCTTCCTCTGAAAGGCAAACACACCCACAGCCCCCGTTCCCTCAGTCCCTCATGCTCTGTCTTCCCTCCTCTTCACAAACTGCTATCTCCATCTCCCCATCTCCCACTGACCCTTCAACTCTCTGCTTTCTGGCTTCCTATGTTTGTCCCCTCTGAAACCCTCCACAAGGGTCACCAATAGAGTCACTGTAACTAAACCCAGTGGAGACATTCAATGCCCAGCAGCATTTGCCATTTGTGTCCCCTCTTCCTCCTTGACACACTCTTCCCTTGGCTTCTGTGGGAGAACCACCTCTTGGTTTTCTCCTGCCCCGTGAACCACTCCTTCTCAGGCCCCTTTGAAGGCTCCTCTTTCCCTATTTGACACTTCAATGCAGGCTGCTGTCCAAAGCCCTCACTTCTTCTCCCTCCAGACACTCTCTCTGGGAGACTGCAGCCACACCCTGCCCCCTACTCAAGTGATGTGGGGTTGCCTTCTCATCCCACTGCCCATGAGTCAAATGCTGATGGCGCTTCTCCCCGTGGATGCCCCAGAGGCACTTAAAACTCAACAGGCCCAACACTGCACTCAGCCTCTTCCCACCCAAGCTCCTCCTCCTATGTCCCCACCTCCAAGAATGGCACCATCAGCCACCTACTTGCCCAGGTCAGAGACTTTCGACAAGCATACATTGAGTCAGCTAGTAAACTAGGTGCCAGTTTCTAATGCTGAACAAATAGACAGAGTCCTGGCCACCCTGGAGGTGAAAGTATGGCCAAAGGTAGGAGGGGTGATAGAAATTAATCCAATATTAACACATAGTGATGCAAAATGTGCAACTGTGAAAAGTGCTATTGAGAAAAGCTCCTGGTCCTGAAAGGACCTGTGATGGGGACCCACTGTGGTTGGGGTGCAGTGAAGGTGTCCCTGAGGATGGGCCCAGTGAGCCAAGGCCTGGAGATGATGGAGGAGAAGTCAAGAACCACTCTGGTTTCTGGTCGTTACAGTGTGCTAAGACGGAGCCCACATGTGCACGTTGGGGAAGGAGAGGAGGGTGAATTCTACGGACCATGCTGAGATGCCCGTGAGCAGCCAGTGAGAGAGGCAGCATTTGGATCTGTGAGCCTGGGCTAGGGACACAAACTAGGGAGTCGGTATTCACCGAATCAGAGGCAACTGTCCAGGATGAGGACAGAGGGAGAAGGGCAGAGGGCTTGAGATAGAAGCATAGTCCTTGATCGTTCCTTTCCCCCCAGGCCAAGGGCTGGCCTGACCCTCCTGCTGATGGCGATAAATCAGCCAGGTTCTGAAGCTGCTCAGGGCACCAGGAGAAGAGCTATCTGGCTGTTTGTCACCACAAGAAAAGCATCTGGGAAAGGCGGCTGAGCCGTGGCTGGTAACCAGTGGGAGGGCGAGCAGAGAGCAGCCCAGCCAGCTGCTGTCTCTAAAGGGCATCACTTGACTTTGAATGTTTCCCTCAAGGACAATCTTCCTTGGAAAGGAGATCCGACGTTTAAAGACAGGTGGTATGTACAGAAATCAAGGGAAAAATTAACCATAAATCACACCACATTGATGCTTTGTGAAAACATACAAGCCTTCAAATCACACGTAATTTGTAAAAGAGTGGCAAGTTCGTGATATCCAGGCAACCTGAAGGGCTGCGCCTTGTCAGCTTTGCCTAAAGCCCCTAGGAGCGGGAAGGGTGCCCAAGTTGTCCACAGTGTTCCCAGCAGGATGTGCACTTCTTCCGAGTGGGCAGCCTTTGCCCCTGCCCCCAGGCCCTGCTCTGGAAACACCAGCTCATCCTAGACCTTGCCCTCCACCCCCAAGGATGATGCTCGCACCTGGGATGTGCATTTCTGCAACTGCTGGGGCCGGTGGAAGTGACAGCACTGGGGAGAAACGCACAGAGGAGATCAGGGCTGCCCTGCGACCTGAATGGCCCAATTCGTATGGTCCCCCAGGCAGAACTGGGCCCATTAGGACTGTGGTGATGTGTGCCACAGGACTCAGTGTGGCACTAGATGACCAGAGGCAGGGAAGGAGAAAGGGGATGTGGGGCCTAGGGACACCCTGCCCCCCCCAACCTCACCCCCCTGCTGGGATGTAGAAACCACTCACTCCTCCTGCCCCCTCCCTTCTGATGAGGCCCTGCAGAGAGCCAGTCATCCGGACCAGGGACTTGAACCTCATCTCCACTTCCTCCCTCTCCCTCCCCTCACAGTCCATCCAGTGCCAAATGCTGCCAACGCTTTCCCCTTAGCTTCGCTCCAACTGACCTCTGAGTACTCATTTTAATTCGACTCATCTGACCCACCTACGACAGCTGAAAGAGCCTCTTAAATGCCTTTCTCTCAACTGCTCCCCACAATCCTGTCAGCACGGGTGACTGATTCTCCTGCCCAGGTCTGTCCATCACCTGTGGGATGAAACCCAAACTGCTTACTCAGCACGGCCGCTGCAGTCTGTCACCAGGGGCCACCTTCCATCGACACCCCAGCCCCATCTCTGCACTGTCCACACCCTGCCATGTTCCAGACACACAGACTCTTCTCTCTTGTGTCTTTTCATGACCCTGTGCCTTCAAACCAGCTACTCGTCCTACTTGAGATATCTTTCCAGACTCCCCATTCACCATCTGTCAAACTCCTACTCACTCTCCAAAACCCAGCTCGTGTGCACTTTCTCCGTAAAGGCTTCTGGTCTGCCTCCAATGCTTCTCACCCCCAGCTCTGTGCCCACACCTGCCTGTTGATCTCTCCATTGCCACAAAGGAGTGATGTACTTCAGCTTATTCAGGAACATGGTGGATCCCAAAGGAGACAGGGAGCTCCTCAAGGCTGCTCCATTTTTGTAGCTGCAGAGTCTGGCCAGGTGTATGAACACTGAACAAATGAATCAGGAACATCTCTCTGAAGCAACTCCAGATGAGAGACAGCCTCAGTCCTCCTGAACTCCAGCTCCTCCCTCATGCCCCTGCCCTCTCTGCAGCCCCATGGGCATCACAGATCTCTGATCCACCCCAGTGCCACTGGCCTGAGTGCCCAGCTATTGGCAGCCACTGCCCCCATTCCTACACAGGCACAGCCTTGGTCACCTAGGGGCTGACTCCCTGAAGGACTGTGTCACGAGATGGTCTGCATCACTACACCAGAGAGCAGCTCAGGTCTGAGACCCCTGCTGCTGCCTTGCCTCTCTGTGGATGGGCAGTGAACACAACCATTCACACCTATATTCCACCTCCCAAGGTGCTGCTTCATGCAGGCTCTGCTTCCCCCAGCCATCCTTGGGCCCAGGACTACACAGCAGGATTGAAGGGTGGATGGTCTGACACTCACCCCCGATGCGGGATTGGCTGTCCAGCCCAGCTCTGCAGTAGCCGTCCTGGTGTCCATTAAAGTTTCTGTAAATCAAAAAGAGAAAAACTGATGAGTCAGAAAGATTACTGAACAATAGCCCTTCTGTTCATGAAATTACTTAGGACTGTAAATGTCAGTGCTTAAAGCCTGGAGCCCTTTGCCAAGCCCAAGGCTCGGGGAGCAAGGGGTCAGCTAGGCTGACACAGCTCACGGCGTGGTTAGACGCAGACCTCAGGTCTCCTGAAGCCAAGTCCTTGCGCTCTACCCGAATGACCCCAGGCCACCTGTGGAGGGTGAAGTCACCACTTTACCCCTGAGATGCAGCTTCTTCCTGCAACTCTCTACCTAGAGGCTCCGCCAGGGCCTTGGTGACCCGGGAGCCAAACTTCCTTCCTTCCTCAGCCCCTTCCCTCTGCCCTGTTCCACCCCACTGGGCTGTTCTCCAACCTCGTCTGTCTGCCCGCCTTTCTCCCCACCACTCCCCTCTGCCTCCCCATAGGTATCCAGGTTGACACTCCGATGATTCCCCATCAACTCCTCGGACCTGAGGCTCAGTGCTCCTGCAGGTCCTTCTGCCCCCAGGCCCAGACACTGCCCAGCCCCTTCCCCAAGACTCTGCTGGTGGCTCATACAGCTTGAGCACAAACACACATCTCAGATCCCAGCAGCCTGCGTCCTGGTCACCAATCCCTCTGGCCAGTAAGGGAAAGAAAGTCACCCTGACTCCGCTGTGAGCTCCTGGGTACCATCAGGGAGCCGAGACCACCAGGCTTCACACAGTGATCACAGAGGTGATGTTTATTGTAACAGTTTTCTGGCAGACAGCAGTAAGTCTCCTGAGAACAGAGCACCTTTTCCTTTTCTCTTTTTTTCTCTTCAACCTATTATTGACCTTTGTCAGCCCCCACCTCTCAATGGAAATTTCTCCCCAAAGGCTGTTCATGGGCTCCTGATCAAAGCCTCTTTTTTTTTTTTTTTTTTTTTTTTGGTGAGGAAGATTCGCCCTGAGCTAACATCTGTGCCAATCATCCTCCATTTTGTATGTGGGATGCCACCGCAGCACAGCTTGACGAGCTGTGTGTAGGTCCACACCCAAGATCCAAACCCACGAATCCTAGGCCACCGAAGTAGAGTGTGCAAACTTAACCACTATGCCACCAGGCCAGCCCCCTCTTTTTTCTTGACAGTTTTATTGAGGTAGAAATGACATAGAATAAACTGCATATAATTATGGCATACAATTTGATACATTTTGACATATATTTACACTTGTGAAACCATCATCACAATCAGGATAACGAACGGATCCATCATTTCAAGAAGTTTCCTTGTCCCTTTGTAAAACCCCCTGCCCCTGCCCCACACTGTCACTGTCCCTGGGCAATGACTGATCTGCTTTCTGTCATTACAGATTAATTAGCATTTTCTAGAATTTTTATCTGGCTTCTTTCACTCAGCATAATTGTTTTAAGATTCATCACATTGTTGTGTGTGCCAATAGTTCATTCCTTTTTATTGCTGAGTAGTATTCCATTGTATAGATGTACCAGTTTGTCTATCCATTCACCTGTCATTTCCAGTTTTGGGCTATTACATAAGAGTATATAAGAGCTCCAGTTCCTCCGCATCCTTACTGGCACTTGGCACGGTCAGTCACCTTTAATTTTGGCCATTTTAATAGGTATGTAGTGGTATCTCATTGTGATTTTAATTTTCCTTTCCTTAATGATGAATGATGTTCAGCATCTTTTCACATGCTTATTTGCCATCTGCTTATCTTTCTTGGTGAAGTGTCTCTCCAAATATTTGTCCATTTTTAAATTGGGTTGTTTGTTTTCTTATTATTGAGTTTGGAGAGTTCTTTATAAATTCTAAATACAAGTCCTTTATCAGATACGTGTTTCGCAAATACTTTCTCCTACTCTGTGGCTTGTCTTTTCCTTCCTTTAACAGTGTCTTTCAAAAAGCAGAAGTGTTAAATTTTTATGAAGTCCAATTTATCAATGTTTTCTTTTATGGTTTGGTATCATCTCAGAGAAATCTTTGACTAGCCCAAGGTCACAAAGATTCCTCCCTTACCTAGGTCTATGATCTATTTTGAGTTAATTTTTGCGTAAGGTGGGAGGTGTGGATCAAATGTACAATTGTTTTTTTCACGTGGATATCCAGTCGTTTCAGAGGGGCACCTTTTTAAAGGTGCTGTATAGGCTGGTGGAGGTGTGTTATCCACCTGGATTCCCCAGGGCCGGTATCAGAGGACCAGGCGCCGCACACCCTGGCCGCATAGGTGTTCAACAGACGGGGTTGGAAATACACAGAATGTGGCATTTGCTTTTCTCTCCTCTGCTTCCTTTTCTTCCTGAACTCCCCTCTACCCTGTGTGAACAGCCATTCTGTGCTCACTGCTTCAGGCAGGAGATGGGAGATATGAATGCAGAGTTATAAAATCTTGGGCCCCTTAAGAAATAGAAGGACTCCTGGCATGAACCAAAGGTTTGGGAAGAAACCCACCCCAGGGGCAGGACTGAGGGAACAAAAACAGATGTGATAAACGAGGAGCTGCGTTGAGAAAAGGGCGTCCCCGTGCTCTCATGGCCCAGTGCTCAATCCCAGACAAGGGGCGGTGGGAGTCTGTCAAGGTACAGGGCCTTGGACATCCAGCATCCCATTGTGGTGACGAGCAGCAAATGACACTCCCCCATGTAAGGTGACATGGCACAGACAGAGCAGAGGGAGCTTTAGGGCCTGAACCAGTCTAATGAAGGGGACCCAGGACTATGCAGTGGTGACCTGCACAGACCATAAGCAAGGGTCAAATAAGGCACAGGGTGTCTAAATGGATGTCCATATGGACGTGAGCTAGCAGGCCCAGTGAGGCACGTTCCTCCACAACTAGATGATATAACCTGCCTGGAACCTAGATTACGGTGCTGCCACCCCAATGCAACGGGGGCTCAGACTGCAAACTGAGGGAGTTTGAATAAATAAAGCAAGCTGTATTTTCTTTCCTATTTGCATTTGGGTTTGGCTTGAGAGTCCTACCCCATGCACATTCTAAGGAAGGCAAGCACTGGAACAGACTTCTTGAGTTTGTTTTCTCCTCTGACTCTTTTGACAGCTGGGGAGGCCGATCTCGGGGTGGAGCAACCCTCCCTCTCCTCCTCATCTCCACTTCACAGCACTAATAATGATCATAATGACACACCAAATTTACATAATACACTTCTCAGAAGACACTCCATGAGGCTCTGTGGAAATTCATCTCCATGATTAAAATACCTCTGCCAGGTGGGCCTAAAGCGGGAGCCACTGAACCCATTTGGCAGAGTTGGGGATCAGGGCACAGAAAGGTGCAGTGCTTTCTGCAGGGTCACACAGCCTCCCACCATGATACTCACAGCCTCAACTCTCAGCATGCTGCCTACCAGGCAGACATGGGCTTCCATGGGGTTCTACTGCAGCCCTGGGGTAAGGGTGTGGGGGTCCCAGATCACAAAGCCAAGAAGCCACAAAAGCCCCCAGAATAATGCATCCCCTACCCCAAATTCAGGATGATACTGAAGCAGCAGAGAAGAGGCAGGAGATGCAGGCAGCAAGGGAAAGAGTCCAGAATCAGACATAAGAACCAGCCTTCACTCCAGAACCTTCCAAGCCCTGGTTTCTTCTGTTAATTCCATTAATATAATCGAAGACTTCATAATATTCACAATCACCTGCTCGAGGGCCGTAATTGAATCTGTTTCTAAATGATATTTTCCATCTGCCCGATTAGACAGAAGGTGCAGCAAAAGGAATCCGTTTCGCTGCATTCTGCCCACCATGGAGACAGAAGACCAGAAAACCGTAAACCATCCACTCGGTATGATTAAGGGCAGTTTCTTTTCTGGCACTGAGAGCTCCTGATTATGGCATTACACTCTGGTGGGGGCTGAATGAAAGTGATCTGAGGAGGTTTACATCTCCCTGGAGAGAAAGAGAGCACTCATTTGCATTTATAAAGCATATTGAGAGTTCTGGCAGAAAGTTATGGTGGAAGTACAATTAAATATTTACCATCTCTTCTGTTCTCAAACAGTGGCATGGGGACCAAACCAGCTGGAGGTGCATGTGTTGTTGTCAAATCTGAAGATGCCTACAGGGGACACAGCTCTGGGACCTACACCCGCCACCCAGCCTCTGCCCTCCAGGAGCATGTACTCACTGCCCACAGGAGGAAAGCTGGGAAGGGCACACGCAGAGCATAGAGAAGGCGCTGGTGTGGGCAGACTGGGTCCAGGTCCCACTTCCACCACTTAGTAACAACCTCTCTCTCTCTATCCCTTCTCTCTTCCTCCCTCCCTCCCTCTTCATCAGCATAATGGGACTAAAGTTACCTAGTACCCAGGATTGCAGGAAGGGACTGTGTGAGATAAAACACTGCACAATATATGCTATTATTATCATAACTTAATCACTCCAAGCTTCAGTTTCCTTAGCTATGAATGGAATCTAATGATGGTATCAATGACACCTAAAAGGTATCTATAAGAATCAATGACATTAGATACCTAATGATATCTCATCTACTTTCTTCCTTTCATTGCTGTGAAGACCAAGGAGTAATACATGTTGGGGAGACAGTAGGGAATCAGAGTGGATGGGTGCCCTGGAGGAACTCATGGGCTAGTCCAGGGAGAAAGAAAAAGCAAAGTCATCCAGGGCATCCTATTCCGGCCAAGCCCATGAGAAGGGGACTGACAAACTCAAGGAACTGGACACGGTTCTTCTGCACATGGGGAATAAGCAGGGCTGTCCCGACAGGGAGGACAGGGACACTCACCCCGTGTGGAGGCAAAGGGAGATGCGTGTGGTCTCCTGGACAGGGGTCGGTCGGCAGCTGTGGGGAGGGAAGAATGGCGACCTCCACCTATCTCTTGGAACACAGACGACAGAGTGACTCCCAGCAGCAACAAGGGGAGCAGAAGAGACAGGTTGAAGGGAACAAAGTGGGAGCCAACCCAAACATACGGGAGGATGAAGAACACTGAGCAGGAGGGGAGGCGAGGCCATGAGGGAGACAGAAGGGGGTCTCTGGCAAGAGCTGGCTAGGCTGGCAAGAACCCGAGAAGGATGGGGCACATGAGAAGCCTGGCAGAGAGACCCCATTTTCCCAGGTAACAATTTCCCTGCAGTAGCTTCAATATAGGAACCCAGAGGGTACCCCCCCTACACGCACCTGAACCACGGGGGGCCACCACCTGGGTGTCCGGGTGCTGGGGCCAGGTCTGAGCCCCCTGTGAGGAGGAAGAGGCAGCTGCCACCTGGCTCTGCAGGCGGTTCCTCTTTCTGTCTGGACTGGCACCTTGGGATGTATTGACATTTGGGATGAATTAGATACCCATCATGGTGAAAGAGAGCTAAATAAACCCTCTCCTTACAGCTCTGTCATTCTTTTTGGAGAGACATTAATCAGACATTCAGCTGAAAATATTTACAACGTCCTTCCATGGTGGTAACAATATACAACAACATATACAGATGGAATCCGGGCTTCCAGGCCTTCTCTGAGCAGTGCCTCCTGTGTATTTGATAAGGCAAGTCCACGGACCTTCCAAGCAGAGAAGAACCAGCACAAACATGCAATCATTGGCCTATGTGGCCCGCTGATGCCCACAGAACTCCTGAAGCCTAGAAGCCAACCCATGGAGTAGTTTCAAGAAGCAAGTTCCTATTATGCAAATGTAAGGAGCTTCAGGTTGGCCCCACTACAGCCCCAACTCCCTCCCTCAACCTTCACAAGGGATGTGGATCCTTGGAAGAAGGATGAAACATGGTTGTATAAAGGGGTTCCGGAATCCACCCAACAAAGGTTGTCTGCATGGGTCCTGCAGGCAGGGCAGGCACTGTGCAGGCACCAGAAACAGAGCAGAGAACAGACAGACACCCCAGCCCTCAGGGAGCTCGCAGACAAGTGGGGAAACAGGAATTAATCAAATAACCATGCAGATAAAGATAAATCTGCAATTACAGCCTCGGTGAATGGCAGGAAGGGGGATCCCAGGGACAGCCGTGAGCAAGGAAGAAAATGACAGGTGGATGGAGCCCGGCATGCAGCTGGCACTTCTTCCTTCCTCCATCCCCTGATGGATAAAGGCACAGGGGCCACCCGCCCCCCTTCACACACACACACACAGCCTGCCCTGACTGAGTCTATACTGGCAGGAATAAGATATGTATTAACTAGTCTTCCCCACTCCCAAACCCAGAATGTGCTGGGCATGCCTTACCCCGGCCCGCCCCCCTGCCCTCCAGATCTGGACTCAGCACGGAATGCCCTGAGGACCTCCTGGAGCTCACATCCTCTGGCCACCACCCCAGGATCCTGCAGTGTCCCCACACTCCCTGACCCTGCTCCATCCATCACAGCAGCCTGCAAAGGACTCCAGCCCAGCCTCACTGCAGAGGCCTTGTGCTGCTCTTTCCCCAACCTTCCCGGGGGCTGTGTCCTGTCTCCCCATGCCCTGATCACTGGGCAAGCCAGCCCCATTGGCACAGAACTCCTGAACGATGCCCACATGGTTCCTCAGATGGCCTGCTCCCCTCTCGATCCTCAGCCACTGAGACCTGGTCTTGGACCAAAGGCTTCTGAGCCCCAACTTTACACCACACCCAGACTTCCTGCCATCATGCCGGCCAGCCTCCCTGTAATCTCATCCCTAGCCCTCTGAATCAGTCTCAAGGTGCCTCCCTGGACCAGGGGAGGGAGAGACTTGGCTAACTCTTGGTTTTGGATGGCGCTGGTTGAGTGTGAACCGTAAAGGGCACCAGCCAGCCTCAGGGGCCGGTGTTCGGGCGTGACTGGTGCCTAGGCCCAGCACAGCTACAAATGGCTGAAGGGAGAAGGTGTTCCAAGAAGCCTTTCACATCCCATCTCCCAGGCGTCCACCCATCTAATCTCTCTATCTCAGACCTCCTCTTCTTCACACGGGCCCTTCCAAACTTTCTTACCGCTCTTCCCCAGAGCAGCCGGGAAACCTCAGAGGTATTTAATTTTGTTTCCTCCTTTTCCCCTAGTCTGTTATCAAATCATTCACCATGCCCCAGCGACTCTTTGCAGCATTTCTTCAGCTGTGCATTCCTTTCCAGCATCTTCTTCAGCTGTGTATTCCTTTCTATTCTATCTGAGTCCAGGGCTTCATCCTGCCCATTGGGACCCAAGCGACCACCTCCTACCTGGTGTCTCAGCACAAGCCCCCATCTGAACCATGCCCAGGTAACCACCAAGTTCATCTTCTGATGTATGTGTAATTGATTTAAAAGCAATATGGCCACACTAAGTGAAGCCTTATAGAACCTCAGGTCCTCTGAACATACAGTGATTTCACCCTCAAGAATTTGTCCAAAGGAAATAATTTCAAAGGAAAAGAAAATGAAAAAGCTCTATGTCACAAAGATCATCATCTAGAATCAGCATCATCTAGAATAGGAGAACACTAGAATGGCCTATCCATAGAGGAAGGAAGAAATACAGGATAGCATGTTCACATTCATGCTCCTGGAGCATTATGAAGACACTGTAACAGCATCCAGAATGTCAGCAGTGCAACATAAAGCAGGAGACAGAACTGTGTGTGCCCCACAGATGCAACTCTGGAAACAGTGCTTCAACTGAGTAAAACTGCAGCATAAGTACAGACTAGAACGCAAGGTGCAACAGCTGCAGGTTAGGGACGAGCTTCCTTACCATTATTATGCTGTTTTAGAAGACATAAATTCAGAAATAGAAATCTAACCAGTCTGCTAAAAATACCTCTTTCATCACGTCTCACTCCCGTAGTTTATGATTTTCAAAGTCTCTCCACTAACTCCAAGATTCACCCCAAACTTCTGGCCTTCCTGAACCTTCTGAGCCAAGCCCACCTTTTCCAAATTGGTCTTCCAGTCCCCAAAGGAAACCTCTCTCCTATCCCCCGACCTGTGCTCATGTGGTTCCTCTTGCCTAGAATGTCTTCTTCCTTCTCTCTATTGACCTGAAATTTTGTCTTGAATCTCTCCTCCTCGAGGACATTGTAAGTACCTTGAGAGGGCAGAGCTGTGACTTATGTCCCATAGAGCATTATCAGATGCCTCACACAGTATAAATGCTCAGTCGACTCTGGAGACCTGGGTTCAAGTCCCAGCTGCACCAGTGATGAGCAAATAGTCACGTGTGAGTGTCAGAGCCTGATCTCCACGGGTAGCAGCATCCCTCCTGCATCGGCAAGCCAGCAAGACCATGCCCAGAAAGATGTTCTGTGTCTTCTTAAGATCACTCATTGGACTACCATTTATTTACTGTCTCTGCCAAGTGTAAAATGCTAGGTGAAAAGAAGCTCCATTGATTGATGTGTAGTAGTGGCCAGTGAGGAAGAGAAATGAGCCTGAGTAAACTGTATGAGCCAGCCCAGCCCATCTGCTGAATGACTGACTGACTGAATGAGTCGGAACAGGCATTTAAATTATAAATACAAACTGTGAAATTTGCTCTTTTAAAGAACACCCAGATTAGCACAGTCCTCCCCGCCACACCCTTCTCCTTCTGTTCTTTTATTTTCCAAGGTGCAATTAATTATCATAAACAGAAAGAAGCCACAGCTCAGACGGGTCATGGCACAGAAATGAGCCTCAAGGAGGTGGGACGGGCTCTAGAGCTGGTCTTGGGTCCCACGTGGCATAGCCCCTGAACAAGTGGGAGGGCCCAGAGGTGTGGTTCTGAGTTCCCTCCCTCCCAGGGCTCTGCCAGCCAGGCTCCCAGGGAAGCAGACCAGAGCATGAGGACACAGTATGGTCTGTTCAGCTGGGGAGCTGGAAAGGGCTGGGGACAAGCCTCAGAAGGGCTGCCTTCTCTGCCCCACCCAGCCCCAGACTTGGTAGGTGGCTTGTGAGGGTCCCTCTCCTCTCTGGTCTCAGAGAGTCTCTTCTGGCTTCCTAGTTCTTAGAGTGATCTCTAAGAAACGTGGCAAGAAATCAAAGGGACCTCTGGAGCCTGGGTGGACCCGCTGCCTCCCGAACCCCCAGGTCTCGCAGGTCCTAGGGTGACTTAGGAGTCTTACACTCAAACCCTGCCAGAGCTTTTTACTAATAAAAAATGGAAATTGCTTTAGGAGATGTGTTAGCATCCTGGGCCTGCTGTAACAAAGTACCACACTCTGGGAGGCTTAAGACAACAGAAGTGTATTGTCTCACAGTTCTGGAGGCTGAAAGTCCCAAATCAAGGTGTCGGCAGGGCCCTGCTCCCTCTGTAACCTGAATGGGGGAATCCTGTCTCGCCTCTTCTAGCTCCTGGTGGTTTGCTGGCGGTCTTCGGCGTTCCTTGCAGCCGCATCATTCCGGTCTCTGCCTTTGTCATCCCACAGTGTCCTCCCTGTGTGTCTGTCTTATGAGGACACCAGTCCTGTTGGATTAGGGGCCCACACGACTTTAGTACCACTTCCACTTCATCTCAAGTAATTACATCTGCAATGACCCTATTTTCAAATAAGGTCATATTGTAAGGCACTGGCGGTTAGGACTTCAACATATCTTTTTCTGAGGGGACACAATTCAACCCACAACAGGAGGGGAGGACACCAGGAAATAAGGCTGCTGGGTTTCCTCCAACAAATACCCAGGCCCTGTGCTGGGAGCTTGGGAAATACAGACACAAAGAAGGCCGAGGGCCTCCTTCAAAGACACCCAGTCTAGCAGGCAAGGGGCAGTCTGCACTGGTTCCTCCAGACCTGCCACCCTTCTGCACCCTGCTCTGTCCCGGGACGCAGATCTTCGTAGCCCACATGGACCGGGCCCCTTTGCCCTAGGGGTCTGCAGGGTGTGGGGAGGCAGAGGCTGGGGGAATATCCCCGGCTCCTCCCCCCCCCCCGCCCCCTGCTGAGCTGCAGAGGGTGGTGGGCTCTCCTGAAGCCTGGTTCTGGTCACATGTCCCTCCCCTTGTCCTTCAGGCCTAGGGGTGGTAAAAGCTCTTTGCTCTGCTGGTCCCAAAGTGTTCTGTCATCCTTGCTGCTGTTCTTTAACTCTGTGCCAACCGTTGTGAACAGTTCCTTCACTAATCTCCCCTCAGTTACCTCTTTAGTCCATGTGAGGTTTCTTCCAAGCTCCTGATGACACTCAGGGCTTAGGTTAGTGGCACATGGTAGGCAGCACCAGGTCTCCTGGACCCCTCCCCACCAGGTCCTGCAGCACTGCAAGCAAGCGGGCAGCCACTTGCCAGAGTGGCCACGTCCTGATGACAGGGGATATGGATCAGACAGACCCGGGCACAAGTCTCTCCTTGCACTCACAGCCCTCGAGAAGCGCATCAGCACGCAGCTCAACTACCCTCTGCATGTTCCCAAGGGACCAAGGTTAAGGACAGTGCTTCAGAGCAAAGGCAGGGTGACCACAGTGCCTGTCCTTTCCCTCCCAGATGACATGCCCCCAGTCTTCCTGATGATCAGGTCTGACGGGTTCCTTCTTCACAGTGAAGGATTTCAGGGGCGTTCCTGCCTAACTGGAAGTGGAGCCAGTGCTGGGCCCTGCCCTCAGGAGATGTTCTCACTAAGGGCTGGTGCTCAGGACCCTCCATGTACCCTCGTCACCCCTCGCATGCCCCTGCCCAGCCTGCACTCGCTCTGCATGCTCCATGCCACTGAGGGTGACCCACTCTCCCTCACCTGGGCCTCCCCACCCTCAGCACACTTCCTTCTGCCTTCTCTTCCTTTGATCGCAGCTCCCTTTGCCATTCTGATAGCTGTATCCTCTCATCCTTTAAGATGGCCAGACCCCCTCTCAAACCCATGTGTGCTCCTCCACATCTGAAAATATGCCACAACCAGAGAACCAAGAAGAAAATCAGGTCTCACCACACCTGGCTCGGGATCTCCAGATCTCTTCAGCATCAAACACCTTTAGGCAGAAGCCAAACTGGCCAGATCGCATTAGTGGCACAGGTGAGGCAGGTCTCTGAGGCTGCCCACTGCCAGGCATGACTGCTGGGCAGCGCCACCCACTCCCAGGCCATCAGGCGTCAGGGGTCCTTTAACCAGACTTGCAGCCGAGCTCCTCCCCAAGCCCTCACCCCTCCTGACCCAGATTCCTCCTCAACACCTACATAGGGCATACCTTTCCCCCCAGTCCAGCAGCAAAGAAAGAGAGAGGCAAGGGCAGGGAGAGAAAAGAGAACCACAAAGGGATGCAGTGGTCCAGGAACATCATTTAAATCAATGCTGATGGTGCAGGCCTGGCCAGGAGCCCATTGCTGCTCAGCGCTTCACCGAACCCACATTTTTGTGGAGAAAGTCAAAGATCTATTAAAATCGAGGAGTCTGGCATTTTCCAGTCTTCCAGCACCATGAATTCTGAGGGAGATTAAATCTGTTTGCTCCGGCCACTCTGACAGACCCATGAGTTGGCGCCAATGGCACATGGGTAAGAACCATGCATAATAAGCCTGCTGCTTCCTGCTCCACATGGACATGAGGAGAGAGGGCCTCTCACTTCCTGGGGGATGCGGGCACCCAGGGGGCATCAATCACCCGGGAGAAGAGTGGGGAGGAGAGCCCGCACGCCCATGCAAAATGACTCTCTGCAGCCCTAATGAAGGCTGGGGATGGATGGTGGCCCAGGCTCATTAATCAGAGGGAACATGCTGCCGTCTGCCTCCCCTCCCGAGCCCTCCTGTGCCCTCCTCCCGGATTGATCTGTAGCACAGAAACTCTCAGATGTCACTGGCACTGGGCTGTGCCCTCTGGGGCCCTGCATGCACTGGCAGCAGCCAGAGAGAGCCAGGGCCCCTGCGGGGACGGCTGTGGCAGGGGCTTGGGTGATGTGCCATGGGAGAGGCAACTAGTCAGAGCAGGAAGAAGTGGGGGCTGGCCAGGCAGGCCTTGGAGTTCTCCTGGACACGTCCTGGATCAGACTGGGGCTGCTGAGTCCCCACCGGAGACACCGGAGTTGGAGTCCCCTTAGGGCTGCTCCACAGTGCACCTCCCAGCAGGTGCTCTGACATCCTCTTCCAAGTGTGTGCCATCCTCCATGCTACTGCGGGGTGCTGCGGGGTACTGAGGGGTACTGCTGTCCTTTCATACAGCCTCTATGCCCTGCCTCACTGCCCAGCCTGCTCCCTCCCCCATAAGAGGCCTCACCCTCCCCTCTCCAGAGAGCCAGGTTGGCTGACTGCAGCCCCCAGAATCACCAGCCACGCCTCCCAGACAGAATCTATCTGTATCACACCCTGACTCTCCAGTCCACCAAGTCCCTCCAGCTCTCAAAAGTCCTCTCCCTGCTCTCGGAAGCCTGCCTGACCACCCAGAACTTTGTTCTCCTCCTGCCCCTGAAGATGTGGCCCGCCCCCAACGGCACCCCAACTCTGTGGGGCCTGCATTCTGAGTTGCCTTCTCTAGCAGTTTCCTGGCCCAGGTCCTTGTAGGCCCTGCGAGATCAGTACCAATGACATCACTCTCCTCCACGGGCACCTTGCAAAGCACCTCACATGCAGTAATGCATAGCCATCGATGGAGAGTTTGCCAATGGACCCAGCCCTGCTGTGTGAATGAGGCCTGGGGGCTCAAAGGCTGTAAGCTGCAGGTGGAGGAGGCCTAGTCTCTCTTCCTCCAGGAGGCGTCCCTAATGACTCAAGCCACAGAGTCTCTCCCACCCCTCACCTCGTTACAGTCACCACCCAACGCAGGCCTCAGTCACTCTCTGCTCTTTATCCTTCCCCCTCGTTCTGTGGGGTTGATTTAGAACTCCTTACAATGGCTTGTCTGTCCTGAGTTCTAACCCAGTCCTGTTGTACCACCTGACCACTGTCAACAGTCAACAGAGGGTCAAGGGGAGGCAGGTGGTGATGGGAGCAACGGACCACCATGAGCAGACCCTGTGAGAGAAGCCTGCCAGAAGAATGGCTCACCCTTGGCTGTGAGATCATAGTTCTGGCCTCAACTAACTATGTAGTTGTGCGGTCAATGGTGCGAGACTCAACGCTCCTCCAGCACTGCCCCTCTAACTGCACAGATACCTCCTGGCCCCAGGAATAGACCTTTTGCCACTCTGTATCTCCTGTCAGAGAAAGTCTATCCAGCCCTGCCTGTCACTCATGTTCCTAAGGCCTCTCTGTCATCACCAAGACATCCGGAGACAGCCCTGGGAAGAGTTCTATTTATGTCTCCCAATCAATAGCATTGACTGGCTCCTGGCATCCAGCATTTCCTGAGATCCCAAACAGTCTCGATGCCATAAATGTCCTCCCCGAGCCTTGCAAGCTCTTGTAGTGCATGCCTTTGTGCAGAAATGTCTCCAGAGGGATGTGAAGCTCCAGGTAAAGCTCCTTTGTTGGCCTTAGAGGGGTCCAGCTGGGTTTCCAAGTAGGCCTGGTGGCCACGAAGTCCTGCTGCCCTCCCGCGCTGGCTGTGAGCCCCTGACCCGCCCTCTGCAGCAGGAAAGGAGAATGGGGGAAGCCTGGGGCCTAAAACCTCCCCGGGCAGGACCTATCACACTCCCACAGTTACCAGGGCTTTGGCTTTGCAGCTTCGGGGACTGGATAAATCCTACATCACAACCTAGATCCCTCAGGCCTTAGGACAGCACACACAGCCTCAAAGGAGGCCTTTTATGGACTTGTTCCCAGTTAACAAGCAGCTGACGTGACATGTGGCAAAGGGAGGCCATCTACACGTCGGTTTGTCAGAGGGAACAGACTAGGAGACAGCTGACCTGGGTTCTACGCCTGGCTCTGCCATCAGCATGCAGTGTGAGCCTGGACCTCTCTCTGCCCAGTCTCCCTGGTGGACAGTAGATGGGGCTGGGATGATCATTCTAGGCCTTTCTGGACTGAGCCTTGTGCCTGAGTGGAAGGTGACGTGCAGCTCCTGGTCTCTAATAATGGACACTTGGAGGTCATCTCCTCCTCTTCAATGCTGGGAGCTCAAGGGGAGAGTCATTCATTGACTTGGCCCGGTATTCCCGACCCTGGGATGGGGCAAAGCTTTCCTTGAAGGCTGGAACCTCAAGACTTTGTGTCTTGGTTTTCTGGCCAAAAGAACAGGCTTCAGGAAAAATGACGCCAGCAGTTCTCTTCCTTCTGAAGTGAGAAAAGATCAAGTTCAGTGGCTTCAGGATCTGGAGCTCTCTTCCATATCTTCCAGCTTGGACATGATGACTGGTCCAGACTTCATCTGCCCACTCATATCTCTTCCTGCTATCCAAACGCAGGAGGCAACTGGGCCCTAAATCCAGGCACCACCCTCATTTCAGGACCTCTTAGGGTTTAAAAAGCTCCAGAGGTTTGGTCCTCTCCTCCACCCCACGCCTGAGCCACTGATCCATCACCCTCAGCAGTTGGTCATTCAGTCTCTGCTTGCCTACCGGTGAGGACAGTGGTCCTGTCCTCTGATGGGACAGCGCCTGCCGCTGAGCTTGTGCTCTCATGGTCTGAGTCGCACAGGAGAGAGAAGGGGGCTGGCTCCTCTCTGGCAGGCACTGGCTACTTCCCTCTTCATCTCCCTCTCAACTCCCGTATGAATCCCACCAAGCATACCAGGGTCTCCCTAGAGGAAACATGGCTCCTTAGAGGTTGGAATCCACCCACAGGGCCTGAAGGATCCTAACAAGCAGCTCCCCTTACACACCGTGGGTGCCCTTCCTCCTTGTCCTTGCCTCCCTCCTCCCAGCTCTCTTCGCTCATCTCTCCTCCCTCCTCACCCCTCAGGCCTCCTTTCTCTGCCTCCTCCCTCCTCTTTCCCACTCTCTTCTCTCTCCTCCCTCTTTGTGCTGTTGTTGCTGCTTAATAGGGTGTTTCTGGGATGAATGTTGTTTCAGCCTGGCTGGGAACACATCCGGCCTTTCCCAGCCCTGCCCCTGTCCTCACTGAGCTGGTGGAATTCTGTGGAGAGCAGGGCCCAGACAATGGGCCAGCGGATTCACTTAAGAACTCACAAAAGCCCCAGTTCCCTCCACACGGCGCAGAGTGACAGGCACAGGGAACAAATACCCTTCCCTGCACGCCGCCTGTATGGGCTACTGCGGGGGTATGGGGCCCCTGAGCAGCGAGGCTGGAGCCCTGGGTCCTGGGACCCAGAGAGGCAATGGAAAGGGCAGCCCTCTACCAGTCAGAGCTCACAGAGCTGCAGAATCCCTGAGGTTTGGCATGGCCCCGACCTCATGCAATCACTGGGCATATTAGCACCTCCATCTCTGACACACTGAAGCCTCTAGATGCATACACTGGAGGCCCCACATCCTCTGTTTAGAATCTGAGAGAAGAGGACTTGCAAAAAGGAAGATGGGATAAGCAGCTCACTGTACTATCGGCTTTCTAAGGGGGGAAGTGTGCCCAGGGGAGGGTCAGACACAGAGCACTGGCCCATGTCTGCCGCAAGGATGGGTGAATGGGTCAGTGACCAAATCAGTCAGGGAAGAAGACCCCAGCTCTGGCCTACAGCACCCCAAGGGAGCAAGCTTCTCTGGAATGTACTGGTCCTTAAGTCTGTATCAGGAGACCCCGAATGTAAGGGTAGCAACCCGTTGGAGGCCTGAAGAGGGGAGGCCAAGCTCTAGCATGCGGAGGGGAGAGTGTGTGTGAGGCAGCATGGGCACGGACGGTTCCTGCTCACCTCCCAAGTACACTCAATCGGTGAGACTTAAATGTGGACATGTTCTAAGATTGCTATTAATTTGTAAATTAGGTAATACAATCATGTGTACATTCTTTCTTGTATGATGTTTATTCTCTTTACCTTCTCTTGATTCCACCACTACTACTACCGGCTAACTTTGTTGGGAGGGACGGGTCACCTCTTCCCCACTTCATAAGAGTTACTCTAACGAATGTAACGTAATGGAATGGTGATAAATGGCAAATAGCAAAGCAACTGTGTCCCTCCTGGCAGCCCCCTTGGTGCTACAACTCAAGTTCACATCTCAGCAAAAGGACATGGAACTTCACTCTACAACACCCAAAACTCAGTGCTAAACGTGGGAATGGCCAGAGACAACTGAGCTGTGTTTCTTTGTTTTACCAAGCTCCTTGGGCCTGCCTGCCCTTCCTTTAGAACAACGATGGGAAGCTTTACCAGCAGAGGAAAATGCATGCCTGCCTCCTTTAGAGGACCCCTCTCTAGCCAGCCAACGTGCATCTAAGAGAGCACTATAATTGAAGTCAGAGGACACGGGTTCTAATCCAGGCTGTGTGGATGATAGCAGTGTCGCCCTGAGCAACCCCACAACCTCTCTGAGCCCAGATTTCTCACCAGTAACATGGGTATAGTGTACCTGTTTCTCAAGGTGATATGAGGATCAAATGAAATGCTATTTGTAAAGTGTTTATTACTGTACCTGGCCATAATAATCACCATAGTAATTATCAATGTTACCTACTATTATTCCTAACCAGTTGGATAAAAAATTAAGATGTATGCTTTTGATGAAGGATGTAAGGTCTGTGACTAGATTCATTTCTTTGTCTGTAGATGTCCAGTTGTTCCAGCACCATTTGTTGAAGAGATTATCTTTGTTCCATTGTATTGCCTTTGCTCCTCTGTCAAAGATCAGTTGACTGTACTTATGGGGGTCTGCTTTTGAACTCTCTATTCTGTTCCACTGATCTGTCTGTCTGTTCTTTTGCCAATACCACACTATCTTGATTACTGTAGCTTTATAGTAAGTCTTGAAATTGGGTAGCATCAATCCTCCAACTTCGTTCTTCTCCTCCAATATTGTGTTGGCTATTCTGGGTCTTTTGCCTCTTCATATAAACTTTAGAATCAGTTTGTCTATATCCAAAAAATAACTTGCTAGGATTTTCATTGGGATTGCATTAAAGCTACAAATCAAGTTGGGAAGAACTGACATCTTGACAATACTGAATCTTCCCATCCATGAACATGGAGTATCGGTCCATTTATTTAGTTCTTCTTTAATTTTGTTCATCAGAGTTTTGTAATTTTCTTCATATCGATCTTGTAAATATTTTGTTAGACTTATACCTATTATTTCACTTTTTTGAGGATGCTAACATATGCTTTTTATAAATAGCCCTTAGAGTTATAAAATATTTTCACAGACATTATCATATATTCAGAAAACTATTAAGAGACAGGCATGTGCCCACTGTTTAAGATCTCATTACACAAACTGGACATAATACCATCAATTAAATGGGTCTCAGCTTGCATTCCCTAGACCCCTCCAGGTGATACATCATCTCGGCTGGGAAGGAACACAGCTGTTGGGGAAGTCCTCCCACCCTCCCAGGGCACATCCTCCCAGGTGGCCTTAGTTTACCATCGGCCCTCAGGAGCTGGGCTGCTATGATGTGCGCTGCGATGGTCTACACTGGCAGTTGGCAAACTTTCTGTAAAGGGCCAGATAGTCAATATTCTAGGCTTTGTAGGCAATAACATCTCTGTTGCAGTTATTCAACTCTGCCATTGCCATTGCACCATGAAAACAGGCTGCAGGCTGGATTGGGCCCGTGGACTACTGTTTGCCCACCACTAATCTAGACAGGCAAGGACTCTGGCATATGCTGACAACATTTATTCAGCAATATTTAAATTTTTTCTTATAATTTTTTTTTTGAGGAAGATTAGCCCTGAGCTAACATCTGCCACTTCTCCTCCTCTTTTTGCTGAGGAAGATTGGCCCTGAGGTAACATCTGTGCCCATCTTCCTCTATTTTATATGTGGGACACCTGCCACAGCATGGCTTGATAAGTGGTGCATAGGTCCACACCTAGGATCCCAATCAGCAAACCCTGGGTCACCAAAATGGAGCGCACAAACCTAACTGCTATGTCATCAGGCTGACCCCTTTTTCTTGTGATTTTTCATCAACTAATTCATTATTTAGCATACAATAATAAAATACCCTGCCAGCTATCAGCATACTTATAAACTTCCATAGAAGCCTGTAAGATCTTCAGAACACCAGAAAGACACCACCTAGGACTCTGGGGATATTTAGTGAATAAAAATAAAATTAAATAAGGTTCACATTCACAGGCAATCTAAGCCAAGGGTACCTACGGGAGACGACTGGCCTAATTCTGGCCTATGTGCTGTCCTCTTGGGCTAATTAGTTTCTACCAGATTCAGGAGGGAGTTTGAGTCCCTCCTAGCGCATCTGAAGGGAAACGTGAGAAAGATGGGGAGCACAGGCCTGACTCACCACTCATGAATTTGCAGAGGAATGTGTATAATTGGTGTGTTTGTCAGCTGGGGGCCTGAAGACTTGGCATCAATGGAAACGCCTCTCCACAGAACACTCAGAAGGGCATGAGCCCTGGGCTCAGGGAAGAGCACCCACTGCTCTGATGGGAAAACAAACAAAGGCAGGATGAAGAAGATCAGGTAAGAGAAAATGCAACCCAGAAAACCAGGTGGCAGAAGGAGAGAAGCTGGCAGATGGGCAAACGGGGCTTCAGAAGGAAAGCCAACAGCAAGATGCTCCACCAAAATAGGCCAAGGCCTCCCCAGGAATCATGGCGAAATGGCAAGGCTCTGCCGCCTTCCACAGCCTAGAGGCCAGTTGGGTGGAAATGGACACAGCAAGGCCCCTGGTCACCACCAAGGGGAAACATAAGTTGGAGGATAGTCCAAGTTCCTCCAGACCTCAGAAGCAGGGGAGAGCTGGATCGACATGACCACTCCTCAGAGCCTCCAGCCTAAGCAGCAACTCTAACCAGCACGGTGACTGGCAGTTTCTCACAGCTATCTTCAAAACTCCTCCTGCAATGAAGGGGAAACTAGTGGGTCCACAAAGGTCAGATAACAGCCAGAGAGATGGTAAGACCCAAGGGGGGTGAGTCCTCTCCATTGTAATGTAATGCAGTGTAATGTAATGTAAACTGACTTACATCACAGTGCATGGCCCAGAGTATAGGCCACAATGGAGTGTTGGTTGGGACTCCTGGGTGAGGAACCTGGGACCCAAATGACACCTCCAATGAGGAGGAGCAAAGGCCAGTGTAGTGGGTTTAATTGTGTCCCCCAAAGGTGTGTCCGAATCCTAGCTCCCAGGACATGAGAATGTGACCTTATTTGGAAATAGGATCTTTGCAGATGTAATCAAGGATCTTGAGATGGAATCATCCTGGACTTGGGGTGGGTTCTCAGTCTAATGACATGGTCTTATAAGAGAAAAGGGAAAAATTTGACACGCAACAATATACAGAGGAGAAGGCCATGTAAAGACAGAGATAGAGACTGAATTTATTCGGCTACAAACACAGAGCACCAAGGATTGTTGGTAATCAGAAAAAGTTAGGACAGAGGCATGGAACAGATTCTCCTTCAGAGCTTCCAGAAGGAACCAACCCTGCCAACACCTTGATTTCAGACTTGTGGCCTCCAGAATAGTGGGAGAACGAATTTCTGTTGCTTTAAGTTCCCGGTTTGAGGTGATTTTTTATGGCAGCCCTGGGAAGCCAATCCAGCCAGGAATGACATGTCCCCTCCATGATCCCAGGGTCATGGTCTGTCTTCTCCACAACTATGTCCTCAGCCCGAGGCACATCATAAATACTCACTGCCTGCTCGGTGCATGGAGGGCCAGGGCTGCCTGAGGCCCTGAGCTGGCTGACGGGTGGTCCCTGGGCCTGGTGGTGGGATAGGGGTGGGTGGTCAGCTGGTCAAGGTCCTGGCCTGAAGGCTGTGGAGTTCCCTGGCTTGGCTTGGGAGGTCCTGAGTTCAGGGGCACTGGAGCAGTAGAGTGAAGAAGTGTGGCAAGTGACAGCAGAGATTCGAGGGCCAGCTAGAAGTAGTGGCCAGGTTCTTGGAAAGCTATGACCTTGGGGTCTTCCTGGGAAATTCCCCTCATCACCTCAGTCTCTGAAAGAATCCTTGGTACCAACTGGTACAGACTACCAGGGTCCCGGGGAGGAGAGAGGGTGAGCCGAGGGTAGTCAGGGAAGACTTCCTGCAAGAGGTGGATTATAGGCACGCCCTGGATTATGGAAAGGATTTGGGTGAGAGGAGAAATGAGAAGACGGAAGGTTTGGAGCAATATTTCCCAAAGGGTAATCTGTGGAACTGGGGAAAGAGAGTATGTGTTTCAAGGGAAAAATAGGTTGTGTGGTCAAATTAGTCAGGGAAGTCAGTTAAACCAGTGTTCTTACTGCAAGACCCTTCAGGTGAGGTGCAGGGCGAGCTGAGAAATGGGGCTCCAGGAACAAAGACAGTCTTCAGGAGCTGCCACGGGTAGTAGCTACGAAGGAGAGGTACAGTAAACGGCCAGTGAAGTGTGGCCATGGCAGGGCCAGGCTCGTGGCGGCTGGAAGGACAGGGCCAGTCCTCACCATCCTCAGCCTCCCGCCCACATGGCTCAGAAGCTAGGTGTGAAGCTGGAGGCGAGGAGGCCCCGGTCTGTGGTGGAGGCACAGGTGGTAAGGCCCTGGGGGACAAAGGACCCCTCCCACATGATCGCAAGACCTCCATGTCTTCTCTGTGAGGAGGAAAACTTCCTAATTAAAAAAGAAGGTAAGACGACAGGGGACAGACTGTGTTTGTCTTCATTTGCATCCTATAAGAGGGGCTTAATGACAGTGTTCCACTTTGGTACAACTCTAGTGCCCCCGAACAGCACACTGATCCTGATTTGGCTCATTCTTAGCTCAGTCCTTGGTGGCAACCCCTGTCCCAGCTCCCCACATTGTGCTCACTTCAAGAGGGGGCAGCAGGAAGGGGAGCAGGTGGGAAGCAGCCCCACAGGCGGGGCAGTCCTTCACCGCTCCCTGAGCCCAGCCACACCCAGCTCACACCCCAACCTCAGGGACCTGCTCCAAAGTTCCCTGCTTCCCAGCACCCTGGGGCTCTGGAATTCCGTCCCCACTCCCAGCCAGGGCAGTAGCCCAGGCGGTGCACCGTGTTGTACAGCCCACAGGCCATACTGACTGACCCCTGTAAAACCACCCACCACAAGCTGCCTTCGCTCTCCTCCCTTTCCTCTGCACCCACCTAAGCCTCTTTACCCAGCAGGCAGTCTCCACAGATGTGCTGAATTACTGAATAAAGCACCTGTGTTTCCCAAAGCAGAAGTTTGCCCTCCTGCCTAGGTTGGCAGTGGCTGGGCAGTCAAGAATGCCCAGAGTGACAGCAAGAATGCTTGACACCATGGAGGGTGACTGGGGAGGGCTGTGTGGAAGGCGAGGTGGGGCAGGGGCTGCAGTGGGCAGAATGCACAGTCTGGTAAGCCAGCAGATTGTGCAGAGATAAGAAGTACTGGCTTCCGAGAGAGGCTCCTGGGGCTCCTCAGCCAGCACTTCAGGTAGCTCCAAAGAGGAAAATTGAGGGAAGCTGATCTCAGGTGGCTCCTCAACCTCCTCCATCCAAAACTTCCTAGAGCATCCGAAAGGGAAGACTTCCCGAGGGATGGGGCCTTTCTGCAGTTATTAGAGCATGAGGCACACCCCTCTGATGGATCAGCCTCACCCACCCACCATCCAGCTCCGCCACCTCCACGTGGCCTGAGGGACTGACTGCCCATGGTGACCAATACTGCAAAGCTGCTGCCCTGCATCGTTGCTTTTTTCTTTTTGAAGTATAGTTGACATACAATATTGTATCATTTTTCAGGTGTACAACATAGTGTTTTGATATTTATTTACATTAAAAAATGATCACTCGGATAAGACTAGTACTCATCTGTCATCTTACAAAGTTATTACAATATTGTTGACTCTCTTCCCTCTGCTGTACATTACATCCCAACACCTATTTATTTTATGATGGGAAATTTGTACCTCTTAATCCCCTTCACCCATTTTGCCCTTCCTCCCACCCCTCTCCCCTCCAGCAACTATCAATTTGCTCTCTGTATCTAGGATTCTGTTTCTGTTTTGTTTTGTTTTTAGATTCCACATATAAGTGAAATCGTATGGTATTCTACACAACAGAATACTATTCAGCCATAAAACAGAATGAGGGCCGGCCTGGTGGCACAGCGGTTAAGTGCACATGTTCTGCTTCTTGGCGGCCTGGGGTTTGCCAGTTTGATCCCGGGTGCAGACATGGCACTGCTTGGCACGCCATGCTGTGTAGGCGTCCCACATATAAAGTAGAAGAAGATGGGCACAGATGTTAGCTCACGGCCAGTCTTCCTCAGCAAAAAGGGGAGGATTGGCAGCAGTTAGCTCAGGGCTAATCTTCCTCAAAAAAAAACCCAGAATGAAATCCTCCCATTCGTGACAACAAGGATGGATCTAGAAGGTCTTATGCTAAGTGAAATAAGCCTGCATCACTACTTTTGTTTTGCAGATTCAGCTCCTGTGGCGATCATTTTCTCTCAAAATGCAGCCCTGTCACTGGGGATTGGACATCTGACTGGGGACTGGGCATCCACCACCATGTGCACAGCCCTCTGTCCAAAAAGGCCCCAGTTAAAGCAGAGGTGGAAGAGGAAGGCACGGTTGACCAAAACAAGCAACTTTTTAAAAAAAATCCATCTCTTTCAGACCAGCTAAGCTTGAGAAAATGGCACAAACACTGTATTTAGATGTTTTAAAGCAATATTTAAAGTTTGTGTTCTCTCAATTACGTCAGATGTCTTGCCTAACTACTCACAACTGTGACCAGCTGCAGAACTCACTTCCTCACACCCAGGCTTGGTTTGTGTCCTGGAACCCCTCGGTCACAGCCCCTGCCGTGGGAGGTATCGCTCCCAACCATGACTTTTCCCCATGAAGACAGTCCAAACTGTCCCCTGGCTCTGGAACCGTGGACCCACCTCCCGACAGGCTCTGGGGGATGTCTCACCCTGCGATGCTCATGGATTCCTGAAGAACCTGGGCCCGTCTCCCACTGGCTCACCACCCCTCTGTCATCCCCACAGCTGCCTTCTTCCCAAACTGCCTCAGAAAGATGAAAAGGACCACGTCCCCTCAACAAAAGAGAATATTTTGAACAGAGAATTAACAGCAAATTAAACTGGTTTCATTGTACTCATTCATGCACAAAATGAGTGTGGGAGTTAAACGGAGAAAAACCAAACAGGCGAAGCGTTGCGATAATTAGAGGGCAGAACCCAGCCGCCAAGGAAATGATCGCTCGGGAGGGAAGCGCCACGCGGTATGGCTCCTAATCGTCAGGAGTGCTGCCTCTTCTCACGCTGGAGCCAGCCGCTTCCTTCCCAGGCTGGGACCTCCAAAGGGCTAGGAGAGCTTCAGCTCGGTCAGTGGCAGCCAGTCCCATTCCAGGGGACACACACTCCTGAAAATGCCCCAGGAGACTCCCCTCTCCCGGAGCAGAAGCTCCTGCTTGCACCGCCTCTGCACACTCAGTCAGAAACGCTACAGCAACAGCCAATTAGGGCCCAGAAGCCCCCAGTGCTTTTCCTTCCTGGGAACATTTGGCTGCAGTGGGGTCACAGCAGAACTGCTTGGCATGGGAGTAAGGTGAGAGCCCATCAGTCTCCTGAGGATTCATCAGGACCCAGGATTAGCAACAACGGAATAATAACCGGCTTTCGAACACTGAACAATTTTAAACAACCTCACAAATCTCTTTTCTGTCAACTCTGCCTGGTTAATCTCTTTTCTGATTCCCATCTCTGGTGGGTGCCCGGGGCCTTCCCTATGCTGAGGCCTCCCCAACCTCCTCCCCAGAATAAAGGTGCACATGGCCCTGCCTGCATAAGAGGAGAGGGTCCAAGAGTGGACAGTGAGAGGACCCCTGACCTCCAGCCCCCAAGATCCTCTGAAAAGGTGATTCTCAGACAGGGCAGCAATGATCCTATGCAAATTCATTTTTAATCACAAGTGGTGCTGCTACACGTGCCAGCGTTCCCTGTGCATGCTGACACACACCAGGCCTGGCGGCAAGCTGGGGCTTCTCTCCCAGGCAGATGACCAGAGAGAAGGGACATGAATCTCAGCTCCTCTCTGCCTTTTCCCTCCTCCACGCACCCATCTTTGCTTTTCTAGCACCAACAGGACCCACCTCAACAGCCAGACCTCATGAGCTTCAGGGGTACCTGGAATGCAGAACTCCAGACTAGAGCCCGGAGCAGACTGCTCAGAGCCTCACCTGCCTTAACCAGCCCACACAGGGCACTCTGTCACCCTCCGCTTGGTACAGAGCAACCCAGAGCTCCAAGTGAAGTATCTGCACTTCTATTTCTTTTTAATACAGAAAAGACGAAAAAAAAAAAAAAAACCCTTACGCTTTAGTCATGCTGAATATACAGATGGCCCCCATGCCCTCACTTGGGCCACCATCAGGGGTCACATGTCAGGCACAGCTTTCCAGGTGTCCTGAGAGAAACGTGGGAGGGCAGCAGGTAGGAGGACGGCCAGGGCACCCTGACTCTGCTCATTTTCTGCATGCATCTTGCAGTTTACAGATGCCTAGGGAAAAGCATTTACGGGCTACATTGTCTGGTTGAGGACAAACTAACCCTTACAAAAATGGAACAAGTGGCTTTAAACGATCCTTGCAAAGAACACCCAAGTGGAGCCATCCCAATACTGCACGAGTCAATACAGCCAAGGAGCCTGAGGTCACTGACACGGCCCTCCCCTAGTCACAGCTCTTCCTCAGCCGCACAGAGGGCTAAGAGCCACGACAGTCTACCAGATCTGACAAGAAACTGGCCAAAAACATCAAATAATCAAGAAGACTGTTTGAAATATGGATATACATCCACTATCGTTAATGTTGCACTTCCCCTGAGTGTAGATTTTGCCTTGCTGTACTAGCTAATGACATTAAGCAGCCATTTTAATCATAGCAAGATATTTTAAAATATTGTTTATTTCATCTTTATCTGATTTTTTAATAATTTTAATTTTATTGCATATATTAAAGTGCACTGAATATATTAGTACAGTAGCACACATACATGTTCACTAAATACATAAATATACAAGTTCTGGGGTACGTGCTCAGTCTGGGGTCCTGGAGGTTTGGAGACTCCCCCTGTCTCAGTGTGGCACCACCCTCCTGCCAGAGACTCAAGCCAAAACCCTGCACCCCTCCTGGACTCCTGGCTCCCCTCTCTCAGCCGCTTTGTCTGTTACCTCTTCTTGGTGTTTTTTCTCTGAATTCCTCCCAATAAGGCCATTTACCTCTCAGCCCCTCCCATTACCCTGCCCGGGCCAGCCGCCTCTTTTAGGGACAACTGGATCAGCCCCTAACTGCTGTCTCACCCCTTTCTTGCATCTCCCAAGTCCATTCTCCATCTTGCAGATGTGTCAGCCTCCCTGCAATGCAAATCTGATCACATCTGTCTCTGACCCACAGGCTCTCAATAGCTTCCCGTGGACCTCAGGGAAAAGTCCAAGCTCCCTTCCCTCCTCCTCCACATCGTCGTCATCATCATCATCATCATCACCACCAATAACAGCTATCGATCCCTTTCTATTTGTCAGGCACTGCTGCGAAATGTTCTGCATCCATTACCTCTTTTAATCTCCACGATCCCTTTAAGAGGTAATCAGGCACTGTGTCGGCTCTACAGATGAGGCTTAAAGAGGTGAAGAGACAGCCCAAGTTCCCGCAGCTCTGCTCTGCCTCTGCTTCCTGTCCCTGGCCTCTGTCATCACCGTGCAGACCTTGCCACCCACCTTCCAGCTTCTCAGAGCTGTTCTCAGTTCTGACATGCCTCCCTTATGCCCAAGCCTTAATTCATGATCCCTTTCCCTTCCCTCCTCTCCCCATTTCCCTCTCCTCCCCTCCTCCCCTCCTCTCTCCCCTCCCTCTCCCTTCTCTTCTCCAGTGACTCTTCTTACTCAGCTGGCTTTAGCTTAGATGCTGCAATCAATGAGATGTCTTCTCCACCTAGGCCGCAGCCACCAAGGGCTGCCAAACCAGCAGGTGAAATCCTGTGGGAAACCCAACTGAACTTGAACCCGTTCAGGCCTCTAGGTCTCACTCAGTTTACAGGACATCCATGGGGCCGAGCAACATGCTAACTGACACCATGAGGATAATAAGATCAGCAAAATCCAGACTCTGCGAAACTCTACAGGACACACAACCTGGTTTAGTCAACAAATAAATTATATAAAAAAATAAAAAGGCTAGGGTACCTATGGATCGGAAGAGAATTGAGAGAGAAGTCAACCAAATGTAACGTGTGGATCTGGTGTGGATCCTTATTTGAATAAACCAACTGTAAAAACTTTTACGAGACACATATGGTGATCTGAACACCAACTGGATATTTGACAATACTAAGGAATTGGTGTTAATGTTTTAGATGTGATTATGGTATGTGGTTATGTTAAAACATGAAAATATGAACATATTTATCTATGTAAAAATTTTAAATTATGCTTATTAAAATTATGATAAATAAGATTAAAAGAGAAAAACTTTTTCAAAAAGGAAGTTGCCTTCCAAGCTCCCAATTATGAATTGGGTACTTATATGAACTCTCAAAGAATCCCTGAAATTCCCCATCAGACCAATCACCACAGTTTCAAGCAACAATTTCATTCACGCCATTCTTCCTCAGGCAACTGGAAGCTGTGTGAGGCGGAAATGCGTCTTTTGGTCAGTGTTGGGTTCTTTGGACACACATGCATGCACACACACACCCATTCACACACCCATATCCCCCTAACACCTCCACACACCTGCAAACACCTCCACCCACACACAAACACACCCACACGTACGCTTGCCCCCACGTTCCCACATGCTCTTCCCACCTCTCGGCCCAAGTCTACCTCCCACGGAGCCCAGGGAGCAAGCAGGAGGAGGAGGCTCCGTGACCTCCTGGAGGCCTCCAGTCCAGGTCTCATCAGGGTATGCTTGAAATGTCCTGATTTCTCGGCTCAAGGTCCCTCCTCTCCCCTCCACACGCCCCTACTCTCTATAACCCACCCTACACACACGCCACTGCTAGAGTCGGCTTCCTTCATGATCACTTTCACCCTGCCTCTTCCTGGCTCAAAATTCTTACAGCAATGTCTCCACTCAACTGTTCTACAAAATGAACAGCCAGTAAGCACATGCGCTGTGCTCGGCCCACTGGCAGAGCTAAAGATGTCAAAGGTAAGATCCCTGCTCCTGAAGACATCAGCTGCTCAGCCAGGATGCTCTCAGTGACAGCCACCATATCTGAGCACCTACTATGTGCTTTCCCTGCATCACTTGACATTCCCACAGCAGCCTATGGGATTGGCTCTATTATCACATATCTACAGGAAGAGAAGCTGAGGCTCAAAGAAGATGAAGCCTCAGAACATACTGCACCCAGAGCCTGATTCCAACTGAGGTCGTGTCTAACCCCAAAGTCCATTCTCCTAGGATAGTCTTATCAGCTTAGACACCAACGACCTCCCTGACCCACCCAGCCTAAATCCTGCCACTCCCAGCCTAGGTCCATCGGTCTCCCCATCACCTCGCAAATTCACCAGGTGCAGTCATGACTCCCTGCCCTTGCCCCCCGCTGTGCCTATACCTAGAAAGCCCTTCCCCTCAATTAGTTCAAAGTTAGTGTCTGTTTTGGGTGGCTAAAAAACATGGAAGAGACCAACTTTAGAATGTGATAAACACTATCCTTGGAAAGATATTTATTCGGCCTAACAGAAGGGATGCTTAAGATGAGGTTTAGCACATGAATGGGAGTGTGTTAGTCAAAGAAGCATGGAAGGGCATTCTAGTCAGAGGGAACGGCAAGGGCAAAGGCACTGAAGCATGCAAGAGGTGGATGTTTTCGGGGCTGACCAAGCTGCCCAGTGTAGGATCTCAGATGCACTGACGGGAGTGAATGAGCATCCCAGGCCAGCCTCAGTTAGGAGGATTCTCACTCTCTGCCTAGAACATCTAGTAAAAACGTTCCATAATCCCTGGGCCCCCATAGTTGAGAAGGAGGATAAAGATGATAATGATAAAGATGATTATGATGATGATGATGAATTTCACGCATCAGGGGTCCAAGGTGTCCTTTCTATGCCCACCCCCTGGGAAGTGTCCCGTGCGCACCTTGGATGGTGTGAAGAACCCATGGCCCTCCTCTAGCCCTCCACCCCACCGACCAGCACACTGAGAAATTAAGAAAATTGGAACTGGTAATTAGGGGTGTCTCCCTCATCTGTTGGGAGACAATCAAAAACTGGCGCACGACACCCTCCAGACGCGGCTGCCCCGCACAGTGCCCTCCACCCCCACTCCCTTGAGGGACTGGCCAGAATCAGAATTCTGGGCACTGCTAGGCCCGAGCTCCCAGCCGGTACACAGCACACCCAGTATTGCACACACTGCATCCCAACAAGGAAGGGAAATGTCAAGGCGCTCCCAGGGCCTGGAGGCAGAGCTCCCGAAGGCTAGACCCACCTCCCGAGAAGCCCTGGAACTTCTCAGCTCGGAAATGAAATGACACACGCAGGAGGGCAGACATTTCCACTCCTGAGCAGCCGTTGTTTCCCCAAGAAGCAAACAGACACTGCTCTCCTCCACAGATGGGCGCCTAGAAAACACAAAATCGCTTCCAAACTACAGATTGCGCCAAAGCCCCACATCACCTGTTAGCAGGCAGACTCTGTTGTCACTTGTTTGGAGTCTCTGGGGAGTCAGGAGCATCAGGGCTAGCCTGCCACCGACTGCAGAGAGAAGACCAATCAGTGCCATAAGTGGGGGTCGATTTTTAGATGATGGGGTCAGCAGGAAGGAAACCAACCAAGACTGGGCTGGAAATCCTACAGCCCCGGCTTCTCCTCCCAGTCCTGCCATCAGCATTCATGCCACCATGATCAAGTCATCTTTCCCATCCAAAATGGGGCTGTTAATGAAGCCCATTTACAGGGATGATTCTTGGAGTCGTGAGATGATGACTCCAAAAGTGTAGGAGGTTGGGCATGAAGTCGACAAGCTGGGATGACAAGATGCTTGGCCCGTGTGTAGCCACATCTATCCCCCTTACCCATGACAGACATTGCCAGTAGACCCAAGCACATTTATCCACCAAGTCACAGTCCTCCCCACTGCAGCCTACCCCGCAGACACTCCAATCGACGACAGCTGGCACAGGAGACAACACTGATTTGCCTTCTTGGGATTAATCAGCAAGACCCCAAGCCATGAATCCCTGAGGGATGTTTAAGGTGAAGCACAGGGAGTGTCACGGCCTTGGGCCATGGTCCCATGCAGCTGGGCTCTAAGGGAAGAGAAGAGAATCTGCCTGTGAAATGGGCTCTAAAACCCCTCCCTTCATCACAGCTTGAGATACTGGGCTGCCCCAGCAGAAAGATGCTTCTTCTCACGAAGGATGTGCAGACATAGCCCAATCAATCAGCCTGGTATCCCAAACCAACCCTCTTTCACAGATGATCCCAGGGTTTCCAAGCCAAGATGAAGGAGGGTCTGTGGTGAGTAATAAAGCCTCAGAGTGAGAAGGACCCCTCATCCATCATCCATTCAATGTGTCAGTCAACAATGCAGTGGAAGGATGGGGCTGGCTACTGCAGAGCCGGTAGTCAGGTGAGGCCACCAGAGGAAATGCCCCTCTGAGTTCTGGCCCTTAAGAAACCCACCAGGAAGACATCCTGGGCAGAGGAAACTAATGGTGTCTGAAGATTGACACACCTGTGGTTGAGGACCACCTTAAGGGACCTGCATGTGACCCCACCACCCTGCTTTGCTGGCCTGCATGTCCAACTGTGGCCCCACACTCCTGCGGGGCTGCTATTGCTCCAGCCCTCCCTCTTTGCCCTTAGTCTGAGTCCCAAGGGTTTAGGGAGCCGCTGGGATTGGGGCACCCTCTCTTCAAGATGCTGCAGCCCCTCCAGGCTCCCCAGGCCAAAGAGAAGTTGGGATCTTCCAGACACCTAAGGATGATGAGCTGACCAAGGAGAAAACTGCTCTTTAGGAATAAATACAGTGAGTGGGCCGGGGTGTGCCCTGGGTCCCCTGACTTAAACGTGGTTGCGAGAAAGAATCAGAGTACCTCTGCCCTCACCATTTCAGGAAAAGTCTCCAAGGCGCAGTCATCACCAAAGGGCAGCAGCCCCCCTCCCATCACCGTGAGTGGCCCCATGCCCTCACTCTCCCAAAGCCCTGATGGTGACAAGACAGACACCACGTGAGGAGAGTGACATTCCAGGAAGGAGCTCTCCATCGAGCTTCTTCTCTCACTCCCCACTACATCCCCACTACATGGCTGAGTCACCTGGTTGATCCTTCACCAGCCCCTGCCCCTTGAATCTAGGACAGCACAGGGCTCTTGTGGGTCCCTCAGGACATGGGCCTGAGGACGTCTGCAGCTGCCAGCTCTGCGTTCAGCTTGCCACCTCTGTCCACACCAAACCCTTGGTGCTTTCTAGCAAGTCTGCCCAAGTGGGCCTGCTCTCTGAGCCTGACTCCTCAGGATCAAAGCATCCCAGAGACTTGAGGGCAGAAGACATTGGCTGGAGAAGTTTCACATCGTGAACATCTGGGCTGGAGACCAGCCTGCTCGGGATCAGGCCTTTGACAGGAGGAAACCATCAAGTCATTCGGCAAGAACACAGGTGAGCAGCAACATGCCAGTGGGAGTGGAAACAAAGATTGTCATAAAAACATCAACTATTATTGGGTGCTTATGATGTGCTAGGCATGGTCTCAGCGCCTCCTTAGTCCTCAGTAGCCCTACAAGGAAGGTTCTGTGACCGTCCCCCTTACTGACGAGGTAGCTCACACTCAGTGCACCAGGTTTTGGGAGGGAAGGGGCCAAGGCTGAAGAAAACCAGCTGGGGAAGAAGCTTAGCATCCAGCACGTGCAAATCAAACACAGACTCAGCCTCCGAGACGAACTCTGCAGGGAGGGTTCAGAGGACCTTTTGGGACCATGAGCCCTGGAGGTCTGGGCAGTCTGTGTGATATCTCAGAGCTTCTTCCCTGGCCTCGACATGCCATATGCCAGGCCTGGAGAGCCACTGAAACGCTTCTATTTCCACATCCACAGTGAACCCCAGGAAGGCTACAACTCCCTGCTCCAGCTCCGTGGAAGAAATTGGAGGAGTCAGAGAGAGGATTCCAGTTCCTTGCTTCTTCCCAACCTGTACCTCATCCTCAAGCCTGTTTGCTGGTCTGAACATGGTTGGCAAAGGCTACAGAAATTGGGACTAAAAGATCGAGGTAGAGGACAACCTTATGAAGGACCCATGTGCCCTTCATTTGGGATTTGAATTGTACCCACTTCCCCTCTCCTGCCCATCCCTTTCAAAATGCAGAAGATAAACGTGGCCCATGGCCTGCCTCTCGATTATCAGCCCTCCTTCTCTAGCAGTTTAAACTTGAATAGAAACTTAAGCCGCCCTTCTTAACATTTGAGTGGCTTTTCTTCTTAGAGCTTATACGGCGAATTCGCTTCTGCTTACATGAGTACTAGAAAGATATTTGAGCATGTTTAACGGGAAAAGTGCATGTTTTCCGATTCTGTATCTGCACACAAAAGGCCCTAGCACCATATTTTACTTTTCAGCTTCTTCCAAGCCTAGAAAATTTCCACTTCAAAGCTGTGGCTTTCTTATTTTCTTTGTAGAAAAAATGCATTGGTAACAGTTAGAGATTATTCTCTCCTGGCTCACCCTCTCCCTGTGTGTGGTGACGGAAGGACAGGCACTCACCCTCCAACAAACACAGCCCTTCTGCACTGGCCACCAAGAACACTCCTGTGTCCATCTGGACCCTGATTCTCTGTCACTGGGCAAAATGTTTAATTCACTGGGCATCCAGCAAGTCAGCAAACGCAGACTGAGAACACAAGATGGGGGTGGTTTTGATGTCTGTGGGTGTCAATTCCTGGGGGGCCCAAGCTTGGCTGGACAAAGCAAGGCAGCCCCACAGGGAGGGAGCAGGGGTGAGCGAAGGGCTCTGGGGCTCTCCCAATGCAGACTCCTATTTTGCATTAATTTCTTTTAAATAACACCTTTGAAACTGCAAATCTCCAGAAGAGAGGGGGATGCTTATTAAAGCAGGAGATCTGGCCAGGCATTAAGGAGTGAAAAGCCTGTTTCTGTGCAGAAACCCAAGGCTGGAGGCTGTCACTCTTTTCAGAGGCTGGAGATTTACTGAACTGGAATAAGAAAAGGAGAGGCCCCAGCATAACAGTCATGGTTCCTCATTCCCAGAGCCAAAGAGAAGATGAGAAACTAGAGAGGAAAATACCAGTTAGGGAACAAAACCATCAGAAGGAGACACTGTCAAGGAACAAAGTACTTGGCTCTTCAACATACCTCTGCAGATCAGAGGCGACCACAGGAGGAGGCAGAAGACATGTACCTCCTATGACCGGTGTGTTCATGAAACAGTGGAGTAAGGAGCGAGTCTCGCAAAGCCCTCAGCAGAGAGTTTGGGGAGAGAGGCCGGCTGGCCTGCCACAACAGAGCCCTTGCTCCCAACAAGAACTCTTCATTCTCTTCCAGAACCGTATTTCATTTGCCATAATCTGCAGAAAGAACCAAGCCAACAATCCTGAACTTTGTAAACAGTGGCAAGACAGGGAGAAGAACGATACAGAGAGCACAGACTTTCAGAGAAGAACACTGCCTTTCCCGGAGGGGAGGGCTGGCTTAGAGGGCCTCTAGGAAGGCTCCTAGGCTGAGAAGTCTCAGTCTTTGTATTTCTGCTTCAGAAAGTTCAAATCATATTATTAGAAGGGGCCTCAGATGAGGAAGCTGAGGCCCAAGAGAGGAAATTGAGACCAGGAGAGGGGGGTGTCAAGGTAGCACATTGAGTCGGGCTCCCCAGAAGCTGAGGCCTCCCCACCAGTCCACTCCTCCTCCCGCAAGCCACACCATGCTGCACTCGGACGTGATGACCAGGAAAGACCCCAGGCAGGGACACCCCAGGATAAAATTACCAGCTCAGTTCCATGAACATGAAATGAGCCCATGTGCGCTGGACTGCAAGAGTCCCAAGCTGGAGGAAGCTTAGCTCCTATTCTCCGAGCCTCTGGCTTTGGTGGGGAGAAACCAGCACCGGCTCAACTCAGAAAGAATAGGAATAAAGGAGGGTGGAGTGAGGGTGGAAAATGGAGGAAGCAAATAAAAGAGAAAATTCACACTTCCATGCAAACATCTCCCAAGCACGAGTGAAGAAAGCCAGAAAGCCGCTGTTGCTCCCGCGCCTCCTTCCTGCTCAGCTCAGCCCAGGGGCACTGAGGGAGCAGCTGCTCTGTGGATAAAGCTCTGAACGAAATAGGCAGGCGCTCACCCCCAGGCAGCCTACAGACATCCTGAAAGGAGTGGCCCAAATGCCATGACCCTTGCACTAAGTGACATAGAGGAGGACAACAGTGTGTGGTGGAGTAGGTAACAGGATCTAGCAGAACGGAGGGGACATTTCCTGGAAGGAGTAGCTGTGAGGCTGAGATGAGAGGGATGAGTAGAAGGGGCCTGATGAAGGGGCTGTGCCGGGTAAGACTCATCAGGCAGGGTCCAAGGTGGGACCAAAGCCCTCGAGGGTCTGGCAAAAGGCTTTCGTGGGCATTTACTGGCAGCAGGGGGTGGTGGCGCAGTTGTACTGGACAGTGGGGGAGGCGGGGCAGGCTGGGCCTCCTGGGCCACATGAGGCTGTTCTTTGTTCGGATTTATGGTTTGTTTGCTTGTTTTTCTACTTTATTCTCAGTGCAAGGGGAAACCACTGCAGTGTCTGAGACAGAGCAGCCCATGAACTGGTTTGCTCATTTCCTCATCTTGGTTAATATAGTTTAGGTTTACACTCTCTCTGAGTATTCTGGGTGCAAACAACAAAGGTTTTATAGGCCTATACTTGTTAATTATACAACTAGTTAAGTCTTCAATCAGGACAATCTCTAGCCCCCTTGAAACCACCAGCACCCAGGATGGCACTATGGGGAGGTGGACGGTCCTGGGGACATCTCTTCCCACGTTCTTGTAATTTAACTGGTTCTCAGATGGATGACTTGAGATTTTTCATTCTATTTGGTGAGAAAAGATGCAGAGGGCTGATACCATGTGTGAGCATGTGCCTCTGCGCAGGCTGTTCGCATCCTCTGTTTGCAAGGGGCTTGACCCAGGCTGAGCAAATGGTGTTGGACTAGCTGGGGCTCAGCAAAGCAATCCATTTATTATAATTCTGCTGAGAAGAGGCCCAGTAAATCAAAGAGACAACTTGACTGCAAACAAATTACACACCCAGAGATAGGCCAAAGGGAGGGAGGGCAGAGTGGTGGCCAACTGGGAAAAGTGAGAATAAAAATGAAGGAGATAGGGAAAGCCAGCGAATAGAGCCCTGAGAGATGCCTGGAGTCAGAAAGAAACAAACACGGAGCCTAATTTGTCCATCAGGAAGAAAAAGAAAAAAGAAAAATGTCCTACCAAGAGAGAGCCCATTTGCTGGAAACCCCCAACTTAGAAACCCTTGACTTAAAAAACCAACTGCCCTTTGTCCTCGGAGGGGTCACCTAGGGAGTGATTGATGGGCAGTTACTTTCTCCTGTGTAAATGCAGAGTGTTCTTTTATCATGCAAATAGAGAGGGGACCTCTTCTTAAATACAGAGTCAACCTGCTCCTGTCACCCTGGTGCAAGTAGGCAGCCCAGCCTGAGAATCCTCCAGAAGCAACTGCCCTTTGGGAGGAAAAGACATTCTCGCTGGGCCAAGGTTAGAAAGGACAGGCTTCTGGGGAGAGTTCCAGCATGGAACTCAGCCCAGGTTCCTGTCACAAGAACTTGACAACTGGTGAGTAGCTGTGGTTGGGATTGCCACACCCACACCCCTGGTGGGGACATGTGGCAGTAAATTGGCTTCAAGGTCAGGATGAAGAAGTAGTTCAACTATCACTGAAAACACCCTTTCTCCAGAAAAATACATTCCTAGATCCAAATATCTCCCTTATAAGTTCAATTCTGAAAAAAGAACCTGCTTGGGAAACTGGAAAGTACTTCTAGTGAAGCAGTAAACAGAGAACGAAGAGGACGAGGAGAGGACCCATTCAGACAATGAGAGTTACACCGCAGTTCTCCAGAACTCACTTAGAAGGGAAACAGCCTGACTAAAGAGAGAACAATAGGAGCCATCATAGGAAGCTGTGGCCCATGTCATTCCCAAGGAATCTGAACAGACTCCTTCTATCTGAGATGCCATCCTACTCTGTGACAAGATTATGGAGAAGATAATTTCTAGCAGCCTGAAGGGCTGAGGAACATGTGGGGACCCAAACAGTCATGAGAACTGGTTCTTAGCGCAAATGCTAAAGCTGTAAGGAGAATTCAAACACCCAGATCCTAACAGGGTGCTTTATACACGGCTCTCCAACACCCAGACAGGCCTTTGAAATCAACCTTGATTATGAGAAACAATGTGAAAACCCTAAATAAATTACAGTCATGCACCACATAACAATGTTTTGGTCAGCGATGGACTGCATATATGACAGTGGTCCCATAAAATTAGTACCATGTAGCTAGGTGTGTAGTAGGCTATACCATCTAGGTTTGTGTAAGTTCACTCTATAATGTTCGCACAGTGACGAAATCACCTAATGATGCTTTTCTCAGAACACATCTCTGGGTTAAGAGGCTCAGGACTATATTAGCAGAAAATCCAGCAACATACCAAGTACCAAGTGGGGTTTATTATAAGGCAAGGATGGTTCAATATTAGAGAATTCATAATATAATTAAACTCATTAATATATCCAAAGCCTTATCTAAGCATCTCAAAGGACATTGAAAAGACAATAAATAATACTCAACACTCATCCTTGATTTTTAAAAAACTCATAATAAATAAGAATAGGTGGATATTTTCTGCCATGATGATATATATCTTTCTCAACACAAAACGCTTAATCGAAAACACCAGAATTTTTCCCATAAAAATTAGGAACAAGGCAAAATGTCCACATTTACCACTATTACTTAGCAGTGTTATGAGGCAGTAGGCAAAGCAATTAGTTTAGGAAATTAGATGTGTAAATTGGAAGGAGGAGACAAACATGGTCAATGTTAGTAGATAATATGATTGCACACCCGGCAAATCCAAGAAAATCAACTGGCAACTTGCTGTAAACAGTAAAGGGGCAGGCTATCAAAATAACATATAGAAAGCAATGGCTTTTATAATTACAAACAACAACCAATTGGAAGATATAATAGAAGAGAAAAACTTCATTGATAATAGCAACAAAAAAGACAAGATATCTGGAGAGAGACTTATAGGAAAAAAAGATAATTTCCATATTCTTGGATAAGAATTCTAAACATCCTAAAGATGTTAATTATTCCTAAGTTAAGCTGCAAATTTAATCTCCTAAAACTGTTATTTATTTATATGTTCATTTGGAAATAGTCAAGTTAATTCTAAAGTTAAAACAGAAAAACCAACAGGTACACTCACTTCAGAGAGCAGTCTGACCCTATTTAGGAGGACTGTCCTATGAACAAGCAATTCTATTCTTAGGTACAGACCCAAGAGATCCAAGGGCAATTCTTAGAAATGTGTAAGAATGTCAGCAGAAGTATTAATAATGGTGGAAAATCGTACACAAGCTAAATGCCATCAACAGGAAAACGAATGAATTTGTATTTTATACAACAAAATACCACACAGCTGTGGTAACAATGGATTAGAGCAAGAGTTCTCAGCATGGATGAACCTCTCAAACATAATGTTGACTTGGGCAAAAAAGAGTAAGATTCAGAAGAACACATAAAGTATAATACCATTTATATAAAATTTAGAAACATCTAGTTTACTGTTTAGTTTAGGCCCACCGACACAGGCATTAAAAGCAAATAAAATGTGAGGAAATGAAAGACACCAAATTCAAATTCAGCGGCCACCCTGGTGGGAAGAGGGGCAGGGATGAGGGGAGACGGAAGGGGCTCCCTCTGCATCTGTAGAGGACATTGGGCGGTAGGTAGATCGGCATCTATAGCATATTTCTCTTTGTTTTTTTAAAGTGTTGCTTTATACTTTTTATAGATCTGAAAAATTTTTAAAACATTTAATGTAAGACAAATAAGCAAGAAGAGCCAGAAAAACTTTCATAAAAGAATAAGAAGAGGCAACTAGTCCTATCCGATATTAACACATTATCATGCCATCGCCAGTAAAAACAGTGTGGTACTGGCATCAAAAGAGGATGAGTAACGGAATAAAATATAAAGTTTGGAAACATCCTCACCTTTCTTTTTCCAGAGGGCTACTTGTTCTAAAACAACAGGTTCTGTATGGTCGTGCTTCTCACCATTTTTCACCCAAGTGTCCATCGTGATAAGGTGGTGGTGAACAAGGGACCTGGGGCTCTGGGGCCACAGCCCAAAGTGGCCACCATGGGGGCAAAACTTCTTTGAAGACTCAAGCTTTACTGTTGCAATGAATGCAAAATTTGCAATCTACTCAAAAATACTTATTCATGATCCCACAGCACAAGCCACTATCTCCCTTGGCCTGGCCTTCTGCAGCTGCCCCTCACTGGTCCCCTCCCCCTAGCTCCCTCTCTTGCCTCCCTAAACAACAGCTAGAGGGATCTTTCAAGCAGGTAGATCCTATCCTTTCGCCTCCCGGCTTAAAACTCTTCAACAGCACCCCACGGCACTCAGTGGAAAATCTCAATTCCTCACCAGGACCTATGAAGGGCTCCTAAGGGGTCTACTCAGCCCACCTGTACTCAGACCCTTCCAACTGACCTTCTCTCTGCTACTGGAATCTGCCAAATTCCTTCCCCTCAGAATTTCTGCACTGTCCTTCTTCCCCTTCTAGAAGATTCTTTGAAGCTCCAGAAGAACAGAGATTTTGTCTTCCTGTACATTACTCCATTCTTAGCACAGTGCCCGCTGTGTGGTGCCACTCAAAATATTGGATGAACAAGCAAATTACATGTGGGTGAGGCTGACACTCCAGGAAGATATGCTTTATTTCCAGAAAAGAGCAGATCTCTTTTCCCAGAAGGGACTAGAGATATAGGCTACATCAGACTGCAGAATGCTTTACCACAGGTCCTTAGATGCCCTAAAGAATCCCCCTCCCTCAGGATGTGGAACCCATTGAGGAGACCTTCCAGGCTGGTGTGGAACTGAGATTGTCCTAGTTCTGATATCAGTGAACTGTGCATCAGGCCAGGGCTGGCCCAGTCATGGGAAGTGCTCTGACTGGCTGTCCATGTGTGAAACCACAGATGCTGCCTGTCAGGGAGATAGTCCTTCCCCACCCACGAGAGGGTTCTCTCTGCTGATCAGGCCTCAGCTGCCCCTGGTGGCTGTCCTCGAGGGAAGGGAGTGGGATGCACCAGAGGTGGAACCTTCCACACTCCCCCAACCAGCAGGCCCAGCAAGAGGCGTTCAAGTCTTCCCCTGGCACAAAATCCTTTCCCTGGGGAAGTTCTCAATCTACTCTTTGCTGAGAGGAGTGGGTGAAGATAGTCAACACAAATCCCAGGCTGGTGGGCCCCTGGTCATCAGAAACAAATCCTTCCAGGTGGAAAATATGACCTGCCCTCCCTTAAATGGCATTTTGATATTTGTTTGATGATTCCCCCTCTAATATTGATACAGTTCTCTCTCCTTACAAGGACTTCTAAATACTGGATGGATACGGTCTCACTAATCTTCAACTTTTTACTGACTTACAAAATGAATCATCCTGCAGAGTTAAAACAACAAAAACTTGATTTTCCTTTGGCATCACTCCCCAAACAACTTCTCTGCATCATTCAGATTTATAATGTGTTGTTTTGATAGCCTTTGAGCTAACATCAAAAGACATAAATGAAATTAAATTCTTCCTATTCTTTTACATGCAAATGTCACTCTCTTTCTGGCTGCCCTTCATCCCAAACCCAGTGTGGTGGATGGTTATAATAATGGCCCCCAGTGAATCTTGCCTCCCTGTGTCTATGCCTCTTGTCATGTGACTTTGGCGCTCCTTCCCTCAACAGGGGATGTTTGTTTCTCCACCTTCTTGAAGCCAGGCTGTCCCTATGGCTTGCTTTAACCGTTAGTATGGGTAGAAGTGATGTGTGAATTCACCAGCTCAGGAGACCTGACAGTTTCCACTCTGGTCCTCTGGCCCTGAGCCACCATGCTATGAAGAAGCCCAGTGGAGCCTAGTGGAAGATGAGAGGCCACCTGGAGGAGAACAAGGCGCCAGGCAACAGACAGCACCAACTGCCAGATACAGGAGTGAGGCCACTTTCGAGCCCCCAATCCTCCATCAAAACACAGCTTCCCGAGTGAGCCCAGCTGAAACCAGAAGAGAAATGACCCAGCCAATCTACCGAATTATGAGAAATAATAAACTCTTAGCGTTTTAAGCCATTACATTTTTGGGGTCATTTGCCATGCAGCAATGGGTAACCACTGCCCTATGTCTGCTGCCTCATGATTCTGTGTCTCTAATTTGGTTTTCCTATTTCCCAACTTCCTCCCGGCTGAACTCACTGTATGGAAAGGAGCACCACTCTGATTTTCAATCACTTTGTAACAGCCTCTGGCCTTGGACGGAAGTCACGATGCCTTCTCTCACCCACTGATCACAAACTGTGTGACTTAGAGTAAGCAACTTACATTCACTCTCTGCCTCAGCTCCTCACCTGTAAAACAGGGGTAATCATAGTGCTGACCCAGGGCTGTGGGGAGCGTAAGATAAAACATGCAAGAGGTTTGCACAGTTCCCAGCACGTAATGAATGCTCAAGAAATATTAGCTGCTACTATGACTATAAAATATTTATTCAAGAAGTGTCTTTATTGAGTGTTCCGTCAAACTGTTATTTGCAGGAAGGAAAGATGTAACGTTTTATGGAGCACTGTCTCTGTGCCAGGGATCCTTATTTCTTTTTGTTTTCACAAAAACATGCCATATAAGCATGGTAGAAAATCCTGCCTGAGTTTGATTCTCATCTCTCTCACAAGCTGTATGACCCTGGATAAATAACTTAACTTCTCTGTGCCTCAGTTTTCTCATCTCTGAAGTCTGGGGATAAAAAGTGTACTTACCTTCCGGGGTTGTCATGGGAAGTAATGCAGTTATTTCCTGCCAAGCATACAGAAAGCAGCTGGCCACAGTAAGTGTTCAATAAATATTTGCATCAGGTTATAATCCTCCTGGGTTAGAAGACGTACTGGGGCTTGGGAAACATAAGCAATGTGAACAGCGCCACACAGGTACTAAGCAGAAGAAGAGCTATCTGACTCCTCGCCTTCTGCTCTTGCCGCCACCACCACACTTGTGGAAATGGGTCCCCCAAACCCTCCTGCTTCTGCTGAATTTGAGAGGCAGAGCCTGCCTCTCCACACGTCATATTTTATTTTTCTGCAACTAAATCCACCTGCTGAATCATCTTCTTCTCCCAGGAAATTTTTTTTGTTTTATTTATTCATTTTTTTGAGGAAGATTAGTCCTGAGCTAACTACTACTGCCAATCCTCCTCTTTTTGCTGAGGAAGACTGGCCCTGAGCTAACATCCATGCCCATCTTCTTCTACTTTATATGTGGGATGCCTACCACAGCATGGCTTTTGCCAAGCGGTGCCATGTCCACACCCAGGATCCGAACCGGCGAACCCAGGGCCACCGAGAAGCGGAACGTGTGAACTTAACCGCTGTGCCACCGGGCCGGCCCCTGTTTTATTTTTTTAATTAACTCTTTAGCCAACACTCAGCTCCCCATGGCACCATTTGTGTGCATGGAATTAGCCTCGAATCCTGCCCATTCTGGTTCTTTCGCAGCCCCATCCTCAGCTGCCCAGGCCACACAGGCTCTCCTGCCACCCATCTTCGGGCTCACATACGACTGCCCCGGAGATTCGGTGCAGTTTCCAGTCAAGCCACCACCTCCCGCTGCTGGCAGGGCAGCCTCTCCCAAAGGACTCAGCTGAAGCACCCTCGTAGTGACAGGACACAGCCTTCCTTGAAGGAGTCGCTTGAGCGAAGCCTGGGAAATACTGCTCACTCTCTCCTTCACCAGGAGTCTGAAACTCTGCCAAGTTCGCAATAACCAAGCCCACTCGCTTGACTTTGTTGTCCCCAAGATTTCTCAAACTTTCTAAGCCATGGAACCCTTCTTTCTCGCCACATCAATTATGTTCCACAAAATTCCTTGGAGGCCGTGTAAGGAAATCTGTTTGGGGAGTCCTAGAGTTACAGAGCTGGAGCAGAGGATCTGACTGTCACCTGCTGCTTGACTGTCCTCAAACCTGGGGTCGCCTTTCAGATTTATAAATACAACTAGGTGGACATGGGCACATTTATTTTTGTGAAAGGAATTACAAGAAACTGTTACTGGTGGTTATGACTGGGGAAAGAAATGGGGGTGCAGACCGGGGAAATACTTTTCATTCTGCCCTCTGTCAGCTGCTTGAATTTTCTAAGATCATCCACATACCATTTGCTGTTTTTTAATGCCAATAGTTCACCGATGCTCTGTTCATTATTCTTCAATCTTTGATCCTTCTGTGTTTCAATTTGGATTGTTTCTATTACTATGTCTTTGAGTCCACGAATCTTTTCTGCAATGCCTCATCTTCCTTCAGTCCCATGCAGTGTATTTCTCACATCAGATGTTCATGTCTAGATGTTCCATTTGGACCTTTTTTTTAATCTTCTATGTTTCTCCTTACCATGCCCATGTATTCCTCTCCCTTCTCAAAAAGTAGAGACAACTCTCTGCTATTAGAATCCAAAACTTCTGATTTCAATTACTCGGTGAATTCAGAACAAAGCCGCCCTTTCAGATCTGCAGCCAGGAGAATCACTGCATCCACTCCCTTGTTTCCTCCAAGGGCTGCTGTCAATTCCAGCAGGCCTGTATTCAGACGAGCGTGCGGTAAAGGCTTGCTGATTGATCGACAGCAGTTCCTAAGACCAGTTCTAAATAGATGGATTGCTCAATTTCTGTTCACTGGTCCGGCACCTCCCTTGTGCCCACACCTGTCAGGTGTAGGTCCAGCCCAACTCAACATGCACAACAGATGAAACTGGGGGCTTTCCTGCCAATATTCCAGGCCCCAGTATCTCAGCCTCTTAAAATGCAAAGATTCAAATTAGCCAAAGGAAATACGATCTGGGTCATTCAGGTCTTTTGAAAAGAAACGGTTTTATTAACTTATATGCTGTTGCTTGTTTATGCTGACTTTTGATATTTTGTTTAACTAAAAGGACCGTGTCCGATGCTTGCTCAGTCTTTGAACCTCAACTAATTAGAACCCATCATGCTCTCCAGCAAGAACAGGCCACCTTCTGATCAAATAAACTTCTGAATCCCCAGAAACGGCATCTGAGCAGCTTTGGCTTCATGCATAGATTTTCAAAGAGTTAAAAGAAAGCTCACACTCATTTATTTATAATAAGCATATGCATACAAAAAGGCTTCTTTGAGGCTTCATGAAGTAATGGTAGTGTGATCACTTACGGACTCCGAATTCTTCCAGCTGTGTACTTCCCAACAAGGAATGTTCAAATTCCCAGCTTCCCCAGCCCATCACTGCTCTCTGATATGCTGCTAGGGTGAAGCACAGCTTCTGACATGTGGGACTCAGCCAATGGTCACTCACACTGGAACACCACTCCGACACTGGACATCACTGACCCACAGTCAGTCACAGGGCCTGATGCATAGAGGCCAGATGGGAGGCAGCCCAGGGCAGTGCACCTAGTTCTAAAGTAGATAGACATGATTCAAATCCCATCCCCCCACCACCTACCAGCGGTGTGGCCTTGCGCAAATCATTTAAATTCACACGGCTACATTTCTTCACCTCGTAGACCAGGAGAAACGGCTTGCAACTCACAGAGTTGCCATGAGATGATGTATGAATGAATTTAGCACAGTGCCCAGCACTGGGAAGGCACCTAAGGGCTACTCTCCTTAACTACTGCCCCTCACCTCCAAGGCAGGGCAACACCTGCCCTCTGGGCATCTAGGCCTTGCTGGAAGCTGCTACAGAGGCTCCACGGTAACCAGAGGTTACTCAGGAAGGTCCAGTCTCAGAACAGACAGGATCCCCTTGTCCAGCCCCCACCACAATTCCTCTTTCCAAGTGAAATAATGTCCTGTATTTTCTGATGGCTAACTCAGGGTTCATGGCCAGTTGTTAAAAGCTAGCCAAGGAACCCTCTCCTTGTCCAGAAATGTTAAATGTATCGCTTGATCTTCCTGGGTGGGTTTAAAGTTGGTCTGGCTTGCAATCTCAGAATTATAAAACTCAAGGATTAAACAGGACCTTTCAAGTTCAATACTTGAATCCCCTTCAACATTTCTGCCAGGAGGCTGTACAACCTCCGCTTGGGATGGTACGCTCACTCTCGCCACGGCAGGACATGTCTTTGTAAGACAGGTAGGGCCCGAATCTCAGACTTGGCGTCCACTCTGCATTTAAGAGCCTTCTTCCCTGCAGGGGCTCTCATGTCTGCCTCTGAGATCTTTCCTCTCCAGCCCGCCCCCATTTCTTCCACAGTTCTTCTTAGGACGGGTTTCCAGTTTCTGCCCCTCAGAACAGACTATGGCTTGTTTCTTCTCCTTCTGCTACCATGTTGGGATGAACAAATTAGGGGACCTTGTATATTCTCTTCTGGTCCTAAGAAATCCTAATTGCAGGAGGGAAGAAATGTTCTTACAGTACATCCCTTTCCTGGTCTCCAACTTCATCCCTTTAGAGTAGACACCTCCCCCAAGGCACACACAAACATACACACGCAAGTTGATTCTTCATGGTGAATCTGTGTTATAGCCATCTGGACTCTGATGCTTCATAATTGGGATTTTTTTTTATAGCTTTAATTATTTCCTCTGTTCTCTTTTCTTTTTTATGTACAATGAATCATTCTGTTCCTGAGAGGGGAAAAATAAAAAGATTTTTGAAAGTTATGGCTGTAATTTCAATAGAAGGAGATTGGGCTTTGAGCAATATGAGCATTTGTTGTATTTTCTGAGTCCATTTTTTATCCCCACTGGTTAATGAAGATGTTATTTCTCTCTTGCATTTTGGTTGCTAATTTCTGACAAGTATTTTTTTAGTTACGGCTGGTTATAAACCTCTCAGTTCACCCTCTTTTGTATACTTTATGAAATATTCAGTTCTTCTTGATAGGATGAGGTTTGATTCACCCCTGGCTGTGATTAATTGTGTTAGTATTTGGGGACCTAATTTATGTTTATATCATTCCTCTAGTGTTTCCTTTTTCTTTTCTAATTATCCATTTTTCCCCCATCTTTTTTCCTGAAATTAGTATTGAATTAGCTTGCCTCTGATTACAGTCTTGGATGCATCCCAAAGAATATTGTTGGACAGCTCCCATTATCATTCCATCCCACGAATTCTTTGTTTGTTTTTTGCAATAAAGCTTTATTAACCCTCTGTGAACCCTCATTTTCATTTGCTCAGTCGTCTTGGATTGGAAACCGCGCCAAGCTCTGGTCCGACGTCGCAGCAATCACTCCCACGTTGTCTTCTACCGCCTGCCAAGTCAAGCTCTTTTTAAAAAGTCAGAATTCCAAGGATTAAAAATAAGATCCATGCCTGCATGGAGGGGCTGATTTGTCTAAGAGCCTCTTCCTTCCTTTCAATTATTCATTTATTTACCATTCTGGTGTGGACATATGTTGAGGCAGCTCTGCTGATGGGCATAAACCAGTTAGCATCCTCTTTACCTGTAGGTCTTGCCTGGTTTATGAAGAGAGGTCCCTTGAGAAGAGCATCTCTTCTGACTTAGCTCCACAGATGGCTAGCACTCGGTCTCTGCCAGCAGGTCTCTCCATCAGTCTGAGGCAGGTGGGGCCTCAGGTGAAGCTGCCCTGGAATAGGGGCCATCTCATCCATCATCAATTAAAGGCACCTTTATTTCAAGTCAGCCTGGAGTCTGCATTTTGCTTCTTGGTGGGTTCTCCTTTTTTAACAATTCCCTGCTCCATGTGGATGCATATACCTACATGCCCCTTCCTACCACATACACATCTACATACAATGTGCTGCTGTGTACATGCTATACACTCTATACACCCTTCCACACGTGAAACACACACCCACCACCTCTTCCCATGGAGCCTCTGCTCCCTGGGAGATGCTATTTCCTGCTTTAGGGATGTTGGTACAAAGGCTCTGGGCCACTGCCAACAAAAGGTCCTCCCACAACCAGAAAAGGCTTGGCTGCCCAGAATCTCCCAGGAGAACAGAGCACTCAAACTGTTTTGACCAGGGCTCCTCTGCTACCCTTGATCTGCCAAGGTGAGCGTGGAAATGGCAGTATTCCAATGAGGAACAACTGTATTCCTCTTAACCACATCCCAAGTCCCAGAACCCTTGGCCATGTAATTCTCACACCGCCCCTTCCTTTCACAGACAAAGCAACAACATCTCTTCCCTATTGAAAGAAAGAACTAGAAGCCCAATTCCAAGCTGCCTAACCTTCCTGTGAAGACACATCTGGGATTATCATCAGTGTAGAGTGCAGCTGGAAGGGCTGCAGGCCCTCAGCCTCATGGCTCAGCTCTACAGCCCAAATGCTCATATGCTGCAGCCTCGCTCTGCCTGAGCCCTGGCTGAGTGCTCCCAGGGGGGCCCAGGAAGATGAATCTTGGCTGAACAGTGATATGGGCCTAGCTGTCTGGTCTTGTGGTCCCTGTTGATGTGCCCTCAATGCCACACCCTCCAAAGTGGTTGGGGCCATCTCTTGGCCATGGGGAGGGCTACTGCAGTCTCCAGGAAGGGACTGCTGGTTGAGTGGACAGCATGCGGCCACCATTAGCAGGCCTGCCCTAGGAACCTGTCAGGCCAGTAGTGAGAGGGATGGACAAAGAACAAAGAGAAGAACCAGCCTTTACGTCCCATGGGTAGCACCCAGAAGGTACCCTCTGCAGAGTGGACAGCCCATCCCTGAAGGCATCCTCACCAAAGCCCCCTTCTTGGCCCAGGAAAGCCTGTTCTTAATTAATCCTAAATGTCCCAGAGGAGTCTTGAAGGAGCATGCTTCCACAGAAGCCCTGGAGCGAAGCCCCCCAGGTCTGTTAACACCACACCTTCACGTTTTCCAGTCAGTCCTTCCACAGCGGGAGAACAGCAGTGATCTTGTCACCTTCGGTTCTGAGTTTACTGTTGGACCAATTCAGACCGGAGCAGAGTATTTCCTCTCACAAAGCTTTTCCAGCCTCAGGACAAAAGGCAAAATTGCAAAAAGCTGAGCAAGAACAGTGAAGGGCACCGTCAGGGAAGATCCACGGACCCCTGCGTTTGGGGCAGACAGAAAGGATCAGGAACCCAGGATTCTCAGAGAAAGCCTCCACTATTTGTTCTCCAAATCTGAGACGTCCTCTGGAGTATGCTGATATTTTCCGGCCTCAGTTACATCACTTCTCTGATCTTTATCTTCTTAGAAATTTCTTCAAGTCTGGACCTTACCAGTGTCATTTTTGGATTTGATTTTGCCTGTTTTCATGGCATTGGGCTAGGTTTTGATATAAATCATTCTATAACAACTCTGCAGATCTGTCTCAGCTCCACCAGAACTTTGTCCAAACTAGATTCCTGTCCTGTAAAGCTCTGGAAGTATGGCCAATTTCCCTAATGAATCTCCACCCTTTGTATTTCTTGATGAAATCTCTGCTTGGTAAACGCTTTTGACTTGGAATTGGGATCAGATGTTGGTTTTCCAAGCTGAACAGTAATCCAAAGATTTCAGTTCCTTAGAGTCTTAAGGCCTGGGCCCCACTCTGTGCTGCCTCTGGCCAGCTCTGGGCACCCTGGATACGTTACTCTATATATGAGCCTCAGTCATGCCTTCTGCCAAACGGGAGCGGAGGACGGAGGAGTAAGGTTTTCTGGATGAACAGGGAGAGGCCGACACCATTGGCGACATACAAAGCAATTTTAGGGGATGCCAGACACCACAGTAAATCTATTGAATGACTTAGGGAGAAACGAACACCCCTTCCAACTCCCTTTCAATCCTTCTGATCCCTTAAGGAGAAAGTCTTAGTTAAGTGCAGTATTTCTTTAACACCTCTTGAACCCTTGATACTCATCAAGAAAACAGGCTGTAGACTTCAGCTAAAGCTTAATATCATTTTTTTCATTTGATTCATTTTGACTGTTGCCTTCTATTTTTTGCAAACATCCAATTTTCCATGCACTAGATTGATTTAAACTTTCTTTTACAAATGAATGCACTTAAATTTTTAAGAAGTGAATTAACAATAGTACAGATATGGCAGAAACTCATCAAGGTGGTTGGTGTGTGAACGACAGAAGTACAGAAAACGCCAGGCTATGTGCGCCAAAGATCCCTTCCTCCCCAGCATTGGACTCCTGACTGGGAAAACTGCCTCCCTGTGACCACAGCTACCACAGAGGGGCCAAATTCTCCCTCCCACCAGCTGCCTGGAAACCAGAGGAAGCCACAGCAGAGAGACCTCTGTCCCCAGAAACTCAGTCTTCCAGCCCTGTGTGCTCATCTGGACCTCGGCGAGGAGCTCGCTTCTGCCTAGTGGCCAGCGATGATGCCAACGCCTTCGGTCCGCTCTCTCCATCAACACAGTGGTCTTTAATTCATAAGGTTTCCAGCCTCTCTTTGTTCTTTTAGAACTCTCATATGAGCCGCCAACTTTTCCTGTCCCATATCTGGCTGATTCTCCATTAAGGGAAGAGCAAATTTAAATTTGGAAGAAGGAAAATGAATTATTCAGAATAGCTCATTTCACCTGAGCCACTTTCTGAAGAAATTGCTTCAAGAACAACCTGAAACTTGTTCTTAATTCACGATATACAAATATCCCTCAGAAAGATCAATGGAGACAAGGCCAGAAGGTTCTCTTGGAAGTTCCAGCCTCGGCACTCAAGGCCATCCTCAGCTGGGGTGTGAGGAACGGCCACACTCAGTGCCTGCCACCATCATCACTGAGAAGGCTGCTGGCAATCTCCACCCAGAGGCAGAGAGCAGGGCTGCCTTCCCTCAGCCACCCCCTGGGGACCACGTGTGATTAACTCCCACTAGATCAAGCGGCACTGGAGGCTTGGCCGGGAGGCCTCCTACTGCTGAAGGGAAGGAGAAAGGTCTAGAGCAGTGAATCTTGCCTGACTCCCTGCCTCAGGTGACACTGTCAGGCCCGTCACAGCCTCTCTGGGGCCCCCAGGCAATGCAGCTGCACCATGGGTACGAGAGGCTGCAGGTAACACACAGTCTCCAGCCCCTACAACGGAGCCATCCCTTCTGTCCCACACAGGAAAGCACATGTGAGTGAGGGTGAAGATATTATAGGGAATAGCCTTCAGCCCCTATAATTTAAAGAAGTAAATAAATTAGTCACAAACTTGAGTTCTTTGTTATTAGCAACAATTTTCCTGTGGTCTATCTCCCAACTGATGTGACCTTGTTTCTGGAGTTAGTGCCTTTGGGAAGGTTTGCATCATGGGTGCACTCGGCCAACCATCGAGGGGGCTAGCTAAGTGTGGAGGCCTGAGGGTCAGAGAATAAGGAGAGGTGCTCAGAAAGGAAGGAACACAGCTCTGGGGATGGGCCTGCTCCTTAGGGCTGTCATGCTGGCTATGGGGTTGATTTCTCCCCCACAGGGAAAGGACCAGCTCCTACGATGTTGTGCCATTCACTGCTGCCCTTGCTGAAAAGCATTCTCATCCGAAGCTGAGGTTCTCCAGGTATCCTGTTCTGACATGACATGACATTCTCAGCTCACAAAGAAGTGGCCCCAAATGGTGGATCTTACCAGATCACGGGATTCACAGGATCTGGACCCACAGGATCTGGACCAGTGTGCCTGGCGTTATCATTATCCAGAACCATGATCCATCTGACTCTTCTCAGTGTGGCTCCATTTGTGCATGGACCTGAGTTTGGGCCTTCATTCAGTGGGCTCACAGATACCAAGCCCCCATGGGGGCAGGCCTGGCATCAGGTGGTAAGGAGTCAGAGGTGAATGGGAGACACATCCTGGCTTCAGGGAGCTCACAGCACACTGGGAGAAACAGATGCGTGAGCAAAAATTCATTTCACTCTGATGGGAGCAGCAAGGCAGACGGGAAGCATGTAAGTGCCCTGGGGGTGGTGGGAGCAATCAGGGAAGTGCTAGAATCTGCTATGCCTGCCAGCTCAGCATTTATGGCCTCTTTCTTTAGTAAGAGCACCCTGATTCTGCTCTGATAAATACTCCCTCCCACTTTCTTCCACAGGATTCAGCCAGGCTCATACTCTCCCCATCCTGCCCCAAATGTCTGCCCTGTCATAGCCCATCACCCTCAGCCACAACAACTGGTTGGTCCCATGACCCACACCAGCCTATTGAGGCTCCGCCTAGGCCTTTTGCTGGCACTACTATGGAGAGGCATGCTGTCTGCATTTTAAGCCTGAACTTGTCTTTGCCACCACTTTTGGGGTCCACCCAAGAATGAACCTTACAGAGAAGACAGCAGAGCCGCGAGATGAGAGAGACCAGGTCCTGGTGCTGCCTGAGCACCTGAATCCAGAAAGCATGCAATTTTTCAGTTTTGTGAATTAATAAGCTCCCTTTTCCCCTAAGCTATTTTGAGTTGGATTTCCATCACTTGCAACCTACAAAGGCTGAGTCATGGAGGCTGGGCAGGAAAGTGGCAAATGATGAGGGATGGAAGAATAAAGGGCATCTTAGAGGTGTGCAGGCAAAGACTGGGAACCCAGCACCAGCCCGGGTGTGGTCTGAGAACAGCACTAGCCAATCAGCACCAGGGTTTAGCCTGGAGGTTGGTGAGGAGGGGCAGAGAGGATGGGCTGAAGAGGAGGGCCGGGGACAGCTCCAGCGGACTCGGGAGCGGTGACTCTCAGCCTGCAGGGACTGAAGAACCCTAGCCCATAAGCCTGGGGACAGGACTGTGTCCCATCCGTGTTCTCATTCCCACTCCCTGCTTAGCACAGAGCTTAACATACATCCCCTGTGTGAAAGTGGATGACGAACTGAAGGTTGTGAGCAGGACGATGACAAGAGCAGGTGTGCAGTTCTCGAAAGCTCCCTCTGGAGGAGATGTGGAGGGCAGCACAGAGGAGGCCAGGCTGGGTGCAGGGGAGGCTAATTAGGGGTGGAAGCAAAAGGCTCAGTTCCAGCAGGAGATGACAAAGGCTCAAAAGAGGCCCTGTGGCCACTTCCCTGACCTGGTCCATTTTGAATGTCTTTCAAATTTCTGCTTTAAAGACGTGTAAGAAAAATAAGTACTTGAGAAGTGGAATAAAAACAGGTAAACACAGTAATCATCTCACTTACGTATAGCGATCTATGGTGTTTCAAGCCGGCTCACAAACATTAGCTCATCACCCCGTTGAGAGGTGGTTATTATCCACATTTCACAGATGTGGAAACGAGAGCTCTGAGGTGCTGAGTAACTTCCTGTGACTGTGGCAGCATCAAGGTGGAGGCCTGGGGCAGAGCAGGTCTACAGAGCCATGCTGCCCGGGCCTCCCTGGGGTCCACGAAGGCCATCAGCCCCTCACTCCCTGGAGTTCTGTACATGCTCTTGCCTTCCACAGGAGACCCGAGAGCTGAGTCCTCTCCATACTGCCCACATGCGCCCATCTTCATTGCCAGCAGTGCCTCCATCTGCCCAAACTCCCCCTCCCAGCTGGCCTTCTGCTCCCCTCTGCCCGCCAACACAAAGCCCTGGTGAGATACCAGGCAGGCGGGTCAGCTGTTCCTGGCTGATTCAAATGGAAAGGGATCAGGGACAACATTCGGCTTCTCCCCAGGAGCCAGCAGAGCCAAATGGTGGAGTCTGAGCCGAGCTACCCCGCTTCCTTGCCTTGCATAACTGAAGACTGTCCAGATGCCAGCAAGCACCGTGGGAGACCGATCCCTTGGGAGACGAGTTTCTAAAGATGCCAGGAGCCAAGCTCTGGGCAGCACCTGAGAAGTGATGGAAAAGCTTTGCCTGCTGGCCACCCAAGTGAGACAAAGATGAGGCAGGGGAGGGAAGCCGACTGTCTCTCTCAGACAGGGACCCTGAGCTTGGGGGAGGGTGCAGCAGTGCAAGCTCAGTCTGCTACAGAGACGAGCAGAGGAAGGGGCTCACAGGGACTGCAGAGTGGCAGCCCATGCTCTAGAAACAGCCATCAGATGACTACAATAATAAAAAGCCCAAAGGTTTGGGTTCCTCCTTCTGAAAATCCTCCAGCAAGAAGAGGAACGAGTCTCCACGTGAGGAGCGATTTCCGTGCTTTCAGATGAGGAGTGGAGAATCACCACATGCCCACGAGGTATTCAACACAAGTCTCGCCAGATCACCCAGGCCAGTCTGCTGCCTCCAGGAGCCAAAGGGTCCAGGAGTTGAGTGCTGTCCACAGGCTTTTTTTGGAAGAGGGAGAGGAGCAGTATGTAATCTTTTAAAAATCTTCTGCTAATATTAAAGAGCTGAAGCTTTCACATAAAAATCCAAATTTCTGGATTACATTAAAGAACATCTGAAGGTCTGGTCATGCTTGCTCCTGCTGGAGGTGAGGGGCAGAGCTGGAGCAATCATCCAGCAGCCATAGGCTAGCCCAGCCTCCCTGTCGCCATCACCTGCCAGCCCTGCAGAGTTAAGTTTCCACCCCAGAGCCAAGCCAGGGAAGCGGCTGAATTTCTGCTTCTATCATAGTTCTTCTGGAGAGGAAGGGGACTCATTCTCCTTCCTCAGTCTCTCCTGGAAATCTCTCAGGCCAGGCTGAGTGACAAAGCACTGCCAGTGACTTCCTAAAAGGGCCTACTCTGCCAGAACTGGCATCTGAGGGTGAGGGGCGAGATACCACCTCCTTGTTCTTGTTTATTCTGTTCTTCAGCCCACACTGGAGGCCCCTCCACTACCCTGAAACCCACCCCACTGCCCCTCCTCAGAGCTGTCACAGGACACAGTCTGCCCCTCTGCTGGCCCAGAATGAATGACGAGGCCATCAGTTAATGGGCACCACCAGGCCGTCCGGCTTCTCCAGAAGGGCAGCAGGCAGGGGCGGGGGTTCAAATGAATTAAGGAGAAGGACTGTCTCCTACTTGCATGACAGGCATCTTAGAGCAGAACCTTGTAGATTGACAACAGCATGAAATGAGTCCCCACTGCCGTATTTCCTCAACAAATATATACACTATTATCACTGAGATGCAGAGTAGATAAAAAGACGATTACTGTGGTTGGCTATTAGAATTCAGATAAATTCAGTACAAATCCCCAAACCATCTGGGTCACTCAGATGTGGCAAATACACCCCAGAAAAGTTTTCTCTTACTTGGGGTAAGCATGGGGTGAATTGGGCTTTAGGGGCAGTCTAAACAAACCTTTGTCACACCCAGAGCAGCAAAATGTTCGGGCCACAAGAAGCACAAGGGAATTAGAACAGAGGAGAAATCACCGCCTGTGCCCCCCTCACTCTGGAGCATCTGGAGCATGCTCTCCTACAGCACTCTCTCCCTCTCTCCCTCTCCCCATCTCTCTCTCTTTCCTCCTTCCTCTCCCTCCCCCTCCTTTTTTCTCTCTTCTGCACGAGTTTGTTCATGTTCTCTCACTCTCTGTCATAGCACAGGTAGTTAAGTTGGCATAATTCTTATTTAATGGTTCAAGTTTAAGGGTCTATGCTGAGGTAGAAAATTTCAGGTGATGTGTCAAATATCTGGAGATGTCACTTTGTGAATTTTGGCTCAAATGTGAGCCATGTCAAGGCCACGAGATGTTCCCCAGTCCATCCCCTCCCCTGTCACAGTACAGTCATCCCTTGGTACCCACATGGGGGACTGGTTCCAGGACCCCTGCAGATACCAAAATCCAAGGATGCTTGAGTCCCTTAAATAAAATAAAAATAAAAAATGTAGTATGTACATATAACCTAGGCACATCCTCCTGTATACTTTAAATCATCTCTAGATTACTTATAATACTAACACAATGTAAATGCTATATGAATAGATCTTATACTGTATTGTTTAGGGAATAATGACAGGAAAAAGTCTGTACATTTTCAGTACAGACACAACCATGGTAGGCATTTCACTCCACAGTTGCTTGAATCTGTGGATGTGGGACCCATCGATATGGAGGGCCAACTGGGATGACAAGGAAAAAGATCTGTACATGTTCAGTACAGATGCAACAACCAGAGGCCTTTCAACTCCTGGTTGGTTGAATCCATGGATGCAGAACCCACAGACAAGGAACATGCGGATAAGGAAGGCTGAATGTATCTCAAGTTGATCATTCAGTCATTCATCCACTCAGCAACCTCTGCTGGGCTCTCTTGGGATGCCAGGCCCTGTGCTAGACAAGGGATACCAAGAAAAATAGTGCAGTTCCTGCCTCACGGGAAACCCAGCCAGGTGGGGCAGGAACAGGGGAACATTCTCTTACAGCATCTGTGATAAGTGCCGTGGTGAGGGGAGCACTCAAGTGTCCACCCATCATTCTCATTTATGGAAAGACATTGAAGGAGCTTAAGCAGGGAGTGACATGATCACTCATGTAATTGAGTAAATTAGATGTCAAAAAAGCACTATTCTGTCCACGATTGTTGGTTGGATTGTTATACAACTGGCAGCCCCCATTCCAGCTTTGCTTTATTTATTGGAAATCTGTGCTGTGTAATGTGATAGGCTGGCCATAAAAACGTCTAATCATTACACGTGAAATAGCCGTGTCTTTCAGCTTTGCATGAAAATGGCAAATTCTGCTCAATGTTCCTGGACTCTTTTACAGTCTGATTAATTGTGCTGGATCCAAATTACAAAGGAAGAGAAGAGGCAATGGGAGAGAGAACTAAGACACTGTGAGCAAAACACCTCTCCCTCGAATGGGAATTATCTTTCACGTGTGCTTACAAGGGCCCAGGTAAAACATGCCAGGGCTACTGTGTGAGGTGTCCCAGAGCCCCCTGAGTGGGTGGGGGCTGGTTCCCTCCTAGGGAGGCAAAGTGGCTGCCCTGAATCCGGCCATCCTTTGTCAATTTGTTGTAAAGCTTGTCCTTTATTCTCAGGTGTCAGGTGAGACTCAGAACAAATAGAATGCACTTGAGGAAAAGTGGAAGGGTGAGATAGGACGGGAAATTTGAGGATTTTACAGCACAAAGGCTCCTCTCCACATGGGGGACAAAAGCAGACGCAGGTGTCAGAGGTGGATGGACAGGCAATTTGGCAGCCCCTGTGTCACCACATGGAAACGCAGCATCCAATTCTTGCTATCAAATAGCTACCCACATGGCTCCATTCTAGTTCCTCTGGACTTTTCTCATTCATTGCCCTTGTTGCTTCGTGCAATTAACTGTATTAACTCTGCAAGCAGGCTGGCTGCTGGCCATCACAGGGCCACGCGGATGAAGTCCTTGCGAGGATAACTCAGAGCTTTAGCGCAGCCACGACTCATTCCACCCACCTACCGGCCCCTCACACACACAGTCACACTTGCTCCCTCACCTGCAGCTGCTGGGATGATGATGATGGCAATTGCAAAGACCTCATGGTCCAGACACAGTAACCCCACTGGAGGAGGGACCATGAACTAGCTAAGGGACACTTTCTTAGGGGATCTTCAAACTCTCTCTTTTGGGAGCAGCACCCTAGTAGGTTTGTCTAGGAAAGGCTTTCGGAGAAGAGTGTTGGAGCAAGACAACTGGGTTTGAACTTCATCTCTGCCACTTACAAGTTTGGATGACCTTAGACAAGATATGTGACATCTTTAAACTTCGACTTCCTGTAAAATTGAGCAAATGAAACCTACTTTGCTAGGTCACTGTTGAAATTAGATAAACACTTGTTCATGAACTCACTCAATATTTACCAAGAGTCTACTGTGTCCCAGGCACCATGCGAGGCCCTGTTCAGAGCAGAACCAACTCACAAACGGTTCCTGCTCCTGGAAAGTCTACACCCCCGTGTGTGTAAACAAGTAAGATAGTTTCAGATAATTACAAGTGCTGTGTATGACAGAGCAAGATGATATGATAAGGAGTGGCAGGGGGTGTTATTAACTAAGGTGGGCTGGGAAGGCCTCTGTGTGAAGCTGACACTTAGTGGAACTGACTGAAGAGAAGGAGCCAGTCCTGGGAAGCCCTGAGGGAAACCATTCCAGGCAGAAGGAAAAGCAATGGCAAAGTTCCTGAGACAGGAACAAGTGTGCTCTGTTAAAGGGCCAGAAAGGTCAGCACAGCCTGAAGAGTAGCAAGGAGGAGTAGGAGTTTGCAGAGGTGGGCAGAGGTCAGAGCAGATAGGGACCTGAGGGCCATGGCACAAAGCTGGGTTTCATGCTGAGTGTAACGAGAAGACCCCAGGAGGTTCTGAATGAATAAGTTCTTAGACTTAGAATGAGTGAGAAGGAATCTGGAAGCAGGGATGCCTGTTGGTCAGGAGGCAAAAGATAATGGGGGCTAGGGCCAGGTGATAAAGGTAGAGAAAGTGGACAGATCCAGGAGGCATTCTGGAAGGAGAGCCAGCGGGGTCTGTGGGTGGACTGGATGAGGGCCACGAGGGAAAGGGAGGCATTCAAGGCGACTCACGCCTTGTGGCTATGACAGCCAGGTAGATCATAACACCATTCACGTGATGTAAAGACTGGTGGGGGAGCAGTCCCCTTTGGGACATGCTATGGGTGAGGAGCCTGTTGGACATCCCAGTGGGGAGATCCAGGGACAAAGGGGAACGATGTGTTTGCAGTAAAGAGAGAGATCGGGCTGGAAACAAGTTTGGGGGCTGTCACTGTCTAGATATTTAAAGTCCTGAGATTGGCTGCGATCACCTAGGGAGCCCTGAAGTGTGAAGTGCAGTGCACTCATTAAATAAAGGCAATAATAATAATGATCATAAATAATAAATAATGAATACAGTGAGGTGACAGCCAACAACCCTGCATCCACTTGATTTGTCCCTGGCCACTGAATTCACTTTGAACAAAGGACTCTGAGCACCCCAGAGTTTAGCACCCTGTTCCCTGCCCCAGTGCCAGGGACTGGGGACCTCACCAGCTGAATTCCTCACTCCCTTGTCCCAGCCAATCCTCCAGCTCAGAGACTTGGCCAAACTGACTCATATGTTGCTCAGATCATGAGAGGTACCCACCTGCCTAGACCCTGGGGTAGGTGTACAATAACAGCAAGAAAGCGACAGTGTTATAAATAAGTGATGGCTTCCTCGTTAGGCCCGGAGCTGTAGTCATTACCCGGCTCAACTAGTTCCCTGAGCTGCAGCTCGTTTAAAAGGTCGTTATCCGATATTGTTTTAGTAACTAGGTATTTCTATGTCCTCCTTCTGGCCTAGGCTTCCCTAATCTCTGCTGCATTATTAAACTGAGGCCTTTCTCACCACACAGTAACTCACGGTAAAGGACCACGGGCTACCCATCCAGGGGTAGGCGGGGGTCCAAGCTAGCAGAGGGGCAGCAGCCTGCCTGTGTATGGACCAAGCTCGAGCTAGGAGGAAAAGAGGGAGCTTCAGGACCATGCTCTGCCAATCTTGGGCGACATAAACAAGGCAAGCGGCCTGACTTCTGTGAGCCCCTGTTTCCACAGCCAAAAACCAGGGAGACATGGCTAAGAGGGAGCTGATACTTCCTGAGTCCTTACTCTGTACTGGGAACTTGGTGACCGTCATCTCATTTCATCCTCCCAACAGTCCATGAGGTAGGTATCTCTGTCCGCATTTTACTGATGAGGCTCCTGAGGCCTGTTCTGCTTGTGGTTGGGGTCTTCTGAGGCGGGGCTGACCTGCACATGCAGCTGATGTCAGGCAGCCTGGGGCGGCATTAGATGATGCCAACCTCTGCATGAGATTCTGAGTCTGGTGGGATTCAAAATTTGTTGTGCTTGCCTGGGTCGCTGGGCAAAGGGATGAGTGCCCTCCTGGCCTTCCTGGGTGGGCAGCCCCTTCTGAATATAGTCCTCAGATGACCTGAGGGGAACACTCCCATTTGTGAACTAAGGCCAGCTCACGCTTTGCTCTACGACCTGGGGCCAGGGGACGGCATCCTCTTCCCTTTTCCATGCCCTTATGGATAGACTTAGAGTGGGCAGGCTGGGGCTATGCTTTCCTAACATTCCCCATCCCGCACCCATGAACTCTACGCCAGGGATCTTCCTTGCTCAGATCGGATGCCCACAGCTCTGGCCATCAGGTCTGGATGTGGACTTAAGTCATCATAGCTATCTCTGGACTATTGGCTCTCCTCAGGGATGCCAAAGCTCCCCTTCTCTCTTGCCCATCCCATATGGGTCCAGCTCACTCTCTCAAAATCCACTGCAACTAACCATCCATGCCGGTCATCCGAGAGCAAACCTGGGAAGTGGAAACTCTCTTTAACGACCTTATTGGATTTGCCTGCTCCACCGACTTTTTCTATTTGCTCTGTCAAACGCACGGACCCAATGCCCACGACCCTGTGACAGCTCAAGGAGACTCTTGCACTTGTGCCCCACAAGCCAAATAGAATGCTTACCAGGAGTCTGCTGTGTTTGTCCCCACACCTGTTTGCCAGTTGTATTTGTTATTATAAATACTTAATTTAATTAAATATTAATAAACCAATGAAGTATAAATGTGAAGAGAAAGAGCTGCAGCTTCTAGGACAGTAAATTGGAGGCTTTGGAAAGACACAACAAATGCAAGTTGCTAAAATCGTGCTCACTTTTTGGACAGGGTGAGACAAAGCTGAGAGATCAGAAACAAAATATCTCTAAAAATGTAGCAGATTTTGCACTCAAATTGCTTTTAGAGTCTTGGAGTTCTTGCTCCATTAAAAGAAGCCAGAGATGGACATCGTAGAGAATGTGTTTTAGATGGAGAGTGCAATGGCCTCCAGGCACTCAGCCGACCTCAGAGAGTGGCTCAGGGTCAGGCACAGGCTTAACCCTCCCAGGGTCCATCCAAGGGCTCTTCCGAGGAGTGCGAGAGAAAAGGCTCTTGTATTATCTCCCACTGAATTCCTCCTAGGAGGCTGTAGTCATAAGAGCTGCCTGCACCCTTCTTGGCAAGGTCATACAGTCTTTGAGAATGGTGTCAACCTAGAGGGAGCGGCCAACAAGGGAGAGAGACACCAGATCCACAGAACTGTTTGACCTTCCCAGTCCACTGGGAAAGTCAGTAAATTCCCTGCTCACTCAGGCCAAGCTGGGTTGGGCTATCACATGTCTAACTTATTCTCCTCCAAGAACTCCCTTCCGGTCCAGCTTTCTAGATGACTTCTCCTCCTCCTTCTTCTCTACCATCAAAGCTAACACTGTGTAACACATTTAATCCTTTCAACAACTCTATGAGGTAAGTCCCACTGCAAGGAAACTGAGGCACGGAGATGTTAAGTGACTTGCTCAAGGCTATGCAACTTGTAAGCAGCAGAGGCAGGATTTGAATCCACCTACTCATCCTTCTGGTGAGAGCTCATCAAAGCCTGGAGGCCCATGGCCTCAAATGCACCAAGTTGCTGCTCAGTGGTACATGATGGCTGTGGGGACAGTATGACAGTAGGCTTACTTTAAGGATTCACTATTTTCCCATCAAGAGGCCCCACTTTGTGCCTTGTACAAATGTCTATTATCGAATAGACCATAGGTATATCACATACAACTGTTTACCAGACAATTTCTCCACTATTTAGTCAACAACTTGAGACAAGAATGTGTTTTACTCCTATTTGTATCTCTGGAACCTGACACACAGTAGGTATCAATAACTATCTACTGAACGGAACTGTGCAAGCCAGGCCCATCCTCCGCATTTCACTTCCCAAGCCCTCCAGATACCTTCTCCCTCCAAAGACCAGCTTCTCCAAGGACTCTCCCAGATGTATCTGGAGGTTAAGACTCCCCCCGCCCCTGCATCAGCACTGTACCTCCCCCCAATCCTCCTCTCGACATCCATTTCCATTCTAGTAAAACATAAGAACCTCCGGATTCCTTGTAACCTTCTTCCCACGTTGCAGCTGCAGCCCTCAGGAGGCAGTTTATTTTCTCCTAGTACTCCGCCCGGAATGAGGGTAAATTACCACCCAGTGGGCAGTGATGCCTTTGCATATGGCCTTAGGGTCCAAACAGCTGAGCTGCTCAGGGGTGATTAATTGAAGAAAAACGTTAAGAGTCTCCTCGCAGTTATGCTTTTTCAGTTAAAATATAACTCTTTGTTAAAACAGCCAAGCCGGAGATCCTAAGTAGCATTAATCATGTCCACATTTAAAAATCTGATACATAATTTAAGAACAAGAGGCAAAGAAAGATAAGCACTTAAGTACAATTTCGTATCTTTTCATTAAACCTTAACTCATCAATCAATGACTCGTCTAACCCTAGTCTTCTCCTCTGGCTGCAGCGGATCCCTCCCTCAGTCTTCCCGAACTTTCTGTTTAGAGACCAGGTCTTTACGTACTGCCCTCGGGGTACACCCTCTGCTGGTTCCAACTCTTCCCCATTCACCCAGCTCCTCCTCCACGACAGGCTGAAGGGACTGTTGGTGCCAGAGCCCATGGGAAGGGGACTCCAACATGCGATGCTCACAGCATTTCCCTCAGAAGCCCTGGGAGACCAGCCTACTCCCAGTCAACCCCATCTCGTCACTCAGCACAGGTCCCAATGAGAAGTGACATGGAACTGCACTCCTCGATTGAGCAGTCCCCAAGATGTGGTCCCTGGTCACCTACTTCTTCTGTACTCCCTCTTAAATGATTTCATTCATTCCGTCACGTCAATGAGTCATCATCTTTGCTTCTATGAAGTTTTGGCCAAAAGCTTGAACTCAGTCCCAAGCTTGAGATAACTACCAGGGGAAGAGAATCTAGCCAAAGGGAGATGGAGAGTAGGCTCAGTAAGTCAATTTTGAATGTCCAATCCTGAATAACTGAATAAGCCTCTTCTCCCCAAGGCTCCTCCCCATCACACTTCCCACCACCAGGGAAGCCAGAGTCATGTCTTGTCTTCTTATCTCTGATATTGAGTCAGATTCCTCCAAAGCCAGTTGCTTCCTCCTTCCCAAGGCCACTGGCACCTCTCACTCCCTCTCACCTGTCTGCTCCTCCCCACCCAGGCCCCTGGACTGCTCACTGGAGCTGCGGCAGCGGCTGTCCCCATGGCCTGCCCAGCTCCAGCTCACTCCACTCATCTGCCCAGCACTTCCTGAGTAACTTCACAGAGCCCCACTGGGGTCACGCCATTCTCTTCACTGACCACTGTCCAGGGCTGTTTCTGTTACGTGAGCAGTGGGGTGTTGGGTAAAACACAGGCAGCACATGAGAGCGAGAGTAAGACCCTTCCCTGAGTAAACAAATAAATACTGTAGTCCCCTCTTGCCGGTGGGGGATAAGTTCCAAGACCCCCAGTGGATGCCTGAAACTCCGGATTAGTACCAAACCCTATATATACTATTTTTTCCTATACATAATTATAACTTTTCTTGTAATAAAAGTTGTGTGAATGTGGGCTCCCCCTCTCTTTCTCTCTCAGAATATCTTACTGTGCTGCACTCATCCTTCTTCTTCTCATGAGGATGTGAGATGATACAAACCCTGTGTGATGAGAGATGGCGGGAACGATGCAGGCACTGTGATGGAGTGTGATTTTCGGACCACGGTTGACTGCAGGTAACTGAAACCACAGAAAGTGAAATCGCGGAGAAGGGGGGACTACTGTAAATAACTTGGAAAGATGTCAATACAGGGTGTTTTCTGAGGGAAACTAAAGATCTCTGCCCACCTAGAATCAACTAAGTGAATTAAAGTTATTCATAAGGCTAAAGAAGGAAGGTGCCCCACGAAGGGGACTGGCCACGCCTAGAGAATAAAAAGAAACTTCCTAGAGGCAATTAAGCCATGGTCCTCCCAGCACTGCCTGGCCCCCACCCCTGCCCCGGGCGCCAATACATACACACACACACACACACACCTTTCACATTCTCGGTGGAAGGGATCAGCCCCCAGGTCTCCAGTGATACATCGGGGCTGGTGTTCCACAGCCACAGGCTGGCCTGTATAGCTCAGATTCCTGCCTGCAAAAGGCCTTCGGACACTGGTTTTCTGCTCCTCTGGAGTTGCCTGAGGGACGGGATGTACTGGCCAGAGGGCCCGCGTATCTGCTCCCCTTGGCAGTCCTACTCCTAGAGTAAGGGACACACAGGGCAGGTCCACAGGAGTCTCTGGGAGCCTGTGTGACTCCGCCGTGGAGAGATGGATCTGTCCTCCACGTGCCGAGGAAAACAAGCTTCCGAGTCTGCAGGGTTAAGATCAAGCCCCCGTGCTAGTGAAGCACCCTCATAAAAGCTGCCCTGTGCTGACCTAGCTGAATACCCTGCCAGCTGCCCAGGCAGCCTCGTCGGCACTGGAGTCCTGAAAAAAATTAAATGTGTGCTTTGGGGTGAACAGATCAGGCCTCACTTCCATCCTCAACTCCACCCTCACTCCCACCCAGCAGTGGCCACCCCCTCAAGACACTGCCCAGATGACCCAGGATCCTAGGAACCTCACGCAGCTTGACCATTAGGCTGAGCAGCAGGCATTAGAGAAGTGGTCCCTGCTTGTGGGCAGCTCTCCTGAGTCCTGGGCCCTCTCCAGCTCAGCTCTGAGAAGTAAAAAACCCCACTTGGTCCAGCCTACAGTGATCAACACACCTTGAGTGATGCTTTCTTTGCCACATGGAATTGCATTCAAAGCATAAAATTCTGAAAAGGTTAAATTTCTAACTCATTCTCACCATACGATCCGCATACGACACCTAGAAAGAGGGAGTCAGCTGCCGGTCCACTCTACCAGCCTCCTGTCCACTATCTGGGGCTGGTCTAGCCTGGGGCTCGGGTGTGAGGACAGGGGCAGGCAGCTTCTGCTCACCCTTCATGTGGGCGTGGCCTTTGGTTCTGCCTTAGCTCAGAGTGACCCCCATTCCTTTCCCAGTAATCACCTCAGAGATTCCTTATTTTTAACAGTCCCAGTGAGAAGTCTCTGCCCATCCTTCTTCAGGGAACTTCATTTCTTACCTTATCCTTCCTATATGCACACATTATGTTGAACCATGTGAAATTACCAATATTCAACCATTATGACCTTTTAAAACGGTAATTTCATATGGTTCAACCCAAGACAAGCACTTAGGAATACAGAGCCTAATTCTCCCTTTTTTATTCAAAAGGTAACATACTAAACACTGTTTTGCATCTTGCCTGTTTGAGTTATATCTTGGCAGTCTTTCCAACTCAGGTCATTGAGAGCTTCTCTTCTTTTTCTTAGCAGCTGTAGAGTGTTCTTCCATTGTGTGGCTGTTCCATTAGTTAGTCAACCCGTCTCATAATGATGGACATTTGGGTTGTTTCCAATCGTTTGCTATTAAAAACAATAGAGCAAAGAATTATCTTGAACATCATTTGGCACAAGTCTGTCTGTAGGATAAATTCCTAGAAATGGAACATCAGGGTCAATGAGTGTATGTATTTGTAAATTTGATAGATATTGCCAAAGGCCCTCATTAAGAATGTGCTAATTTACACTCCCACGAGTGGTGTATGCGAGTTCCCAGATCTGGGATTCTTAACATCTTCCTTTAGATCAGTGTTTTCCAAAGGGCAAGTTGTGACTCATTACTGGGTCAAAAAATCAATTTCATGGGTTGCAATCAGTATTTTTTAATGAAATAGAATAGAATAGCTTACCATAGAATCAAGAAGAATAACATAGAAAATATCACATTGATTTGCACGTGGAAAAGGGAAGTATTGTTGGGGAACTTTTGTTTCAGAGATATAGATACATGGCTACCCAGAAAACTCATACACACACACACAGACATGTGAGACAAGGTCAAGATATGTATTTTTTACAATATATCATAGTCAAAACATTTGAAAGCCAGTCTTAGATCTTGAACCTTTTTAAGAATCAGAGGAAAATGACATACTAACATCTCAGTTCTCTGACTTCTCGGAGGCCCGGGCAGGGACCTCAGGTCTGAAGCACGCGCTGGGCCATGGCTATGAGCCGCACGAGGACAGGCCTGTGTTTATTCGTCTTCACGTCCCCTGTGGCCAGCCCGGCTGGCAGGGAGCGACTATTCTGAAAACATCTGCTCCACTGAAGAAATGAACACACCTGGCTTCCTCCTGACCTCTTACCTCCGTGTGCCTTCTACTGCTCGCTCTTTTTCTCGGCCGTGGGGAGACTGGCCCCCACCTGCTGCTTTGGTTCTTATAAAAAGCAAGCAGAGAGAGTAGGAAAGGTTTCAAAGAGATAGAATAATTATTTCTCTCCTTTGAGTCCACTGATTTCTTTTTTACGCTGAGCCTGTGGCTCGGTAGAGAAACAGAACTGCTAGAGAAAGAAGGAAGAGTGGAGGAGGAGGAGGGAGAGAGGGCAAACCAGAGGGACAGGGACCTGAGACAAGGCTGAGAAAAGGCCAAGGAAGGAAGGAGGTGGGCAGGGACATTCGGGATGGGCGCCCCTGTGCACAGGTATCCAAACAAACGGAGGAAAGGTGAGCCAGCAGCAGTTCAGGGAAGAAAACAGCCAGCCCCATTTCTGAAGTAAAGAATCCTTCCTGACAGCTGGGAACCAGGGCCCAGCTCACTGGGAGCCCTGTCCTGACACTGGGATCACCAAGCACCTTTCAGAACCCACAGCACAGGGGGTTACAAGACCGGAGGTGAACGGAACCTCCTACAAGAGCAACGAGCCGCAGCAGGGCTCAGAGGAGGCGCAGGCGGAGGCGAATAAACAGAAAAAGGCCCAGTGCTGGGAGCGGTGCTGTGGCTGAGCCATCATCTCCACTGTCGTTGAGAGGGCAAAGGACAGGATGCATGACTTTCCCGAAAGCATTTTTCCAACGAGACAGCCTTCATCCTGACATCAGCAGAGAGGCCGTCCCTTGCTGAGCTCCACTTCCCCACCACACGTCTCCCAAATGAAAACCAACATGTGGCTACGAAATGGAATAATGCAACCAGGCCGCCTACTGTTAATATCTGCTTTCACTCCCTGGGGGCAGGAGCGGGGACGCAGCCTGGGGCAGAGGACGCTGCACACACAGGGCGTCCACATGGCAGGCCTGCCTTTTCTGGTCTCTGCTTTGAATATGAAGCTGGGTAAGAAGATTTACGTTAGAAAGAAGGAACAAGGTTCTACAGGGGAAGCCACATCTGTTCTCCTATTTCCAGCCTCTGAGGTGAAAGAGCAAACTCAAAATGTTGAGTTTCTTTCCCAAGGCTTGCGCCAGGAGCCCTCGAATAATAGCAACTATTCCCCGAAACCAAGCATAGTAAAAGACTGTTAAGTCTTTAAAAACCCAATACCAATACTGATTCTCCTTTTACCTAATTTCTTCCTTCTTTTGTTCCTGGTGGAGCTTGCTGCCACTTAAGAGCACTGGGTTTAAAAGACAAGCACACGTGCGGTTATTGATTTTCTCCTAAGAACTCGCCTGCTCTTGAAGTGGCTCACGTCAGGCAGGTACGGGCAGGTTATGGCCTGGTGGCCCAGCCTCTGCAGGTGGGGAGGGCTGGACAGGGATCCAAGGGCTCCTTCACACACTGTTACTTTGTTCCTGGCAAACTAGAGCTCTTCCTTAAAAGTGTAAAAGATAAAATTCTTAAAGTTTAGGAGTGGATGAGTAATTATAAAAATTAGTGGAAGATAAAAAGATAAGTAAAGGTCAATCATTACCTTTAAAAAACACATAGTCTACCAGACAAGAAAGGTGTAACTTAACACTATTCTTTAACTTATACCCTGACTTCTACAGAGAAATCGAAGGGCCCGTGTGCACATGTATTTGCAATAGGATGTGAAACAGGCAGATCGAGGCCAACAGACAGACAAAGGAGCAGCGAGGAGATGTGTCTAACTGGGCCTTGGGGAGGGGGTAACCAGGGACAGCTTTAGAGAAACATCTTTATTACTTCCAGCAATCTACCAGTTAGCTGGGAGACAGGAGTGGCTGAACAGAGGGCCTTTGTACACGCAGGCATGGCGGGAGATGAGGGAAGACGGGTAGGAGGGTCCAGGTCGCATGCAGCCTTGAATGCCAGGTCAGGACCCACTAGGACCCACTCCAGCTGCTGTCCAGGGATCCCTGGAGCAAAACCACGGAAACAGAGTGGTTCTTGGAGCTATACCACCAAAGATAGCCTCAAGTTCCATCCCAAGGCCAAGGAAAACAGCACTCACTAATGTTCACATGGCTTTGAGTCAAGGTGACTGTCAGGTGTGGTGCACTGGAAGCCCCCTGAGTGACCTGCAGCCCTCCCTACTCTGGGCCCCAGGAGGACAGCCCCTGCAGGCTCCATCTGCGGCTAGTACCTGCGGTGGGTCCCTTTGTCTCCAGGAGGAAGAGCAAGAAGGTCACCAACTGTGCCACAGGGGTGAGGACTCAGCAGGAGGTGTGCCCTGTTCCCAGGGCCCAAAGCCAGCCTTCAGTTTCTTTATCTCCAAACCCCAACAGCCACAGCAGCATGTCCAGCTAGCCCTCCAGCCACTCTGTGACCAAGGCTGGTGCTTCCAGGCCACTGGGCCGTAGTGGCTGCTGCTTGTTGCAAACACTTTAATTAGTGCTCTATTTTAATTGATGACATGTTTTAATTGGTATTTCAATTTAATTAAAGTTTTATTCTAATTGAGTGGGTGTGTTTTTTTTTTTTTTTTTAGCTCATAAGGTTTGAACAAAAGAAAGACTAATAATTAGTCCAGAAAAATAAACCCATGACCAAGCAGGCCAGTATCCCCAGGGGAAGAACTGTGGTTAAGCCAGGTATGAGTCTATTCTAGGGCTCCAGGGAGACAGACTAACAACAGCCACGGAATACACCACACCCCTCTGTCCTCTTTGGGCTCAAGGAAAACTGCTCTTCCTCCCTCTGCTGCCCCCACCTCCAAACCTGCACCAACTAGGTCTTCCCTCAAGAACCAAGTGCTTCTCCCAGACATGAGCCCCGGTGTTAGACATCAAGGTGGCTTTGCCCATGAGCCCCATCACCCTCCACATGGGACCACATGTTCCTAGCAGACGGGGAAGGCCTAGCGCAAGCCCTGTGATTTCTTGCTTTCCACAGCATCCCACCTTCACCCATGATGCTCAGGCCTATCTGAGAATCTTAGAATTGACCATGTGCAGGGTAAGTGGTGAGGCCAAGATGGGCATTCCAAGGAATCCCCGCACAGCAGAGCCCCAACCCCCAGGCCTAGCTGGGAGGCGGCTAAGGTCATGTTTTTGAGGGCTCTTCTTCACCCCTCCAAAGTGAATACTCCAGTTAGACATCAGGGAGAGCCCAGGGACCGTATCACACATGGGTTACTCTTTTAGCCCAACAGTGCTGAACACATCTTTCTTTCCCACCTTGGGAGTGGCGGTGGGATGGGCGGGGCCTCTCCTTCATCTCCCTCTGCCCCCCTCCCTTTCCTAACTGTTTCACACACCCTCTTTCCAGGGCAGCCTCCTTTTCTGGAAGGAACAACAAGCTTTCTAAAATCTGCTCTTTCTGTCCCCTTCACTGGTTGTCTTGGCCACATCCCATGCACTCGACTGCTTTCTTCTTTTTTTTTTTTTTTTTTTTAAAGATTTTATTTTTTCCTTTTTCTCCCCAAAGCCCCCCGGTACATAGTTGTGTATTCTTCGTTGTGGGTTCTTCTAGTTGTGGCATGTGGGACGCTGCCTCAGCGTGGTCTGATGAGCAGTGCCATGTCCGCGCCCAGGATTCGAACCAACGAAACACTGGGCCGCCTGCAGCGGAGCGCGCGAACTTAACCACTCGGCCACGGGGCCAGCCCCTCGACTGCTTTCTTCTTAAACGCCCTGGCCCTCACCAACTATAGAATGACATCACCTTTCTACTGCATCTCTTTCTTTTTCTTGGTCCCAGGGTCATCCTCTGTCGATTCTAATACCTGCAAACCCAGCCCTGCCCTCTCACTGGCATTCCAGTCCCCCAAGGTCCTCCAAGGTGGCCCGTTCTTCATGCACACTTCCACTCACTGCATCTCCCGTATGCAGGCCATTGCCAAGTGCTTCTTGGGGAAACACAAAAAGTAAAACACAGGCAAATTAAACAGTGAGCCATGAAGTATTACTTTTCACCTCTTAAATCCAGAGATGAGTGGAGGTACATGCAGGAGTGCAATGACGGGTGAGAAGCTCCAGTGTCACTCACAGTGACAGTGCCAAGTAACCTTTGCAGAAAGCAGTAAGTGGAGTTGCTTCTAATGCCAGGGTTAGGTTGGAAGGTCCATATATTCAAAACTGCCCTTGAAAGTCCCTGAGGAAGGCAGCACGCTAGAGACCACCATGTCACCTTTCCACATCTCCCCGCAGCCCAGGAACAGATGGCCCTTTCTTTGGCTGAGTGCCACATGAAGCAGGTGGTGTACACTAAGGTGCCAGAGAACACGAAAACCATGCGTCTTCAACACCAGAGTCTTTAACAAGGGTGTGGCGAGAGGCTCCCAGATGGGAGGCTGGTGGGAGGGAGACTGGCTGAGGGGTCAGCGGAGCCCTCTGTGTGTGTGTATGTGTAGGTGTGTCTATCTCGAACTCTTCTCTTTTGTTAGACTTAAATTCTGGTCAGTCAAATGTGCATATGATGCAACTCTGTACTTTCAACAGCTATAAAAGCGTTCAAAAATAATCCACCCATCAGAGTTTATCAAGAGAGAGAGCAGAGTATGAAAAAAGCCAAATACATGATATATTCCAGTTTCAGGAAACAGGGGAATGGTTAAATGTTATATAGCCACTTGAAGGACTGTGACAAAGCCAAAGAAAAATGAAAATTCCAGAGATTACGTAAGGCAAGGAAAATATTGAGTGAATTTGTACGCATCTGGACACAGCCTAGGAGAGGAAACACCACAGAATGCACTGAGTGATTCTGCAACATAAATCATTACTTTAAAAAGAGGAAATTTCACAAATAAATGCTTGTTAATTGAACGAATGATTACTTTGGGGTAGGGAAATCCAAAGTCCTAATGGTGCAGCTGGCAGGCTCCATGGGCACAGAAGTCAGGGTCCTGTGGCTCAGAGGGAAGATGCTGTGAAACCTGCAACTGGCCACTGCAGGCTGCAGCAGAAGGCTCAGCGGGGTCTCAGCCGAGGGTTGGGGACACCAGGCTTCACAGAGCAGCACCCTGGGACGGGAATTCTAGAGATCTCAAGTCTGGGACCACTGGACCCAGATCAGGGCCCAGATCTGCCACAGACCTTGACCAGAACAGCCTAGAAAAGGCTAGAAACCTCCTACCACTCCCAAGATAACTTCCAGCAGGAAGACTGGTGTGGAGGGTGCTGCCCAGGGTGTTTCCCTTGAGTCTCCTGGTTACCCTCCCCCTGAGGCTGTTTGAGAAGAGCTTTCTCTACTAGTTGGCAACCATCATTTGATGGTCATCCAGTGAAACCTAACAAGGAGCAACGAGAGAGGGAGGGAGGAGAGAAGATATGATGCCACACGTCCCTGGATCAGTGCCTAAAATGGCTAACTATGAGACACTGATGGGAAGAGGGATACAAGGAACTGGAAGAAGCCCAGGGTGTTTTTCTGCCCCTCAGAAGTGGACAGGAAAGAGCCTTCCAAACCAGAGGTGAAACCTCCCTGAATTCCTCCTCCACTCTGTCCCTGGGCCTCAGCTCACGTGGCCATGCAGCTGGGGAGGACACGGGGTAGGCAGCTTGCCCCACACATAGCTGTGCACCACAAGGAGTGGGAGCCCGTCCCAGGATTCCCACTCACTCGGTGCGAAGGGGCCCAGTGTTGGCAATAAGCGCTTCCGAGGGATCTGCCAGGACAGGCTGGGCTTTGGGGAGCTGCTGGGGGGATGTCCTGGCTGGAGACTCTGGTTGGCTGGTTGTGCCTCCAGCTCTGTCACTGACTCTGTGATCATGTCCCCTCCCTGTGCTGCCTTAGTTTCCTCAACAGACAGACGAGTGGACCCGACCAGCTCATGCCACAGTCTGTCATTTCATGCTGTTATTTCTAGCAGTCTGTCCAAGGCAGAGACACTTTCCTGTGCCCCCTTCTGGAGTGATTTTGGGTCAAGTTATATAAGCTCCAGGCTCTTAACTTATGTTGGGGCTTCTCTGGGGGCTGCTGATGGGAACAGATTTTAAATCACGCCTTGCCGTGTTGAGTGCAAACAGGCATCTCTTTCGTGCTCAATAACACCAGCCATCAATGAAGCTCCATAGTTAGCAGATGTTCAGCAGTAATTACCTGGACATCAAATACATTCTCCCTGTTTAATTACTCGGCTACACTGGCCCCAGAGGCCCTCCCACGTGCCACTTTGAGGGCTCACATAAACACATTCCAAGCATCGCCTTTGATTATGACCAGTAGGGGACCACGTGAACTCTTGGGATGGTAACAGGACAGGCTTCTGGGGCCTCAAGTAAGGAGTACATATCACCCCAATCTAACAGTGACACCCTGGAGATTGGACAACATTGGACAACAATGATGATGACGATGTGGATGGGACCATAATGCTTGTCAATGAGAGCAGGAGGCAGTTGTCAGCCTGAAGCAGTTCTGTAAAAGTTAGGTGGGGGATGGCACAAGCTAAGGCTCCCTGGATGGCTTCCAGGAAGCCTGCCAAAGTGGTATCATCTTTCATGAAATCACCCCAGACCAGCTCAGACCCACAACTGTAGTAACAGGGGGCTGGCTCACGCTAACAATGTTCACAAAGAGTGATGCACAACCAGGATATGGATGTGTTGCTTTCAAATGAAATTAATACCTCTCTAGGTAGCCAGAATACCTATGCTGGCTCACCAGCACACCCCTCTCCCTGTAGACAAGCTCACAGAGAGTCACATTATCCAACAGGTACAGGGGAACTGATGATAGGATTTAAACACTTAGTAGCATCAGGCACCAGCAAGCTCCACCCTGGTGATGTACCAGGCATCACTCCTGGACAGGCACATGGGGCAGGCACTGCCCCCAAGCATGGTGCTAGGGTGGACACCGCCAGTTCTCATGACTAACCACCCCACCATCCACTGTCGTAGTGCCCATCAGGCCCTGCCCTCTGCTCAGGGGCACATGCCAAGTTGGCATGCAAACAGAAGTAGCCACTGAGTGGATCGGAGGCCAGTGTTGACCCCAGGGCTGACATCCCCAGCCAGTCAGTGGCCATTACCCATTACGTGGCCTGGTGTGAAAAGGTGAACCTTTCTGACCAGAATGCCAATATCAGGAGGATGAAGCAAGACCTTCAAGAAGGAGGTAGCAAGGAGGAGCCTGGGCTGAGAGAAAGACCCGAGGCAGGGCTGGACAAGCTGGCAGGAGGCAGGAACTCAGAGGGAGGGAAAAGATACTGAGAGAAGAGGGAGAGCAGGCAGAGAGGGGACAGGCAGGACGAAACTCTGAGATGCATGCTGGCCGAGGGAGCAGCCTCGCTTCTCCCAGGAGGCCACCCAGTGGAGCTCACACCCCCTGCCCTCGGGGGGCTGGCTCACTCAGCTTCCCTTGGTTTCCTGGCATCAGGTCTTTAGCACAGCACCCTGCCCAGTCATTTGAGAGGGTCTCAATTCCCACAACCAAAAGAACCCGACTACACACTACCTCTGGAAGGATACTCTCCTTCTTTAAATGCACTTTATGCAACAAAATTCACACCATTCAGGGAGATGTGCATAAAGCACAACCTTCCTTCTTTTTTCCCAACCTTCCTTCTTGTCTAAAACAGTGCTGTCTAGCAGAAATATAATGCCAGTCACACATGGCAGTTAAAATTTTTCAGTAATGACATTATTAAAAGCAAAAAAAGGGTAAAATTAATTCTAATATTTTACTTATCCCATCTCTCCAAAAATATTACCATTTAAACACATAATCAATATGAAATTATTGAGATATTTATCCTTGTTTTCATACTGCCTTCGAAATCTCAGGTCTATTTCATACTTACAGCACCTCTCAGTTGGGACTAAGTGACATTTCAATTGCTCAACAGCCGCATGTGGCTAGTAGCTACCGTATTAGACAAGACAGGTCTAAAATTTGATGTCTTGCTCATCAGCCCCCAGTTCTGTTGATGGCAGATAAAAATAAACTGTAAAGTTAAAGAAAACTCCATTTCTTCCAGTTTAAAAGACTCTCTTTTCAGATGCACTCAGGCCCATTTGTCCTCCCTCCCCCAACCCCGAAATCGAGCAGGGTACAGGGAAGCTGAGCTATCCTCATGGTGGGAGGGATGAGATGTGGCTGCTGCTTGCATCTCTGCCCACACTCACCCATCCAGCCTGCCCTCTAGGGGAGGAGAATTGCCTGGTTATCAGGCTCAGGGGGCTGAGGAGGCCCTGGATGACCACACAGGGGAATTCCCACACCTGATGCAGCCCCACTCCAGGCCTGCTCCCATCCGCTGGCTCTCTCCACACGTCCACTCCCCCAAACCTGTCTAGGGGTCTCCAAGCCCATGGCACCTTCACCACCTTCCCCCACCCAAAAGTGGGGCTCTGGGCCACTAGCACTCAGCTCCAGTCTGCCTTCCTCCAGGAACCGGAAGGGCTTTCTTAGTTGTATCCCTGAGTGGGCCCTGGAGCCTTGTGGATTAAGGCTGCCATCGGTAGTCAGGCCACTTGATTTTGGATCTTGGCTCCACCCATTAGTAGCTACATGATCTTGAGCAAATTACTTAACTCCTCTCTTCCTCTATTTCATCACCCGTAAAATGGGTATAACCCTAATACTACCATCTCCTAGAGTTGCTTTGTGGATTGAATGATGCGTATACGTGAAACACTCAGAAGAGAGACTGGTACCAGGTGCGAGCTCACCAACATGAGTTGTTCCAGTGGAGCAGAAACTTCTAGCTCCACTAGCTGCCTTCTTCCCTCCTCTGCACTGTGTCCCCGCCTTCCCCCAGCTTCACTGGTGGAAGGGCTACAGGGAAACAAACCAGTCTATGGATTCAGAAAAATGTATCAGGAGATATTTCTAAAACATCATCCCCATTATAGTTAGTGCACTCAGTCAGGTCACCGCCCAGCCATAACCAGGAGCCATCTTGTCGCTTTAAAATGACTTCTCAAATCTCTGCTCAGATGGGTGGTAGATCATTCAGAGGATGCACCTTCCGCCCCTTCTAACACCTCACAGTTGTCCTGACATTCTGTCTACATGTTCAACAGGTGAGTTTCTTCCAGTCTGACTGTGGGATCCAATGGGCACCTTTGAACTTCTCCTAATGTGCTCGAAATCCCCTCCAGGACCTGAGGCAGCTCACTCGGGGCAACTCCACCCCAGGGGCAGCTCTTACTCACCCCAGTCCTGAGCCTCTGGCTTCTGGGGAGCCCTTCTGGGCCTTCTCTAGATTTTGCTGTAGGCTTTGCCTCGCGCTGGGTTCCAAAGCTTCCCTGGAAGTCTCTCCCTTAAATCTTACATTTTGTTTTATTTATAACCCACTCTATTTTACAAGATTTAAGATGGCTTACAAGGATTATGTAAAATACTATTAGATATATACGTAACCAAGTGAAAAATATCTATTGCTATTTTTTTAAAGTTACCTTACACAATGTATTACGTGGTGAATTGCTGTCTGAACATTATGCATGTGTGTGTGTGTGTGTGTGTGTGTGTGTGTCTGTACACCTATGTGTGGTGCCCTCACACATGTATGGAAAAGAGACAGGTAAGGTGAACACCAAATTTAACAGATGGCCACAGGAGGGCGGGGATTATAGTTGACTTAGTTTTCTTCTTTACATTTTTCTATATTTTCTTAACTTTTTGTAGAGCACCTATATTTGTTCTATAGTAACGAAAAAAAGCAATAAAAAAATCCCTAAAGAAAAATAGGTGAGAAAGAAAAAGCCAAACCAAGAATAAAGACATAAATCGGAACCCACAGTGAGGCTAAAACAACTCATTTTCCATGGCCGAGCCACACGCTTGTAGCTGGATTTTCTAAGAGTCAATGGATGAGGGAAACCTGATCAGTTACACGGGTCACAGGGCCCATATGACATAAACAAAATGATTGCTCAGAAGAGTCTGGCTGTTCCGGATATGGCAGCCTGAAGCAAATACCTCCCATGGGTCCCCACGGAGGACACCGTGTAACACAATGAATGCTGCCAGTGATACTCTCATGATAAACACCACCAAGTTTCTCAGGGCTGTTCTTCTAAGGCCCCTCAGCGCAGGCTAACGGCATCTCGCCAAAGTGCAGGGTAGTGAAAGCAATTCCTCGAGGAGTGGAAACCATGAGTCCAGGTTCACAGTGAGTCTAACAATGCAGAGGGAGACGTTAGAGAATCAAGACAGGACACTGATCACCTTTCAGGGAATCTCCTCCTTCAGCACAGCTCCTCCTAGGCTCAGCTCAGCTCAGTTCAGTCCCCTAGGTCATCAGGCAGAATGCTTATGCCTCTGCCCCACAGAGGCTCCAGGCACCAACTCATCTAAACATTTGTCCATTCCATACATATTCCCTGAGCACCTACTGGGCACTCCGATTGCACAATTACTCCCAATAATCCCAGATCCATCAAACATCCAGAGCCCCAGGCCAGGACCACCCCATATCACCTCAGAGCTTGCAGGAAGAAAAACCCCATCTTCCTGCACCGGAACTCCAGGACAGGGGAGGAACGTGCGCCTGCTTGCATACCAAGAGGATCCACCATGGACAGTAGCCAGCTGGAGGAAAGGACTGTCAGGCTGAGTATGGGCTCGTGGGAAGGACTGCATGATGGATGGGCTCTGGGTCCTGGCTGAGGAGAACGCACTTGGCAGAGACGTGATGTTGCTCCTGCATAGCACCCATGACTCATATTTTCCTCCTTGCTTTGGCTCTGGGTGGAGGGACCCAAAGACTTCTCTTCCTCCCCAAAGCTTTCTCTTCTCTCCACCCTTATGAGAAGAGGCCAAGAATACTGCTGGGCCATGGTGATGGTGGGGGATCCACCACCTGAATACCCATGGCTACCAACTTTCCATCTCAACCCCAACCACAGACCTCTCCTCTGAGCCCCAGATCCACACATCCAATCTCCTTCTCGACACTCAGCTGGAAGTCTTCAGGCATCTCAAGATCAGCACAGTCAAGTCCCCCAAACATGGGAGTCTTCCATTCTTTCCCATTTCAACAAGTGGCATCGCCCTCCATTGACTGTAAAAGCCGGAAACCTGGATGCCTTCTTTGACAACTCCCTCTCCTCTACTTCCCACAGCCCACCTCTCACTAAAATCTATCGATTTTATCCCCCAAACATGTCTGCCATTTCTTTCCACTTCCAGGTCCATTGTGAAAGTCTACACAAACCCACCACACGAACTGGTGAGCCTTCAGGGGCACCCGCGGTCTCCTCTGGCTCTTTGGGCTGTCCCAGGATGGGGTGAGCACCAGAAGCCACAGAGGAGCAGGAGCACACACCACGTCCTCAAGTTGTGCCGTGTGCTTCTCCTCTCTCTTCTTCTGACATCACCATCTCCCAGGTAAGTGGTCGCCTTTCTCTTTCTCTTCCCTTTTCTTCCCTCACCTCTGTTTTCATCTTCCATTCTGCTGCCTTCTCTTCCACTCCTTGGCTTCATCTATTTCTCTTCTCTTCCTTCCGTCACTCTCTCTCTCCCCACATCTGCACTCTCTTCCTCTTCTGCAAATGTGACAGTCACAGAAACTCAGCGTTGACAGACCTCACCTGCCCTTCCAACTTTCCAGATGGGGATGCAAGGCTCAGAGTGGTGAAGCCACGCATCACATTCTCACAGCGTTGGCAGGAGGGTCAGCCCTGGAGCTTGGACATCCTGACCCCGGCCCAGTACTCTCCCCGACTCATACCTCACTATTCCACTGGTTTTCCTTGTTCCTGTCCTTTATTCCATGACTGTAGCCCTCTGCTAAGGACAGGGCTGTTCATTCTTCATACAACACAAATCAATAATCAGGGCTCTTGGGTATGCCTGTCTGTCTGTCTGTCTGTCTCTCTCTCATTTACTGTACATACACACACCTCTCAGAGGAGAGTGGTTTTACCCTCTCCAAATGTCCCTTCAGTGGCTTCCCAGACTTCGGTCTCCTCCTGGCGAGGCTGATGCATTCTGTTGCAGGTGGACACACCTAAAACAACCCTCTTCAAAATCCCATCACTTCACCACAAAGGATTTATTAAAATACGATGAAAAATGTGCCCAAAGGAGATGGGGAGAGTACTGGCCTGACCCTCCGCCCTTCTCTCCTGTAGCCCCATACGGTCTTGGCAGAGAGGGCTGCAGAAATCAAATAACATCTTCGGAACCCATCCAGATTTTACAGAGCCATCTGTGGAAATGCTGCTGGCCAGGGTGGGAGTGACAGGGTGTGTTGTGGCTACAGATTCAGGGTCCAGGCAGACGGCCAGAGGGGCGGGTCAGCCAAAAGGAGGGGACCATTAAGGCGGACAGTGGTGAGAGGTGGGGACAGGTGGATGACTCCAGATGGTGGTGCACTGTCCTGTTGTGACCACTTAAAACAAGTAGGTAACACCCGCACCCCCTGAAGGTGGGTCAAGTGCACAGCCGCCTGCACAGGACGGGGGCGGGGCACATAATCTGAACTTGGACAGGTCTTGCAGCCCTGGGGTTCTATAGAAAATCCACCCTTGGGCAGCTTTTCAAAACAGACATTGAGCAAAGAAGGACGCATTCGAATCCCAGGCTCCTCCTGAGGTCCCCCAATGCACACCAGGCCTCCAGAGCCTGGCAAAGGACCATGCTCGGCTCTGAGCGTGAATAGAGGTACAAAAAGGTAAACAAGGCTACAATTTCTTTTTCAGACTGAGACGATTTTGTACCATTTTATGATTTTCAGCCAATGTAATTCATGAAATGTGTACCAAAGGGGATTTAATATTTATACCTTCCTTTATAAGACAATGTGAACAAACCTCAGATGCGAAACAAACTATCCCTTGTCAGGCAGTGAAGAGTGGCCACAGTGCCCACAGATCGGGACACTGAGGACGATGAGCATGGTAGAGGCCCCACGACGAACTCGCAGACGCCCAAGGAACAAGACCGCAGAAGCTAAGACAGCCCACGTGAACCTCGCCACGCGAACAACACGCACGGAGTTCAAGGTGTACATCCATCACGCAGCGTGTTGAAGGGAAGACGGTGCCTACAGAAGGAAGGGAACCTACAGGAGGAAGAGGGAGGGATCTGATCAGAGGGAAGATGGTGGAGGGGCGAGGGGAGAACGAGAGAAGAGCAGGGAAAGAGAGGAAGAAAAGGAAGAACCAATGCAGAGGAGGGAGGAAGCTCCGGGAGCAAAAGGGGCAGGGCGATGAGGAGAGGCTGCAAGGGGTGCCAGGGGGACAGGAGAGGAGAGGAAGGCAGGAATGCAGGATACTGGGGACCCAGGGAAAAGCCTGTGAGGACTGCACAGTGGAGGGGACCCCAAAGGAGGCCCTTAAGAAGAGGCTCTCCAGAGACCTTCACTGCCTTGGAAACCCGTTGCTGAGATGCTGGCACTGCATTAAGGAGTCACCTGTGCACCCTGCTCAGCTGTCTCCCCACAGCCTGGATTCTTCCTTCCAGACAAGGCCTGCTCAACCCTGGGGGCCCTAGCCCCCCGTTCTCTCTTTTCTGGACCCAGCCAAACCCTGGAGGAGCACAGAACCGGCACCTTCCCTCCCAAACATACTCGGACCTTCAGCCTGGGAGGAAACAGGGCAATGATCCAACGGGAATGGGGAGAGAGGCAGTTCCTGATCCAGGACAGGAGCCAAGGCCCAGCCTCCCATTGTGACACAACTTCCCTTCCAGCTGCTTCTGCAGGGCTATCCCCAGGGGAAGGGGACGAACACCCTCCCGGCTCTGTACTAACAGCCAGAGGGTCTTCTGCAATTGACCCTGCGCCATGGGGAGACTGTCTGGCCTCCCTCGTGCCCACAGGGCAGCCATGGGAGCTCCCTATGGAAGCGGGAGTGGGTAGATTATGACCCTCCACCTCCATTAGATAATGAATCCAGGATCCCAGTCAGTGTGGGCACCACGAGATGCTCCTCCTTGCTCAGCACAATTCCCAAAGCCCTCTGGGGCCAGCGTGAGCTCTTGGCACCCAGGACTCCTAAGTCAGCCCCAGGCCCCACGGTCCCTTCACCTCCGTGCCTAGGATGCAGGACTTTTCCTGCCCCACACTGTCCCGTTTCCCACCCCTGACCAAGAGCAGTCAGTGAAGGCAGGGCATGCCCAGAGGACCCCCAAGAAGGCTGAGGGGTGCCCACTCCATAGGCCTCCCAGCCTCATCTTTCTCAGGCCCTAGACCTGGGCAGTCTCCCCAGGGGCTAACGTGGAGGACACCTCTCTTCTTCGGAGAAGGTCTCGGCCAGCAGGCTGGCTCGTCCCCTCGGCACTGGGAAGTACTGAGGCCAGGCCCTCCCCTGTCCTCTCCCGGGAGCTCCGGGCTGCTTTGATGTGGAACAGCGATGACAACGGCAGTCACTGGTGGGAATGAGCTTTAATGCTGCCGTTTTAAATGACAGCCATTGTTCCTTGGCAATTTTATGATCAAGGCAAAGAAAGAGGCCTTTTAAGAAATGATGTAGCATATTTAAGAAGCCCTAGAGGATTGGAGAAGGTGGAAGAATGAAGAAGCTCCAAAGAGGCGGCAGCACCATGCTGGTGTCTAGGAACCTGTCCCTTCCCCAGTGCCCCAAAGCACAGCCCATCAGGAACAGCCTCCCAACATGGCCGAGGGACTCCTTGGAGAGGCACCTAGAAGGCCAAGGCCACGCTGCTGCTGGGCGGCCTCCACAGCTGGGTCCAGCAGACCTAACCCGGGGCAGGTGGCGGTCCTTTTCCTCACACTAGGGGCTTGTGGAGCAGAGCTCCAGGAGGCACGTCCCTTCCATTCCCTTCCCCCCACCCAGCAAAGGGAGCAATGTAGGGAAAAGCACTGAACCCAAATCATAGGAGTGGGGTGATGGGCTCTGAACCACAGGTCTTCCTGGTGTGGTCCAGCCTGGGCTGTATCTCAGGAGGGTGCTGTCCAGCTGGCGTGAATGGCTTCTGACCCCTGACCTCCTGGCTCTGCCTTCACGGTCATCCTGCATTGTCACAGGGAAGCCACAGCTCTCCCTGTGCCACTCACCCCTCTCCACTGATGGAGACAGAGTTCTCCATTCCCACTCCCAGGGCCACCTGCTGGCCCACCTCCTGGTCAAGGCTCTTAAGCCAAACACCATCTCCCCGGGGCCCGCTGCCCTCCAAACTTCCCATTTCTGACTCTGGCCGCATCACCTTCCAGGGGACTTCTCCTTCTCCCTACTTGGTCAGGTTCTACTCCTCCTACAGAGTCCAAAAGGACCTTCTCCATGAAGCCCTCCTCGCCTTGTTCTCAGCAGTCTAGTCTAAATCAGTGGTTCTCAAAGTGTGGTTCACGGATCCGCAGCATCAGCATCATCTGGAAAATTGCTTGAAGTGCAATTTATTGGATTCCACCCGAAAGCTACTCAACCAGCCGAATCCAGGTGATTCAGATGCTAACGCCTCAGCACCTCCGGGGAAGGGCAGTGGATCCCAACCCCTGGAGTGCAAGCTGATGCTGCTGGCCCGGGCACCACACTGAGAACCACTGCTCTACACCTTTGGGGTGCTTCTGTCCACACCACTCATCTGGGACTCACATCTCCGCAGGGCAGGGTGAGTTTTGCCCATTTTGGCATCTCGATAGTACCTTGCAGATAGTCAACAAGTATCTCTTGGACTGGATTGAAAAATAGAGGCCTGTGACTTCTGAGCGCACTTCCACCCTGAGGAGACAACCTCAAGCCACCAAAGGCCTTTAGCTTTCTCAATGCAGAACACACAAGATTTAGTGAGCTACAGGTCACGGAGGGGCTTCCTGGCAGGAGAAGCCCTCCCTCTCGAGTGGCCGGTGCCTTGAGGTGTGGCCTGGAGAGTGGCAGCCAACTGCAGCAGGGCAGATGGCGTGACAGCCCGTGATGGCTCCCTCAAAGCCTCTAGCACCGTTATCACATCACACCATAACAGCAAGAAAAAGTTATTTCTATTTTAAATTGTCAATATTAATCTAATGCCGGCGATGAATGGAGTGGTGATGATAAATGGGGTGTTTAATAAAGATGAAAGCTCCAGCAGCCTAGGAGAAAACCTCCTTTGACTTAAAGTTATCGTCTTGATTAAAATTTCCATTTTATTATCCTAATCAGCAATCTTTGTTCAATGTGCTACAATTTCTATTTTCTCCACTTAGAGAGATAATTAACAACACTATAAACATATTAAAAGTAAAATGTTTATTAAAATTGCTCTGTTATCCATATTTAACTTATTTTTAGCAATGCTTCATCGAGACACGCCCCTGCCTCCAAGAAGACTTCCCCAAAAACCAACCTCTGCCAGGAGCCGCATCCCGTTCCCAAGGCCCCGAGGGGACAGACCACTCCATGTCCCGGTCACACGTTCTGGTGTTCAACAGCTCTGTCAACTTAACTCAGTTTCATTTCATTTCATTCAACCTGACATCTCTTTACACAGAGCATAAGAAACTCATTATTCTCCATTATGAATGTGTGGCTGGGGTCAAGTGCAGACACAGCTGGGAAACCGAGGCACAGGAAAATACAAAAATTTCTCCAAATAAATCACCTTTGCATCTCCGTGGAATGCAAAAGTTTTGCTAATTAAAGGTACCTAAGGAGCAAATAGCCATCAAGCACCAATTAGGAGCAAGGCTCAGGGGGAGGAAGCCACAGCACCTCACCATCCACAGCCTGACTCTGAGCAGGGCACCAGGACACACCCATCTCAAGGCCACAGTGGGAAAACTGTCTAAGTCTGATTTTTTTTTAACACAACACTGATCCTTATCCAGACACAGAATCTGTCTCCCCATATGGGATGTCTGCTCCACGCAATATGAAACGCTGGAGCCAGGTTAAAAAGGCCACCTGAGATCACCGGTGACACCCATGAAAGGAGCACGTGGCCAAGGGCCTTCTGGTCTCTCTTCCTGCCTTCTTCTTGACCTCCGCATCTCAGGGCAGACCACAGACTCAGTCCACCCACCTTATCTTGTTCTTTGAACAAGGCTGACTCTGCACCAGGACCTGTCCTCCCGAGGGCCATGAGAGGCCACCACTCCTGGGGAGGCCTTCCGTTTAAAAGCACTTTGGCACAGATCTCGTTTCATCCTCTCCAAGGCCTGGTAAAGCAGGTGCAATCTCCACATTTTACAGATGAGGAAACTGAGGCTTGGTGAGGTTAGGCACTTTGCCTCAAGACACAGCTAATGGGCTGGTGGCAGTGCTGCTGCCGTCCTAGTCCCAGCTGGCTCCTGGGCAGTCAAGGCTCTGGCCCACTTCTCCGGCCACAGGATGAGTGGCTACATCCGAAGCAGGAGGGGAACCAGGCCTGGCGCTGCCTCTGGGGGAAGCTGGCTCTGGGAGGCTTCCGTGCACAGCCTGTCTGGGAGGTGTTTTTCCATGAGGTGTGTGTTTTAACCTGGGTCACCCGGGGACCCTAGAGCTTCCACAGGGAAGGCCGCATTCGGTTAATCAGTGTGAACCGGCACACGCCCTCTGACCCCACGGAAAGGAAGGCACAGCAGAGCTGACAACACTTAGGGAAATGGAGGAAACAGCAATCCACACAGGCCCTGGGGTAAGGGCCATTAATCTCCCTCCCCTAAAGGAAATGAAATCATTATGTCTGCAGCAACAGAATCCAAAAGAACAAATTTCCTGCCAGGATAATAAATGGATTCTTTTGTGTTCGCCCTGACTCCCGTCACATGACCCTCCTGGCCCATTCCTCATCCAGGTGACTGGCTGGGTAAATACCCAGAGGTTTCAGTTTCAACTTCCAAAACGGACCGGGGAGCAGCCCACCAGAGCTCTCAGCCCGCCTGCCCTGTCTGCCCTGAGCCTTTCCTTCCCAGATCACAGCCCGCGAAGGTGAGCAAGGCTTCCGTGCGTTTCCATCCTCTCCCCAGGGCTTGCGTGAAGAGGCCGGTCCCCCAGTCTCAGCCAGGAGCAGGGTTTGAAGTAACTCGTGGAGAAGAGACAAAAAGAGCCATCTTACCACGGAACAGCTATCACACGATATAGTTCGGAGACAATAATGAATCGTCAATACAGGCGATGAGGTTCCCAGGGCCAGCAGAGGAGGGCCCAGGCGATGCTCCCGATCACGTGCTGGAGGGAACAAGGTAGGGCTGGGAGGTCTCGCGAAGGCAGCATCCAAGACAAGCTGGGCTGCATGACCTGCGCTAACATCCCCCTGAACAGACCCTGGAGCCCTGCCCTGGCAGGTCACAATGTACAAGCAACAAAACACTTCATGATGGACTTCTGTTCAGACACAACACCGAGCGCTCAGCTTCTAAAACGGGTCTGTGTTTGCAAAAGAACTGTTGCTGGCTTAACACCCAGGGAAAACGTGTCTGCTGCTGCTTGCCCTCCTGTCCCCTGGGTCCCTGAGAAGAAGCAACGCCTGAAGCAGAGAAGGAAACACAACTCAGTGGCACTGCTTGGCAGCCCCACTTCCCCAACGGTGTGACCCACTTCAGAAGACCCTCTGCAGATGTGAAGAGAAATGACCACGGGTCCTCTTCTGTCTGACGTGGGCGTGAAAACCTCCACCTCTTAGGTATGGGTGTGTCGGAGACAGGGGCAGGGGAAATGGTCCCCGTCACCTAAGAGAAGCAAAGGTGCCTCCTCTGAGAAAAAAGAGTGAGAGCCTGCAAGGCACTCCTGGACTCCACTGGAAAACTATGACATGTAAGTGCTTTGCAGTAGAACAGTGGATAGAAATGATGAGTGTCTTGGCAGGAAAAATAAAACCATCCCTCCTCCAGAGGCAGTGTGAGCACATACATGAGAGCTGCCGTCTGAGGTCTGCTCGGTTATCTCCCCAGACGAGGCTGGACCTTAGGATTCTACAGGATGAAGAAAGTGGCTAGCTGGTCTTGTCGCTCCCCACCCCTGAATCCCTGCCCCTGTCTAGAGAGCCTCGAAGCCACATGGACACCAGATCCCCCACCCCAGTGTCACTCCTCTGGCCTCAGTACCTGCAGCTCTTCCCTCGTGTCTGCCAAAGTTCTTGCCTGCAAGACTGTAAATTATCTATTTATGTCTGTCTTCTCCATTAGAGGTGTTTCTCCAGAACACACAACTTGTCTCATTTTTCTCTGCATCTGTAGAAAGATGGATGGATGGATGGATGGATGGATGGATAAGCCGATTACCCAAGGCATATTATCTTCATCAATCTCACATTTTATGGGAAGAAATGAAATTAATAGTCACAAAGCACTACTCTATGCTGGGTGTTGTTTGAGATGACTTCTACATCTTACCTTATTTAATTCACACAGCTATCCCAGGAAGTGAGTTTCACTTTTGACATTTTACAGATGAGAAACTAAGGATCAGTAAAGTGAAGCACTGCACTTGAGAACCAAAGCCAGGGCTGCACGAGTCCACATCCAGCATTCAAATGGATCACACCATCTGTCAGCCATCTTTAAGACTGTAAGTGCAACAAACATTTGTTGGGCACCTGCTGTGTGCCAGGCAGGATGCCACACATGGAGGAATCAAGAAACAAATCCGAAATGGATTTGGATGGAGCTCTGGGGGAGGTAGGGGAGGAAACCTGAGCTCTCCAGTGACTCCACAGCCAGGAAAAAGCTGATCACATAAAAAAGTACGCAACCTGGGGGAGACCCATGGCTCTGCAGAAGAAAGAGGCCAGCAAATTCTCTTTCTTAAAAAACAACTATAGGGGGCCAACCCAGTAGCGTAGTGGTTAAGTTTACATGCTCCGCTTCAGCAGCCCAGGTTTTGTGAGTTTGGAGCTCGGGTGCAGACCTACACAGCACTTATCAAGCCACACTATGGCAGCATTCCATGTACAAAATAGAGGAAGATTGGTAACAGATGTTAGTTCAAGGCCAATCTTCCTCACCCCAAAAAGAAGCAACTATAAAGTTGGGCAAACGTGACAAAAATAACAATCTCAGCCCTCTGAAAATTTACCAAAGACAATCTGAGAAGTGTTCATGTTTCCAAGGCTGAACTCTGGGTAAGAACAGTGGGAATCTGGGGTGTTCTTGCCTAGGGTTGCTCCCTCCACCCTACCACCGGCCCCTCCCCACCCCAGCTCTGTTGACTGGAGGTTCTGCCAGGGAAGGAAATGACATGAGAACAGCAGAGCTGTGAGGTCAAAGAGAACTCACTTGATCTGGAGTGGCTGGTGATGCCTTCGTACGGCAGCACTGTCAGCAGAAGTGAGGATCTCAGAGGCAAAGCTGTACTCATGGTTGGGGCAAGCATATTCCTGGCTGGTGCTGCACATATACCCAATGAAGACCAGAGAGGACCCAAGATATCTACACGCTCCTGGCCAGCTCTAAGGCTGTGCTTGCTCATAGGAGAAACGAAAAGTCCTCTTGGAAAGTCAAAGGCAGAGTATGTTTCAAAATGACCTGAATTTTGAATGTGCTTTTTTACCCAAAGGCAGATCCATTGGCAAAGAATGGAAAACTTACTGGCTCAGGGTGTTTGAGCACGACCTCTGTCTAACCACTGGCAGACCTCTAAGCTACACAGGCAGAGGGGCTACTCCTAGGAAGCAAGACTTAAGCATAAAAACAAAAATTAAGAAATAAAAACTGAACTAACAGATCAGTGGCCACATACCTCTAGGGACACAGATTTCCCAGATTTAGCCCCGGCAAGTTACTGAACAAACAAATAAACAAAACAGTAACAACAGTCTTAAGGGGAAAAAATAGGAACCCAGAGTTGCTATAATATATTATCTAAAATGTCCCAGTTTTCAATTAAAAATATTATGACACATACAAAGAAACAGGAAAGTGTGACCTATACTCGAGAACAAAAGCAGTCAACAGAAACTGTCTCTGAGTCCCCAGATGATGGATTCAGCAGACAAAGACTTTAAAGCAGTTATTATAAATATGTTCAAAAACTAAAGGAAATCACATTTAAAGAATTAAGGAAGTGTAACAACAATGAATCAACAAAAAGAGATTTTCACTAAGGAGACAGAAATTACAAAGAAAGAACCAAATGGAACTTCCAAAGTTGAAGACCGCAATACCTGAAACGAAAAACTGACTAGAGGAGCTCAGCAGAAGACTCAAGATGGACAAAGGAGAAAATCAGTGAACTTGAAGAAAGATCAATGAAAATTATAACATCTGAAGAACACAGAAAGAAGATTAAAGTGAAAAGCAATAGATCCTCAGAAACCTGTTGGATAACATCGAGTACACCCATATATACTTGAAAAGAGTTCCAGAAGGAGAAGAAAAAGAGACAGAAAAAAAATTTGAAAAATAATGGCTTAAAACTTTTCAAATTTAATGAAAAATATTGATCTACATACGTTCAGGAAGTTCAATGAACCCAAAGTAGGATAAATATAAGGCGAATCATATGTAGATACATCATAGTCAAACTTTCAAAAGACAAAGAGAACATTTTGAACGCAGCTAGAGAAGAATGATTTATCACATAGAGAGGAACATCGATATGATTAATACCTGACTTCTTCTCTGAAACAATGGTGGGCCAAAGGCAGTGGGATGATATTCAAAACACTACCAAAAATCCCGTCAACCAAGAACTCTATATCCAGTAAAACTATCGTACAAAAAACAAGGCAAAATAAAGGCATTCCCAGATAAACAAAGACAGAGAGAATTCATTGCCAGCAAACCTGCCTTACAAAAAATACTGAAAGATGTCACTCAAGATGGAAGGAAATGGCACCAGAAGGTAATTTGAAAACAGAGGAAGAAATAAAAAGTACTGGAAAAGGTAAATATGTGGGTTAATATTAAAAAAAACTCTATGTATTCCTCATGCCTTCTCTTAATGTCTTTAACAAGCACAAGATAATATGAAGCAGTAATTGTGACACTGAGTTGTTGAGTTTATAATGTCTATAAGTGTGATAGAAACAACTTTAATAGCATGAAGGAGAGGATCAAGGCACCACTTCACCAGACCACTAAGGACATGTGGGGGAATTTAAGAGATGGAGACAGTGGGAAAGGTCCTCCAGGCAGAGAGAATGGATCAGCCAAAGTCTGCAGACAGGGAAGTCATGTTTGAGGAAGAGAAAGCTGTCTGACTGAAGGGCCTAGAGGATAAGGATGGAAGAGTCAGCCGCAGGTAACTGAGGCAGCCCACGAAAGGCAAGCGGAGGAAACAGGATTGGTTTTCCCCCATCAAAAGGAAATGGGAGGGCTTTTTGTTTTGTTTTTTGTTTTTTAACTAGGGGAATGGATCTTTCTAATTGGTGCCCTGGGAAAGGTCTTCCAGCTACAGCACTGAAATGGCACAGGTCCTGATGGAGCAAGTCCCATGATGGAGTGGACTCGGGATGGCGTGGACATGGAGGAGGGAGCTCACCCTAATATGTGGTGATGTCTATGATGTCTTCGTACTTTTATTCTGTCCCCAGCTCTCCAAGTCCCTGCAAATAAGCTCAGTAAGGTAGAGAGCAATGAAGGATATCCCAAGGAGTGGACAAGCCAAATGAATATGGGAATAAAAGAATTTAAATGGACCCATACACGGCACCAGACACTCTGATAAGCACCTCAAATGCCCCCATTTAAGCCTGAAAGGGAGATTTTTATTAAACCCATTTTATAGAGGAGGAGACTGAGGATACACTGGCCTAAGGTCACACAGAGAGGCCCCGGCAAAGCAAGATTCGGATGCACATGAACCTGATTCAACACCCATGCTCTTCCCACAGTTTCCGTCAGCTCTTTCAGGTAAGAAGGTGCCCCTTCCAAAGAGTCAGCGTTTGCAATCAAACAAATGGGTGAAACTAGTAGAGGCGAACTATTGAAGCTAGAGTTGCTCCAGCCTCCTTTCAAGAATCTCTCATCCCACTGCCCCCATCCCTGCCAAGGCTTCCCCAGAAAGCAAAATACCTGGGCTCAGCATTGCTCCATGACGAGCAGCAACCTCAGTACCTCCCACCCACCTCCCCCTACACACTGACATAGGCCTGAAAAACTGCCACCACCAACAGGCAGGCCCCAGTGACCAGCAGCGCAAGTAGCAAGTGGAAGAAGGCTGCTGGGACAGGAAGCCCCACTCTGCCAAGGCTCCCAGGCTGGGTCTGAACATGGCTAGGGCAGGCAGAGCACCTAATGGTGTCCTGGAAACATCCCGGCCACTGCTTGCTGCCACATCAAAGCTCTTCCTGGAAACCACAAAAATGCCCCCCGATGGCCAGGAGCTGCCAGTCACTCTGCAGCACCAGTGAGTTCTGCCCCTTCTTGGCACATCGTCGTCTCCTGGCGGGGTGCAGGGAGATACAGCCAGAGAAGGGGGTTCTGAGACTGTGGGAGACCACAGAGGGGTTCCCTCCCCTGGAAGAAGCCCTGAGATGGGGCAGCACATCGCAGTGCAAAACCCACCCTTCCTATTAACAGCTGCTGTGGACGGCCCAGCGACAGTCACTACAATAATGCGCCGATCCAGAAGTGAGTCGGAGGGTCATGAGCTGGCAGGGCTGCTAAAGCCCATCCCTGTGCTGGAAGCTTCGCAGGGGACTGTTGAAGGGAGAGGACTTCACATTTGTCACCGAAGGAGAGGCCGAAGGGGCAGTCAAGGAACGGGCATTTACAACGTGTACCAGTTCTGCACATTATAAAACAGCATCCGGATCACAACTTTCCCCCCAACTTCCTAAAATACATTTTATCAGTATTGTTATGGTTCTGACTCAAACAACTTCATAAAATTTTTCCTTCTTATGAAGTGGATGCTCTTACACACACTCATTTGAAAGACAGAAGTTCAACTGCCAAGGTCTGTTTAATTAGGAATGTGCACTGAGATGCTATTTTTTAAAGGATCACGGCATACATATGCTATTTGTGGTGCTTTAATTTCCAGGTTTTAATGCATCTGAGATCCAGATTGATTTTATTTGGTTGTACAATGATATAAAAGGGAAAAAGAAAAAGAAAAAATGCATTTTTGTCAACATGTAAAAATTGGGGATTATCCCCATAAAAATCAAGAAGATGAGGCAATGCCCATATAGACGGGTGGGGCGTGGACTCATCTGTTCGCACGGTCCCACCAGGCAACCTCATCTGGTTATGACACCTACGAGTCACCAGCAGGCATCTGGACTTGGAGTCCCTGCTTTGGATGAACCACCAACGCTAACAGCATCGTCACTATAGGCAGAGCCTTGTGCCAGCACCACGGGGAAACAATTAAGTAAGGCCTGGTCTCTGTGTCCCAGTGACTCATGCTGCCTGGGGAGACAGACAGACAGGCACATGGAAATAACTGATCCAAAGACAAATGAAATTCAGGCAATAATGAAGGCACCAAGTGGAGATAAAGAGATTTCTTATGGAGAGACAGGAATGATGTGTTCCCATAAAGGAATGCCACTTCTTCCCCTGCCCCAGGACTTCTTAGAGGGATGCTCCAGGGTCCCTAATGACGTGTCAGTCCCAGCCCACCCTGAGCTAATCCTCAACAAAGCAGATGCACATTCAACCTTTCATTTGTTAATCCAAAAAGAGGTGCCCTAGGGCACACAGCAGAATCACCTCAAAGCTTTCTCACCCTGCACACAAACAGGTCCAACATCTGTGGGGTTGGGCTCCCTCTTTGTAGCAGGTGTCTGGTCATGGGGACATGGAAAGCACTCACCAGGTAGATCTGAGGTCCATCCCCCATTACTCACCGCGGTCCTGCCCTATGCCAGACCCCGTCCCAGGCTACAGCGTCTCTCTCGGGGGCTGCCCACTGAACTGGTCATCCTACCCAGGGGCAGCCTGGCATGAGGTCACGACCCAGTCGGGGGCCGGGATTGGGCACACAGCAGGACCTTCTGGACGTTCAAGGGCAGAGGCATTTTCAAGACATGCTCCACCCCTCTGCTTTGTAATCCAAAATAGCTCATCTTCTTCCCCAGGACTCACTCTCTTCCACTCCCGCCTCATGGCAAGCAGAGGCTGGTAACACAGCCAGAACAGCCAACAACAAAGGAAGAGACTCTAGAAGTCCAGGTGAAGCTCAGATTGGTCATTTTATCAACAACGTGGAAATCGCCACCAGCCAACAACAAGCACGGTGAGGGCAGGGATGTGCCTGCTGAGACTGATGCTCTGAGCACACAGGACTCTGCAGAATCAGGAGGCAGCGAGGCAAGAAAGACAAGAGCGGTCTTGAGCCTGAACAACTGAGTTCACATCCTAACCCTGAGAGCTCCAGATTGTGTGGCTTTGCCTGTTCACCTCTGTAAAATAGGAATAATATTTTGGGGGTGTATATTGAGAATCAAATGAGGTAACACAAGTAAAGCACTCAACACAGTATCTGGCATATAGTAGGCACTATACAATATTACTTCTCTTCCACTGAACATTAATTAATGGATGAATATATAGTAGAAAAGAAATCATTTACTTAACTTGTTCCACATTGTTTCTAATTATTTCAATCTTGTTGTTTTTATTAGAATCTGTCTGGGGGTAGAAGATTTATCTTTATGTTGTAGCTTCCAAGTTGCACGTGAGAAAGCGGTCTTCATTTTACATACTTCTCTTGTAATTAGGGTACACTGCCACCAGGTGGCGGTAGCTGCTTTGGACTCATCATCAAGCTGGAAGCCACATGATTTGTCTCAGGTCTAGCTATAACCATGAATTTTCTAGTTATTAATTTTCAAAGAGCAAGAAAGGCTCCATGTGATTGATTAGAGGATTCTATTAAGTGAAAGATTTTTTTTAGAGGAGAGTGCTAAGCAATTATTCTCCCATGACTTTCCAGTATAGCATGAGAGAACAAGCTTTTAAATTTGGGCAAAATAGATGACAGATACTAGGAAGAACTGATTGACCAACAGGATGATAATGTTTTAGCATAAACTGCAAGGAGACTCTGTGAAGAAGACATCCAGGAGATGTCCCCGAGAGCCAAAATATACCCAAGAAAGCTGTGAGGGAACAAAGGGGCTAGAACAAAAAATCAGGACACCAGGGTTTCCTTTGGACTCTGTTTCCAACACACCTTGAGACTCTGGCCAGAGCAGCAAACTTCCCTGGGTCTCAGTTTCCTCATCTGTAAAAGGCAATGAAGGAGTAAAATGACCTCTTATGGCCCCCAGGACCTGAGCCGACAGAAATCTTCCACCTTTGTGTGTTGCATCTCCCTGATCCTAGCCTGTCCTCTGTGCTGATAACAACTCCCCGCCCCCGAAGGCAGAGCCCAGACCAGAACCTCAGGAGGCCAGGTGCATCCCACGCTACCAGAAACCTGGCCATCGGGCACGAGGGTGTTGGGGGCAAGAGTGGGGCGGAAGCACCGTCTGGGACCAACGGCTCCCTAAAGCCTCCCAAATAGCCCCGAAGGTAAACCCCACTCACACAGTGCACCTGTTCTGTGCTCCCCATCCTCCTACCCTCCATGGGCACCTGTTCTCGGGTCCACCCCGGCACCATTTCCTCTGCTACATGGCTGTGTAATGTCTGCTGCTTGCTCTGCGGGATGAGTGTGACCACTTACCTAGCATGAATCCTCAAAAGAGGAATTGCATGGATGAGGCCATGCATGTTCCTCACTTTCTTTTTAAATTTTCCTTGTATGGCAACTGTTAAAAATTCCACCAAATAGCCCCAAACACCTAGGTCCTTCATATGGGCTAATTCTCAATCTTCGGGAGCCAGAGGAGAGCTTTATTTGGTATGTTGTCCCTTTGACAAAACCATGCTGTTATCGACACAGAAGCAAGGCCTCAAGAATCCCCAGGCCAAAAACCCCTCCCTGTTCCCCACTAGGGTCCAGCCCTGCAGCCCCCATCCCACCAGCCCCACCCCTTCCCCGCTCCAGCCAGGTCTGCAGAGGAGGATTGATTGTCCCCCCACACCTCCACCCACGCCATCTCCCAGGAGCCGGGGACATCCCGCAAAGCAGCCTGAGCCCTGCGAACCATCTGGTGGTCATCCTTGAGTTTATGTCAACAACACCTGCATCCCTGTGAACTAAGAAGGATGACCACCAGGGATTCTTCAGGAGAAAATCAGGTTTAAAACATCTATTTTTTTAAAAACTAACTTCCACTTCCAAAACATTAGTTTTCTTTTTTATAACCAAAAAGATACGCTAAAGCTCAAAGACATAATCATGGAATCATGGAATCATGAAATATACCTTTTAGTTATGGGGTACTTGAGAAAACAGATCATTTTAATCTTTTAAAGAAACATTTCACAAATAGGTCCCAATATGCTCTGGACACACTGGTTGTTGGTGTTCCCACAGCTGCGCTGGGGTCACTCAAACTGCAGGGTCCCCTTGACATCCAGTCACATGAACATCCAGCTATCGTCCTTTTTCAATATCAACTCTACGAGTCAAAGCTAATGGTCAATATGTTAAGACGTAGGTATTTGCTGATGAGTAATTTCAACTAGCTGAAGTCATTTACCTGAACTCATCAAAAAATTAAAATAATAAAATATTTAAATGATTATTAAAACCAAACTTTTAATAACCATACTCTGCTCTAGAGATGGAGAAACAATGTCTTCTTTCTTTAGACAAATTTATTCGAGATTACTCACTCGGGAATTGGAAAAGCAGGAGAGCTCCCATTTCTTTTCCGGTCAATGAATTAACAGGAAGGAGAAGGTAAATGTTGAAGTTGCTGCATAATGAAAGACATTAAGTTTCTTCTCTTGATTAAACTTAGGTTGATTCATATTTACAGCTATTTTTTAAAGCCCATGTTTCATATTTATAACTAAAACACTAACAATGCATGTACAAGTTTCGTTAGAATGTGCTTTGGTTGAATGTAAATATTCATAATATATAAATATGCAGTGCAAACCAACCAAAACACTTTGAATGTCTGTTATTCCTGTTATACTTCATTTGCCTAATAAAGTATAGTTTAAAAAAATCCACCAAATATATATCATATCTCTGTTAGATTGGATATGGTTTGCCTCTTAATTTATAAATATCTGCTTCAGTTTGTGTTAATAAGTGAAATTCCTAACATTTTCAGATGCAAAGTTAAAAATAGACAAATGAAGTAATTCTTTAAATGCACCTTTTAAAAAACTGCATCTGACTTATGAAAAACAAGGAGCTAAAATCCATTATCAAAATGTGCTTTTTAATTGAAAAGAGTGAGTATAATAGGAGTTGAAACATGCCTTGCATTGACCATTGCTGTCAAATCACCCTGAGGACGAATGGAGACTGGCTGGGCCGTAGGGGGCTCCGTGGGTCCAGCGTGGCCAGAAGGGCCTGGGATGGCTGTGCCAGCCAGGTGCCCAGTGGACGGCTCTCCCTGAGGAGATCCAGCCCCTCGCATCTCCAGACATCCTCTGCATCAACTTCTGCCTTCAAATGACATGTCCACAGAAGATACCAAGTGCTGACTGTGACACAACCTTTCATAAAACCTTATTTGTGAAGAAGCTTGCTGACTCCTGGCAGAGCACCCATCATTTCCGTGTTTGGACCAAAAGAGCGTCAACCTGTGACCAAAGGAGCCCACAGGACAGGGGGACAGGACCCCCAAGGTTCTGACAAAGGGATGATAATGTGGGGCCAAGAACGGACCAAGCCCTAGGGCACCAGGGAAATCCGAAACCTCTTCCTGCCCTCCTCCTTCCCCACTCAGGTCTTTCTCTCTCTCTCTTTTTTTTTAAATTTAAGGTATGCTTGTTTTTGGTGAGGAAGATTGGCCCTGAGCTAACAGCTGTCACCAATCTTCCTCTGTTTTTTTTTCCTCTCCAAAGCCCCAGCACATAGCTGTATACTCTAGTTGCAAGTTCTCCTAGTTCTTCTATGTGGGATGCCACCAAAGCATGGCTTGATGAGCGGTATGTAGGTCCATGCCCAGCATCTGAAGTGGCGAACCCCGGACTGCTGAAGTGGAGAGTGCAAACTTAACCACTCGGCCACAGGGCTGGCCCCCAGGGCCCTCTCTTTAGAGCTGCCCTCCAGGCTCCACAGCTGTCCTCTCACCCCAGCCCCAGAGTCTGTCCCACCTGGTTGGGGGCATCTGGTGCTGGAGTGGGATGAACACAGGCTTTGAAGCCAGACTGTTCTGGACTGGACTCTTGGCTCCTGCCTTTTCTACCTACCTTGGAAATGTCACTTCACGTCTCTGGGCCTCCAGGTCCTATCAACAAAGAGTTGTGGTCAAGATTCAAGATAATGCAGATAAAGACACCAGCCCAGTGCCTGGCTGCACTGCCAGCATCAATAAATGTCATGTTCACACATGCCTTGTGTTCTCAATATCAACGCCTCCGCGGGGCTGGAAGTAGCAATCACAGGGCTTAGAATCTGGAATCTATTCCCCTTAAATGCTGTCCAGCCCAGGGAAGGGGAGGGAAGGGGGTCTCAGTGTTCAGACCCCAGTCCCACTGGGGTGGACCTGATTTCTCCAGAGTCCCCACCACCTCCAACACCACATGTCAGCATCTCTCACCTCAGGCAACGACTTGGCTAAGACACTACCAATGGGAGTGACACACCTGCACAGACGTTAACACAGCTTCTCCCACAGTCGCCTGGTCTCCGACAGAATCCAGAACCTGAGTCACAGACACCTTGCGGAAGCCAAAAAGAGAGGCTGCCAACCCATTACGCACAGGTCCAGCCGACCGTGAGAGAGCGCCTCTAAATTACCCCCTGTTCACTTGACTGGGGAAGTAGCATTTGTTTTTATTTTCCAGGACAGACAGTCAATCACTCGTATGTGACAGAAATAAAGATAAATACTACCCATTGAACTTTAAATCAAAATGCTAATCCCAGGCTGACTCCTCTGTCAAGGTCTGACACTGAAGTAATTCAGCAGGCTTTGATTATGCCCCAAATTAATGCTCTGGTGGAGATTACGTCTATTAATCACTGATTTTGATGGCCTGGCTGTTCATGTTCCTCTACCGGGTGACATCCAAAACTGTCCTAACGGCCAGGGGACCTTCGCCTGGGTGTCCTCAACTCACAGATTATAAGGCAACCTCCACACGGGAGTATTTGAAAAGACAACTTGATGTTTACATAGTAAAACGCTCAAAGTGTGGGACCATCCCTAAGAAGCAGCTAGATGGTGACATGTTCTAAGCGTAAAATAACGGCAAAGCATTGTTCTGTCTCTACAATTGTTGTAGACATTGTTCTGTCCCTATTGTTCTGTCTCTACTAGGAACCAAGCAAGAGACACCTGGGCTGGCCAACTTGAGTCCAACAGAAGAGACCCCAAGGATGACCACGTCGCAGACGTTCCCAAACAACCAGCATTCACATCCCAAGAGTTTGGTTTGTGTGCCAAAAGAAAAAGAGAGTTCTTGGCTCTCGAGGTCTACCATAGCGGACAGTTAGGAATCCAGACTGGAACATCAAATGCCCATTTCATTTCCACAAAACTGGACCCCCTAAACGTCCCCTCAGTCTGAATCTCTCTCTCAGCACACATTTGTTTATCACTTACTACTTATCAGGCTCTACCCTAGGCATTTGGGATCTGTCTGAACAAAACAGATGAAGATCCCTGATGTCACAGGGCTTGCATTCTAGGGAGCCTAGCCATTCCACCGGCCAGGCCTTCTCAGTCCCTGCCTAGAATGACACAGAAGCCTTCTAGCTGGTCTCTCCCCTCTGTCTTGGCAGCCTCCCATCCATCACCCACACAACTCCCAGAGCAACTTTCTTAAATGTAAACTTGACCAGAACCTTCAATGGCTCCCCTGCCTGAGAGCTCATACTTCTTATCAGGTTCAAGGGGGCCTGCATAATCCCCCTCTGCTTCTCTCTCCAGGCTCAACTCTCTTCAGAAACATGGGCAGACGGCAGAACCTCAGCACGCAGTGTGCTCGTTAGCCCCCTGCCCCGCTGTTGGCCACTCACTCTGCAGGGCGTGCCCTGCATCCCTGCTCTTCACCGGTCTGACGCCTCCTCACCTTTCAAGACTCAGCTCAGCTGCAGGCTGCCTCCTCTAGACGCCCTCAGGCTTGGCCAGCCCCTCTGCTGGACCCCACAGCACTCCCAGCCTCTGTCAGTCCTGGCACCCACCACGCTGAACCGCCACTGCCTACATTTGCTCTTTGCCCATCTCTCCCACAAGACCGTGCTTGATACAGTTTGTAGTCCCAGTACAGTGTCTGGACATATTAGGCGCTCAATGAAAGTTTACTGTCCTGAACCGATTGTACCATAAAAACTAACCACCCTGCAGGACATGGTTTCCACGGAAAAACTGTGTTCCAAGTTCTTCCTGGCCTGTCGGAGACTTAGCTTGCCACTCACAGTCCCAATAACAAGACTATCGGTCCATTCAGCACATTCTATCCTGTGCTGTCCTTCCCATTAAACCAGAGGGCCAGCGGGGGGAGGGGGGGTGGTCACAGGGTCAGTGTGGGGCCACCAGTAGATCAAAGCTGAAGAGTCCAGTTGGGTTTGCCCCGTGGCCTCACTCACAGGGCAATGAGAGTCCCACGGGACCCTAAGATGGTTTCTGGCAGATGTCGGCTTACGGCCCCAGGACATGATCCCTGAGGCTGAGCACAGAGGATCTGAGATCAGGTCATCCAGGACAGGCACTCAGAAACTCAGACTCCTACCTGCAAATACTCAAACCTCTTCTTCACAGAGAAAAGAATTTCATTTATATAGGACTTTCTAAAAAATGCAAAACAAAACAGCATTACTGGCCATTGCTAAGACACGCCCAATACCAGCACTTCCCCGGAGTGAGAGTCACACTAACCACGAACACACGGACACAGCACTAAATATGCCCACTTGCAGGGTTACAAAGTCGTGTCTTCTGTAATTCTCTCGTGGTCCTTCTGACCACATCAAGAACGTCTTAACTGGGAACTAGCGTGGCATTAGCACCTCTTTACCACTTACTAAGTCAAGTTTTGAGGAATCAAGAGCAGGTTTCAGAGTCAAAAGTTAGAGTTCAATAACAACAATTTCATTGTCCTTCTGTTTACAGCCACCTGCGGTCTGTGAAAAGTGAGGCTGCTTTTCCACTGACAGCGGTGGAATCAAGTTTCCTTTTTGAAATACATTTATTCAAGGATTTAAGTGAATTGATTTAAGGAGGATATTAGGTAAATACTAGCACATAAGGGGCTGAGGGAGGAGGCATATCAGTGACACCCAGATGGCTGGAGCCGGGGGACAGAAGAGCGCCCCAAGTCAGCAGGGCACATTCTGGGGACGGAGCGATGACGCTTCCCGTGCAGGTCTGAAAGTCCAGTTGTCTCACGATCTGTCCCAGATTTCTTTTCAGCTCCTTTCTATCGTTGCTTTGCTCCCAGCCTGGCCTCAGCTCCATTCGATGGAGCCTTTGGTTATGTTCACAAATGTTGACCTCGTTGACCTTGCTGACCTCAGATGAAGTCTCCACAGCCTACCTGGCTCCGTCCCACCCTTCCACGTTGGGTTGCCGGATTTAGCAAACCAACAAACAACAGGATGCCTAGTTAAATTTGAATTCCAGGGCCAGCCCGGTGGTGGAGCGGTTAAGTTTCCACCTTCTGCTTCGGCGGCCCGGGGTTCACTGGTTCGGATCCTGGGTGTGGACCTATGCACTGCTTGTAAAGCCATGCTGTGGCAGGCGTCCCACATATAAGGTAGAGGAAGATGGGCACGGATGTTAGCTCAGGGCCAGTCTTCCTCAGCAAAAAAAAAGAAAAGAAAAGAAAAAGGATTGGTGGCAGATGTTAGCTCAAGGCTAATCTTCCTCAAAAAAAATAAAATAAATTGAATTCCAGATAAACAGTGAAAATTTTTTAGTAGAAATATGTCCCAGATGTCAAAGGCAATACGTCACTGCATGTCCCACAATATTGTGAACATGCTTATACTAAAAATGATTTATTGTTTATCTGGAATACAAATTTAACTGAGCATTCTCTATTTTATCCAGCAACCCTGCGCGGCCATGGCTCTGGCCAGTGCTGCTCTCACAATATATTGGCACATTGCACAATTTCAGAAAGCATCAGCCAATATTTTCCTTTTTCAGATAACAGCCCCAAATTCTCTCAAGCATATCATACAAACATTCAAAGAGGTAAGTTCTCCCTCAATGCCGCTGAACCAAGGAAGAATACAGAAACTCCTCTTTGGAAAGGAGAAGCTCAGAAGCATGTATTTCTTTTGTAATTGGGGGGAAGCCAATAAATGTTACAAAATGGAAAAAAGCACTGGGCCAAGCTACAACGGCCTGAAGGCAGACAAGGTAGAAGATGAGTTTCCATTTGTGTAGGAGCAACATTTAGAGAAGCAAGGGGAGGAAGCGGCGACCCAACTGTAGGGAAAGTGTCTCTGCAGAGGTGACGTTGGAAGGGAAGGAGGGAACATCAGAGGGATAGGCTAGGCCAGAGGCAAATGTTCATTGCTTGTTTTGAAGGGATTTGAGCAAGTCTGTGAACCTGGGGAAGGAAAGGTGGAGAAAGTGAGGGTGGGACAGCGTGGGAAGGCATGGTCCCAGAGCATCAGCTGGGCCCTAAGTCTGGCCAGCTGTGGGGTCAGGCAACTGGGCTAGAATTGTGGGGTCAGGGTCCAATTCAACGGGCGACAGCTCCCCATTCTAGAATCTGGAACTCTGTGGGCCCAAGTCCTGGTCTCCGAGCTGTGCTCCCAAGCTCCAGGGCAGATTGGAGGCCATGCCTGCAAGTATTTCCAGTGCTCTGGGAAGCAATTTGCCTGGACAGGACACTGGGTCTCAATTATGACAATGAGAGCCCCTCTTATGATCCATATCTCCTCCCCAGAGACCACTCTGGAGTTTCTTTACCAGAAAGGTTTAAGAGCAATGCTCCAGTGGATTGGGGACACCATGGCAGTTTACATTTCAAGGATGGGGAGAAAGCTGATGGAAGTTCTGATAAGTCTAATGCCTCCCCCCAACCCCAAAGCCCTTGGTGACATCCCCACTTGGCATCGTCTTGTCCTCATTCACCCAGGGCTTGTCTCTTTTCTTCACCCAGTTTATAGCACCCATCCCAGCCAGGACACGCTTGTCCTTGGTGGGGAAAATGAGGCACCCAGAAACCAATCAGTGGCTCCCAGGCTCTCTGAGACAGAAGGCATGTCAGAGCCCTGTGGTTCACCAGACACATCGAACCAGCTGGGAGAACAGGGTTGTCTCAACGGCCCCAGGCTGGGAAGCAGGTTCCTTCAACACGATGTTGCCCATCAGTCTGCCATGGACTCTGAGGACCCTCCTTTCATATGTTTCCCTCCAGAGGAAAAAAAAAAACATAACCTCCGCCCCTCCCCCTGCCGCCCAGAAAAGGCTTTGCTTTATTCTAGTGATTTTCAACCATGCTGCCCTGATCTGAGCCCTTCTCCCACCTGTCGCCTCCTCTCCACGCCTTGGCCTAGACTCAACTACTCCAGATAGGTCAAAATTCCACCAAACCCTGGCTTGTCTCCTCTCTCCTCAAGACACCCCAATTTCTTTTCCTGAAGCTCAGGGTGCCTAATCTGACCAAGAGTAATTGTAACCAAGAGTGAGTCTTAACTCGCCTGCCCTCATGGGTGGGGGGACACCAGGGGAGGGACGGATTTTAAAAGAGAAGCTGGTGAACATTGCTGAGTCTTCAGGGGTGGCGAGAGGATGGGGCTCCAAACGCTGTCTTCACAAGAGTCTCCCTGCATGCCTGCTTTCTTTGCAAGGGAGTGAGGCACAGGGATGTCATTTCAGCTTTGGAGGGGCCCTCTATTCCAAGGGTTGCTTATGGACAGTCAGGGATGAGATGGGAGCATAAGGGAAGTCCCCAAACCTCAAGTCCTGAGGCCTCAGGATGGGGAGGGCCTCCTGTGAGGGAGGCACCTTCTCCACCATGTTCACCAGGCTTTCCCTGCCCATCTACTGTGTTAACTCCTGCTGCTGAAAAGGGATTCCTTCACACTGAAGAACAGGACCAGTGACAGCTGGTGAGTCCGCATATTCAGCCTGAATCACAGCCTTAAGAAAAAAGCAGGCTGAATACACAGGAGCCTCTCCTCCTCCTTTAAGTACAGGAGAGCAGAAACCCAGAGCCACAGAAAGAAGGAAGTAGAGAAGAGACCTCCTGCAATTCCTTGAAGAAAACTGATGGACAAGTGCTTCCTTTGGAAACAAAATGGAAAAAGCCAGCAGCAAGAACACAGAGAGGGAGTTGCAGCTAAGAAACAATGTAGAAAAGAACTCAGCCTTTCTTGATATTCTTAAACATGGACACTAGGTCTTTGAGGAATCCTGCAACACAAAAAATAAATGAATAGGAAAAAAACAGTCAATTCAGGCAATAGCTTTATCTCAGCCCTTCCTCATCTCTCCCCATCATTTAAAAATTCTCTAATCAGTACCCTCAGATAAAAACAAGACATTGCGTCCAAAGTGCAAGAACAGGATGTCATATTAAATAAACAGAGTGAATAGAGAGGAAAGTGACCTTATAAAACTTTGGAAATCTTGGCCAAAATATATGTATCTTTCAAACAGTGCTTGCAGGATAAAGCCAAGGAACTCTCTCAACACAGGACAGGAATACTAATAGGAAGAAGTAAGAGTCCTGGGGCGTCACTCCAGGCGTCCAGCTCCCATTCTCAGGCAGCGAAGGCAAAGTTTACTTTCCATGCACCCTTTCTTAGAAATTATTTGAGATTGTACTGCGGTCAAACAAGGGAATAAATCATGAAAGAGAAAGACAAGGAGTCAGGACACAGTGGATCCAAACCAAGAGATCAGAGAAGTCCTGGGGGGGGGGGGGGGGGGGCTGCTGTGCAGCAGACCTGAGAAAACCAGCCCAGACTGGAGCATGAGGATGGAGAACTCCAGGAGGGAAGTCTCTGGTTGAAAAAGGGAGGGGGCGCAAGCTAGGATACACAGTGAGATGGAGTGTTTGAAACATTTTGGGGGAAACATTACGGGGGAAAAAACCTGAAGATATGATATTGGCATAAATTACAAGAAAAAAAAGAAAAGCAATCCAAAACTCCAGGGGAAAAAAAGTACAAGGGAGGCATTATCCAACCAAGGAACAGACCAAATGAAGGCATTGATTTGAGCAGCTGGTGGCATATAAAAAAGGAATGCTAGAAATATTTAATTTTAAATGGCTCAAGAGTAAGAGCACTAGAAACTTGGAAAAGAAAGTGGAATCCCAGCATGTAGCTTGGCCTTGCAGTGAACACTTTCAAATTATGATGTCATAAATGCTATGTAATGGGTTTTGGCTTTTAGAATCAACTCATAGTCAAATTATGGCAAGTTCAGCTAGGATTAAAGAACTGAATATAAATATCAACCTTGACCACGTAAAACGGAAGGTATGGTGACAAAAGTTGGGATGAGATGGTGGGAAGGGTGAGAGAAGCGCCAATGTCCTCACCTTACAAAAAAATGGAGAATCAAGAGACACTGTTCGGTGGGTGAAACAAGAAATAGAGATTTAGGTATTTGTAGGGGGGGGATGGGGAGAAAAGGAGGGATAAATGGGTTAAAGCTTCAATCTATTATTTCAGAAAAGTCAACAGATGGTGTATTCAAAAGTCCACAGAATTCGATTAAACAAGAAATATTGATACACATGTGTTACATACAGACATGGGCATAATCCCCAGAAGAAAAAATAAGTAAAAACTGGTCACTTCTGAGCAGTAGACTGAGAGGGAGAGAGGTGGAGCACAGGAATGTTACTTTTCACTTTAAGCCCTTCAGAGCTATTTTATTTGTTAACTGTGATAGAAAATTTTAAATTTTAGTTAATACTTTGAAAAGATAATAGAGATCAAAATAAATATTTTTCTTTTGCAAGAAAGGCATTAATAGAAAAATTAGCAAAATGTGAAGGTCTGTGAATTCCATATGGTACTGTAATAGTCTTGTATCAATATTTATCTTCTGATTTCAATCATTGCACTATAGTTATATAAGGGAATTTCCTTGCTTTATCAAACACTGAAATATTTAGGAATAAAGAGATATTATATATGCAACTTTCTTTCAAACGCTTCAAGAAATAACAATTCCACGTGAGTATGTGTGCAGGGGGAGGAATGACAGAGCAACATGGTAAATGTTCACATTTGAGGCATCTGTGTGAAGAGCTGTATGAGTTTGCTAAGGCTGCTGTGACAAAGTAACACAAACTGAGGAACTCCAACAACAGAAATGTATCCTCTCACAGTTCTGGAGGCTGGAAGTCCAAGAACAAGGTGTCGGCAGGGTTGGTTCCTCCTGTGGGTTGGGGGCAAGGCTCAATTCTCCCACGCCTCTCTCCTAGCTTCTGGTGGTTTGCTGGCAATCTTTGGCGTTCCTCGGCCTGTCGATGCATCACCCAGATCCCTGCCTTCGTGTTCACAAGCCATTCTCCCTGTGTGTGTATTGTCCAAATTTTCCTTTGTGATAAGGACAACTGCATATTGGATTAGGGGCTCACCCTGCTCCAGTCTGACCTCATCTTATTTTAACTCATTACATCTACAACTCCCTAATTCCAAATAGGTCACACTCTGAGGGACTGGGCATTAAGACCATATCTTTCCTGCGGGCACAATTCGACCCATAACAATGGAATTCTTTGTACTATACTTAAAACTTTTCTGTAGGTCTGAAATTATTTCAAAATTAAAAGTTTGATTTTTTTGAAAGATAAATGGAAAGGAGCTCTGGGAAGGACTGAAGGGAGTCTGAGCAGGGAAGGACAGCATCATTGGGGGCCCTCTCACAGCGGAAAGGTTCTAAAAGCCCACCAGAGAGGCAGCTGTTGAGAGGCAACTTCCTCAAGTTCCCGCATCCCCAGGACAGAGAGCCCCCCACCTTCAAGGTGATGGACTCAGATCCATGAAGGGGAGGCTCACTCAGGATTTGGGTCCAAAATACAAATTAATTTTTTTTCCCTCCCAAATAAGCATGGAGCAGGACGTACTTGCCCAGCATCTCAATAGATGTTCACGGTAGTTAATTAGGAAAATGTTGCTAAACAAAGACAGCTAAATAATTGCGTGTTTCACAGAATTTCATTCCTTAACTAGTATCTCTTAAAAATAGCACCCTTCATATGAGAGTTTTCCTTTTATTCAAATCACGTCTGAGAAGCAGCACACTTCTACAGAAAGACTTCATCGAGTAGGAGGAGGAAGGGGCCCCAGGAGAAAGTAGGTGCTCCCCCAGTAGAGTATGAGTTGGGTGGTGGAGGCCGCCTGCCCCGCCAGCCTCAGGCAGCTCATGTCTGCACTCAGACCTCCTCCTTTAACACCTCCAGAGAAGGGACGCAGTGGCCATCTTGCATGGCCCTCCCCAGCATTCTATCACCCTGACAGTCCCAATCCTCTGCACTATAGAAAATACTGGGGTGGAACCTTCCTAACTAGAAACTTGCCATACCCGAGAAGCAGCATCAAGCCAACCCAGTGTCCATCCTCTGGTTCCGTGCCCAGGACCATGTGGACCAGTCTCCAGGCCCTCTCGGTGGCCCTCTGCCTCCTCCAGGCTGGGCACCGCCTGCAGTCCCCAAGCCTCCCTCACTGTCATTCTCCAGCTTGACAGCCTTGCTGGGCCCCCCTGGATAACCACAGAGATTGAAGGGGACCCCAGATGGGATTTCCACTTCTAGTGTGCCTCTAACCCACTGCGTGACCCTGGGGAATTAATTCAACCTCTCGGGATCTCAGATTCCTGATCTGTAAAATGACTAGATTGAGTCAGATGGTGGGAGAGAACACACATTTTCAGGTATAGTAGCCCAACTGGGTACTAGGCTCCAAGAAGATTCTAACTGACCTGGAACCGAGCAAAAGGACAATCGCCCAGCCCGAAATGCCCCATTTGTTTTGATCTCACTGGGAGGTGCTGGGAGGGGCATGCCAGATTTCTCATTATGGCACTATATTGAGAATCATATTCATCATGGGTCTATTAAGACCCCATGATCTTTTTTGTTCCCACTCATACACAGTGGTTTTTGCCTCCATCCTTTGCTACCATGATTTTCACCAACAATTCACCAAAAGCCCCAAATACTGCTGAGATGCGAATTTTGCACATTTTTCCTACTAGAACATAATCTCTTTTCTTGAAAGCTGTCTAAGGTGCCAAGCAGATGTCTTTCCTCAACGGGGTATCAAGCAAGGGAAAGCAGGAATCCAGATCAGCGGACCTCAAGTGAGGAAGTGTCCGGGGGCTAGGTGGCCAGCAAGGCTTCCTCGGTCTAAGGAGGCTGAAGCAGGCCAGAGCATCCAGGAGGATTTAGAGGGGAAAGGTGAAAATAGGGGCAGGATAAAAAGCATAAGCAAAGAGATGGCTGGTGGACAGGGCAATGCCCATCTGAGGAGCAGCCCAGCCAGAGTGCGAGGACTTATGGTAGGTGCTCAGGCGGAGCACCAAGGGGGCGCTGTTGCAGATGGCTGTTTCTTGTCAGCCATCTTGTCAGCGCCTACTTGTCCTACTTTTCATAAAAGTGCTCCCTATGCTCCCCTGTGCTCTTTGTTTGCAGTTTCACCTCCCTTTTGGAGCGCCCCACCTCCACCCCCAGCTCCCCAGGAGAAGGAGTAATCTGGGCCAATTAGTGAACTGCAGCCCCTAGGCACGATGACTGGTTCAGGGATGAGCATGTGACTTAGGTTGGGCTCAATCAGGATGACCCCCAGGACCACACGGGAATTACCAAGAAGTGGATCTACCTGTTCCTGTTGTACTCAAAACAATGGACCCACTGACAGTGACGGGAAAGCATGAGGCTAACCCAGAGGAAGAGGGGCTGAAAGACAGAAACTTGAGTCCTCATGGCACACTGAATCCAGCCATGCCTGAAACCAGCATCACACTGTACTTTCAATAACATAGGCCAATAAGGTATGTGTATATGTGTGCATATGCATTGATTTCCCTTAGCGTCACTCAACCAAAAATATCATAATGGATGTAGCCATACATTCAAGTTAGAGAGAAGAGAAAGTACTAAATTAGCGTGTTTGATAAACCTGGGCTCAGATCCCAGCACTACCACATGATAGCTGTGTGAGTTTGAATAAGCCGCTTGGGTTTCACAAGCCTTAGTTTCTTCATCTACAAAATGGGCATAATAATTCAAGAGCTGATGCATGTGTAAGCATAGGCTCCTGAATACTGGTAGAATCTGTGGCGTTTGTACTTGACGCAGTGAGAGACAGTGCTGCCCTCTGGGCAGAGAATTCACTCCAAGGAAAATGTGCTTTATGTTCATTGGCCTGGGCACTGGATAGAGGGAATCACGCCCACCAGTGAGCCCACTGCATGATGCTTTCCAGGTGGAGAAGAAGAAACACACTCCACAGATGTGGTGTCGGATGCTGAGTAGAGAGCTGAGCCCTCTCTCACACCATGCACACGCCAGCTAGGGGGTTCCGGAAAAGAAGTCACCTGCACCCCCCTGGCCTTTCTCCCTCTAAAATAGATAAACGAACCCTATCCTCTTTCCCCAGGAATGGGTCGAGAATTAACTATGAGCTTTACCAACTACTTTGTGCTCCCTGTGGAAAAGCTGCCGTATAGCTATAAGGGGGTGATTAATTTTATCTCTCTAAATGTCTTTGTATCATTTGCCAAAATGATGATTTATTATCTAGACAACCTTTATATTTCCAAGGGGCTTTAAAACCATTTATAGTGGGGAATGAAATAAAACTGATGAGGGCTCCGAAAAACAGGGATGGTGAAGAAGTGCACAAGGAACTGGGGGTTATTTATCCAGAACCAGAGAAGGCAGATGAAGGACACAGCAAGAATCGTCAATTATATGCAAAGCAGTGCTGCTGAGGAGAGGCCCATTTCTACCCGCTACACGCTGAGGGGCAAAAGAAACAGGAAAAGAGATGGCAATGCATTCAAACTGATTTCGGCTAGTCACCAAGATGATAACAGGAAGAACTTCCTAAATGTATATTAGTTCTAAGCTGAGCATCTAAAACATGTTTTCCATCATCTTTTATGGTATAACACTGCCTAGAAGAAAGTACAATATAGAAAGACAATGCAGACATGGTCAAAGGAAAGCATCTTCAAGGAATGAGAGGATGAAAAAAATGGCAGAAAACTGAGAGGGCAATGTAATATTTCTTAAAGGATGAAAAAGATAGTGAATACTGTACGTCATGAGCCAAACCGCAGCAGAAGGTGGAGACTGGAGTATGGTATATGCAGAGGAAATATGGAGATCTCCTGGAGGCATCATAGGTTGAGTAAGAACCACCAAACTTTCCCTCTTGAAAGTTTTCCTAGGCCACTAGATCATGATGTATCTAGATTTCAGTAAAGCACTTCACGAAATGGTGGATCAGATGGAGAACTGAGGGCCGAGACAAGTACAAATTGGTGGATTCACAGCTGGCAGAATAACAGTGCCCAAAGAGGGCCCAACAGCAGCAGCATCTCCTGTGAGATTTCACGAGCTCTGTGCTCTCTGGCACTTTTATCAACTGCTTGGATGAAATCCTGCAAGGGATGTTCATCCAATCTCAATTGCTGGGATGGTCAGCCAAAACCAACCACATGAAATGAACAGCCCTGCACACTTAGGTTCAAAACTGTCCCATCAGAGCTGGAATAGATCTGGACTGATTGGCATTTCTGTTGCCAAACTGGAGACCAACCACCAAGCTTCTGGAGTTGACTGACAGATGATCCCTACCCCTCCAGTATGCTTCCTCACTGCAGGATTCACCAATAGGCAAGCCACCAACTGTCTCCTTTTGGTTTTGAAGGTCTAAGGCCTTGGACCCTAGGGCCCACCACAGGGTCAGTCACATGCCACAACTGTGGTCACTGACTCTGGGCCTGTCTGGGTTTTGTCTCGCATAACAACTTGAAGTGACTGCTTGTGTTGCATTACCTACTGTGTGTGACAAATCACCCTGGAAATTTAGTGGCTGGAGACAATAATGTTTTATTATGTCTCACAATTCTGCAGATTAGTTGGGCTCAGCTGGGTCGTTCTCATCTGGGGTTGCTCAGGAAGTTGAGTTGATGTTGGCAGGGGCTGCAGTCACCTGAAACCTCTACCAAGCTTGATGTCCAAATGGCCCATTCACATGGATGGCAGTTGGTGCTGGCTGGCAGTTGGGAGCTCACCTGGAGCCCCTACACGTGGACTCTCCATGTGGCTTTGGCATCTTGCAACATGGCAACTGGGTTCCCAGAGTGAACATTCCAAGAGCTAGAGTTCCCAGATCCAGGTGGAAGCTGTGAGGTTGCTTATGATCTAGCTTTGAAAGTCCCAGACCATCACTTCCGCCACATTCTATTGGTTAAGCAAGTCACCAAGACCAGTCCAGATTCAAGGGGAGGAGAATTAGACTCTACTTTGGCGTGGTCCCATTGCCAAAGAGCATGCAGAACGGAAGATATTGTTGTAGCCATCCTTGAACAATATAATTGGCCGCAGCTTTTAACAACATGCAGCACTGTGATGAGAAGGATCCCAACTGACAACAGCACACAGTGCTGCTGTGGGTCACACCCTGGGAATCCCAAACCAAGACCCTTTAAGCCCAGTGTGAACCAACTGGTACTCTGCCCCAGCATAGTCAGCATCTGATCTCTACCTCCGAGTCTCCTTCCAGAAACCCACTTGCCTCTCAGTCCTTGACTCCCAACTATGCCTGTCTCATTGTCATTTCCACCCTGGCAAGCCATGTCACCAGGAATTAAGAGCATCACCATGCTGGGCACACAAAGAGCCAATCACCACTTACTCAATTGTAAGAGCCAAGGATTACAAAGAAGAAAAAGAAAGAAAGAAGAAGGAAAAAAAGGAAGGAAGGAAGAAAAAAAGTATTGTTCTTTTTGCAATTATTCAAAGAAAACTTTTTGGGGAAATTTTGTTTTTGATTATTGAGTCTGGAAGCAGAAGCATTCAACAGTTCATAAAGCCCATATATTTGTTCCAAATGTCCCCCTTGTGAAAAGCAGCAGCAGATGCTGGGGGAGGGTAAATGGAAAGCCTTCATCATCTGTGCTCACAGATAGCATCCTACATCCTCTCACCATGGCTCCCCATTTCCCTGCTTGATTGTCTCTCTGCTGTTGCAGGCATTTGTCTGTGACATCATAGTCTGTTGCCACGGCAACTGATGCTATCATGACTTCTGACTTCAGGCAATAAAATTTCTTTGTATTTACAATTTCCTGAGAGGACATCAGCATGGATCTTCACATGAATGATGTTCAATGTAAAACTTCGCAGTTTCCTGAGTATTCATTGGGTTCCGTATCACCGACTGCCGCATGGGAATGGTAGAAAGAACCCTGCCTGGCACCCAGAAGAGGCCCTGGCATTACCTTGGCCAAGCTGGGCCTTAGTTTCCCTATCTGTAAAATGGAAATGAGAATGCTTAGCCTTTTGGGTTATTATGAGGGGTAGTGAGAGTTACCTGTCACAGAGCCTGAGGCAAGGCAGGTGTGCAACAGCAAGTCTTCTCTTCCCCAAGACCCCCAGAGCTCTGACTTAAAGAGCCTGTGTGACTCACTTCTGCAGGAACCCTGGCAGACGTTGGAGGGTGGGGATGGGAGCTGGAAATTCTGGGTTACTGAGAGGATCATGATGGCATCAACTCTGCTGCCCCTTGGTCCCCTCCCTCTGGCTCTCCTTCTTTCTCCGTCCACTTCTGCTGGGTTCTGCCACATGGTTCTGCCCAGACAGGGCCAAGTGAAGCAGGAGAAAGTTAACCTCAGCTCCAGCCCACCTCCTCCTCTTCCTCTCTACTGTCCTCCCTTCTATGTCCTCCCTCCCTCTTCCCTTCCTTCCTTCCCACCCTTCATAATCCAGGACCTTCCTTCAGTCCAGAAGACATCCCTCCCACCATCCCAGGGTGCTCACATTTTAGCCTGGGTGGCCCCACCAGAGAAGACTCTAGCAGCTCGGAATGCTGGGCAGGCTCCGTTTGAGGACTGCACAGGGGCCTCCTTCCAGCCAAGAGTCAAAGCCCCAGCCAGGAGACTGGTCTTCCCTGGAGACATCGTGCTCCTTCCACTTCTCAAGTCCAGAGTGACCTCCTGCACCCTCTCCCTTCTCCTCCATGCAAGCTCAGCCTCACTCCATACATCGAACCCATTGCTCACAGAAGACACTTCCCTTCTGAGAGAGCTTGGCCTTTAGTCATTTTCCAGAAGCTTCTCTCTGAATTTACTTCCTCCATTAAGGAGGCAGGTGAGTTATTTACACCAGTTCATACCTTCTCCTGAGAGATTTAATGGTCTTTAAGCAAAAGCAATTATCTGAGAGGCCACAGGCCCAGGGGCAAGCTATCGGAGCCTGTCGACCCAGTGCTGGGTGCAGGGAGGGTGCAAGGAACTAATAAGCTGGGTGTCCCCAGTGGGGGTGAGAGCAGTGCAACGCATCAAGGGCGCTTCTGCTTCCCTCTTGGCCAGGTCTGAGGCAAGGGTGCAGGTCTTGCTGAGTCTGATCCCTGGCTGGACAGCCTGGGTTGGTTTATGCCAAGCCAAAGCCACAATCCGCCACTCCACTCCCACAAACCACCCAGCATTCTGAGAAGGACACAAATCTCTTCCACACTGATTGGAAAAAGACTTTTTTTAACAGCAAAAGTATGCTATTTAAAAACACGCGGCCCCTGATGTAACTTAGATCTATCGTCTTTGCAAAATGAGACAAAATAGAAAAGGAAAGTGTTTTGGTGCAGGCTGGCTCATCAGAGCAAGGCAGGCAGAGGCTGGAGCAGTCTCCCCAACAAATGGTACAGAGCACGATCCTCCAACTTCAAATAAGAACTGAGGGCATTCCTGAAGTGTCAAGGCAAGGTCCTGACTTTAGGGAGCAAATCCTTTTGCAATGTGAATGAGAAAGGAATATATATATGTCAGTCAGTGCCCGCGCCACCCTGCACACACCATCAGCCTGTAGCATCTCAGCTCACCTGCAGCCGAGGTCTGAGTGAAGGGTGGCCAGTGTTGGGGGTTGAGAGATGCCAGGGACCCAGGAAGCCTAGGCCAGAGGGTGTGTGGGGTTTGTCCATGTCTAGGGGACAGCCCTGAAGCCTCCAGTGCGGTGACACGGCCCGTGGGGACCAGGAACCGTAGAGCCTGGAGGCTGGGTTCCAGGCAGGAGGGCTGAGGGAGGGAAAGGGGGTGCCTGCCAGCTGAGGCCCTCCTTACACCGGGCAAATTCCCCAGGGCCAGAAGTGAAGCAGGGAGACCTGCGGGCTCCTACACTAGTTCCCAGACAGCACAAGGCCTTCGGGGATAGCCTTTGCCCGCCACCTGCCTCATTTTAACAGTCTTTCACTTTCCAATGAGCCAAAGGTCTCCTGAATACACTGTCTGGAGGAGCCCTTGCTCTTAGCGTGTGGCCCCCAATTCTGACCTCCCCACCTCCTTGCCCCACCCCTTCCCAAATGCAGGAGAAGGGAGACTGAGAGGGGCTGCACCCCAGGAGCACGACAAATAGTACAAGCCCACCAGCCTCCCGGGTTCACAGTCTCCACCCTAGCCTTTTTCTCCTAAAGAGAAACGCGCTCCTGTTTGCACTGGGACTTCTCACGCCCAAGAAGCCTCAGAGAGAGAGATGGCATTCTCCTGGGACATCCCAGAGCCAGGCTGCTCCCTCTCATCTCCCATGGTTTAGGAACGTTTGTTTTCTTCTGAATTTGCTCTTTTGTTACACAATCAAGCCTTCAAGTATTTTAGATTTCTATTTCACATTTCATCTTGTCCATTTGGGTTCATCCCTTTGTTTCATCATTATTTTTATTCCTATCTTTTGTCTTTAACCTTTTTCACTTGTCACTAATTCTTTTAAGCAGTTAGTGCCCTGGTTTTTGTCACTTTATTATCATTTTTTATTTCTCTATATTCTTAATTCTAATACTTTTCCTTAATTTTAAAATCCATTCTCCCTTTAAAGCGTATCTGATTTTTGTTCCTTTTACCCAGCAGCGGGAACAGCAGGTGCAAATGTTCCAAGGCAGGAGGACGCATGGGGAGTGCCAGGAACAGAGAAGGCGGCCAATGTGGGGGGCACACTGCAGGTGGCCGGACAAACACAAGTAAATAAAAACCACCACCAAGAACTTGCTGTTGAAGAAGCACTTGGGCCCTAATTATGCTGGTCGCTTGCCTCTGTATAGAATAATCTGGATAACATTTTGCCTGTGATCAGAGAGCCCGGCTTCCACGATCTGAAATGTTACCCCAAGCATCTCTTCCTCCACTGCATAAAGGCAGTGGTCCAAGGGGACTCTGCTGGAAGAAGGAGGGAGGGAGGACAAAAAAGAAGGGAGAGAGGGAGGGAGGAATTTTCTGAGCCCTCCTGGAGGACAGGCCTCCCCTGGGGCAGGAGGCATTTGCCCCTGTCCTTGGACTGCAGAGGCTGTGGTGTTGCAGCAAGGCCACTGCCACCCAAACCTGTGCCCTCTTCCCAGAAGGGAGCTCACTCCATTCCTCAGCCTGTGTCCGGGTGGGACCATGAGAGGAGAGGAAGGGAGGTATCACCTCTGGGCTGAGGTAGACAAGAGCAGGTGTGCCTCCTGCTCCATCAGCATGGGTCCCCAAATCACGGGGCAGAACAGAGCCCCAGCACTGGGCTCACTGGACTGTGATGTGAGGAAGAAGTAAACTTTTACCTTGCTGGATAACAGATTTGGACTCAGTTGTTAGAGCAATTAGCTGACACCGGCCAAATCAGAAATCAGCACCACGGGTGTCCATCTGTCCTCTGAGCTGGGCCCACCCCAGCAAGGCGCAGAGCAGGAGGTGGCAGAGGCAAGGCCAGGCTAGGGAAGGAGGCCACAGCACTCCTTGTGGCCTGTCACAGGGAAGCCCCCCCACAGGCCAGACATGGGAGCAGCAGGACCACAGGAACACTTGTAGAGCAGCCACCTTGACCACAAGGAGAAGCTGCAAGGGCAGTGTCTCAGCAGCCTGCATGAGGCAGAGAGGGGATACAAGGTGGAAAGTCAGCTTCTCTAAGCAGAAACCCCACACTACTGCCTTGAAAGAGAAGGAAAAGAAGAACAGAGATGAGGGAGGAAGCATTTACTGAGTACCTTCTACATACCCAGCACTGTACCAGGCACCGGACGTATATCTCCCTTACTAACTACCGAAGTAGGCGCTGTCATTCCATTTTGCAGATGTCAAGATGGCTGTCCAAGGCCCACATGTGGAGAGTGGCCAAGTGAAGATGGGCACCTGGTGTCTGAGACCACCCGACAAGCACCATTCTACCTCCCCCGTGGGAAATGGGGACTCACCAGTGGGGCATGCATCCTGCCTGCAGCCTGTGCAAGACACAGAGGCACAAAGAGGAGGTTCCCAGGCCTCAAAACACAGGGAGAGAGAGAGACACACCCCAAACAGAAAACTCCAACTTACTACAGAAATGCTAAGACAGAGGTGTGTTTGTGCCCATCCAACTCCATTTCTCTATGTTAGGAGTGCACCTCTGCATACAACAAATAATTCCACCTGCCAAAGCATTCTCCTATTTGGTCTCCCACATACAGACCCATTTCCATCCTGCTCAAATGGCCTCCTGTACTCATAAGCTGACCACTAAGCATCCCATGGCAGTCTGAAGATTACATGGGCCCCCAGCTGCCACCCCCACCCTCTTACCAGCCAGGCTGCCTCTTCCCTTCTGCTCCTCAGCCTTCTGATCTCACTACTCAAGAGCTGGCCACAGCTTTCACTTCCTGTGAGTGACAGGTCAAAGGAAGGTGAAGGTGAAATCTACAGCTAGGGCCTTATAATCTCCCAGGAGTGAGATGACCACCCGGGGAGCATATCCTGGTACCTGGTTCTGCCCTCCCTTTCCATGTCCTCCTTCTTCACATGGCTGCTAAGAGAGTCGGGGAATGGACAGCCCACAAGTCTTAGGTGAGCCAGGAAGGGGGCAGGGAGGGTGACACTGGGGAGCCACCTGTTTGAGGAGTAGTGAGTGGGAGCACAGGCACAGACGTCGAGAGGTGCTGCAAACCTGGCTAGGCATGGAGGAGATGCCGCACTTGTCACTGAACCTCTCCACTCCAGGCTGGATGTGGGGTGTTGGATTTAAGCCCCCTCTATGGGTTTGACCACTCAGCCAGCCTTGGGTCAAGGCGTGGACACTGTCCACAGGAATCAATTGCATCCATGGTTACAAGTGGACTGCATCTCCAGAGCATGTCCCCCTTCTGGGATGAAGCATTTCACATCCATTGGCTCCAATTCCTACTCAACAACCTCTTACTGAAGAGCCCACAGGGGAGGAGGTTGGACCCCATGTCACCATGGGACAGGGATGAAGTTGGGCCTCAAAGCGATGAGGTGACTTTCCAAGATCACCGGAGGGTAAATGCGAGTCCATTCCCTAACTCTCAACACCTCGTATCTTCCGTGGAGATAAGGCTTCAGTTCTAAGGCCAGGGCGCGGCCCATGTGTACCCTCCACCACGACAGGGACACCAGCACCACCCAGCACCATTTGGACCAACCACATATACCCACCTCCAGGTCTTGGTGCTCCCTCCCCAGAGCCATGAGCCATGAGCCATGCTGGCTGTGGGCTGGGAGCACCAGGGTACCGGCCCTCCAAAGGATGAAAGAGCTGTGCGAACTCTGGAGCTGCAGGCATTGTTGACATTGCTACATTGAGGACAAGTGCCAGGAATGCTCTCTCCAGGGCCCCCCAGTGCTTGGGGCCACACAGAGGGGGTGTGGGTAGGCTGAGTCCTTCAAACTTTATTTTTAAACTTTATTTTTTATTTATGAAAACAGGCAGCCAGCCCACAGGCCAGAGTTTAAAGATGTGACTTTTTAAAACTTTTACTTTGGTTACTGAATTTTTTGGTGCCCCCTTGAATTTTACACCCCAGCTGAGTGCCTTACTTGTCTCACCCTAGACCCAGCCCTGTGCTTCCCCCTCCCCAGAGTCTGAATCCCAGTCTAAGGAGAGGAAACCCTGGAGATGGGAATGGAAGGGAGCAGCGGGGCAGCTGGGAATTCATCCAGACCTGCTCACCAGGATTAATGACCCAGGAGATGCTGCTGCTGGAGACCTGGGATTCCTGGTCTTCCTGTGTGATGTCAGGCTACTGAACATCACCCCAGCACACGTGCCTGAGTATCAACTTGTCAGATATGCTCAGAGCACCAACCTCCCACGTCTATTGGAGTAGACGAGACAGAACCACACACCAGCAAGATATGCACCCGACAAGGTGCCGGCAGGCAGAGTAAAAACCCAGGGATCAGTCTTCCCGGAGGAGGTGGCCTGAAGATTGCTTTTAAATGAAAAGAGAGATACAGAAGAAATGACAAGAACAATGGCTACTTCATACTTTAAGCAGGTTACCTCATTTATCTTTTATGACAATCCTGAGAGGTCACTAACACTATCCCCACTTATCAGATGAATAAACTGAGACTGGTAGTCTATCCAAGGTCAGAGAGGGAATTCACTCAGGTCTGACTCCAACACTGTACTAAACGGCTTCAGAAAAAAACATATCGATCCCATCTGTTCAGGAAGCAATGCAGGAAACTCTGGGAAGCAGGAGAGGAAGACGCAGGTGCAGAGGACGTGGTCTCTGGCTCCATCACTTACCTTTGGCAGTTACTTAATTTTGCTGAGTCTCAATTCGCAACCTCCCCCCAAAAAATGTGCAATGACAAATAAATATGGTAAAATATTAACGATTGTTGAATGTGGGTGGTGGGCTATGGACGTTCAGCACTCTACAACTTTGCTATGCTTTTAGAAATATTCAGAATAAATTGGGAAAAACCAAAATGTCCCCAGGTCAAAACTGATCTATGACCCCATCAAAAAAAAGTCCCTGGCATCAAAAGAGCTGAATAAAAACAGCTACAACAAACAGCTGCACAAACCCTCTCATAGTGCCGTGAGAAGATAAATTGGTTCAGCCTTTTTGGAGGGAAACTTGCAACGTCCATCAAACTTTTAAAGAAGATATACATTTTTTAAACTTTTTATTTTTAAAATAATAGCAATCACACAGGAAGACTGCGTGAATAGAACATATACTTTTCATCCTGATTCACCAATTTTAACATTCTGCTACATTTGCTTTTTCATTCTCTTTATACATATATTCTGTAGTATAGTATAGTACATCTATATTTTTATATTATATATACATTTGTTATAGTACACACCCATTCATTTATTTGTTCATTTATTTTCCTCCCTGAACCCTCTGTGACTAGGGTGCGTTCATCAAGAGAGCGAGGATGTTCTCTTACTTGACCACAACACAGTCACCAAATTTGGAAAATTTAACATTGTTATAATACTCTCATCTAATGAGGCCCTCTGCCCTAATCTGCGGAGTTCACTGTCAACTGTCAATTGTCCAAATACTGTCCTTTAGAACAATGTTTTTCCAGTACAGGATGTAGGAAAGGATCATGTGTTATATTTACTTGTCATATCTCTTTAGTCTTCTTCTTTTTTTTTCTTTTTTAGAGGAAGATTAGCCCTGAGCTAACTGCTGCCAATCCTCCTCTTTTTGCTGAGGAAGACTGGCCCTGAGCTAACATCCGTGCCCAGCTTCCTCTACTTTATATGTGGGACGCCTGCCACAGCATGGCGTGCCAAGCGATGCCATGTCCACACCCGGGATCCGAACCAGCAAACCCCAGGCCTCCAAGAAGCAGAACGTGCAAACTTAACCGCTGCGTCACTGGACCAGCCCCTCTTTAGTCTTCTTTAATCTAGAACAATTCCTTTTAAAAAAAAAAAAAGGCTTGTTAAATTGTTTAAAGAGGCTGCTCCCCTGATGCAGACGTTTAAAGCCTGGGACTCCTGCCCGCGGCAGATCTCAGTTCAGTGACCGGGAAGCAGGGCCTGAGAGTCCGCATTTCCAACAGGCTCCCCAGTGAAACCCGCATCCTGCCACAGACCACACACTGAGTGGTGAGACCAAAGAGGACAGCGGTGGTAGGCTGGTCCAGACCACTGAAGAAGCATCTTGCTTTCCTCTAGGTGAACCCTTGCTGGCAGTGTCAGCTGGGCTCTGGGACTCAGGACCCAACGGTAAGGCTGAGCTCTCCTTACAGGAACACCTCCTGGGCTTTCCAGAGCCAGGAAGTCCAAGATCGAGGGGCATATGTCACAGAAGCAGGCTTCTCTGTGGTTCCCCAGCCCAGATAATTGTGGTTTCAGGCAGGGCAAGCCTGTCTGGAAGAGAATCTTATGCCTTGCCTCCTCTACCAGCACGAATCCTCTGCTTCCTCCAAGAAGGGCCCCTTCCTTCGGGAAGCCATCCTGGTTTCCCAGGCCCACTCCAATCTCTCCGTCCTCTAACTACCTACAGCACAACCCACCTGGCTGTATCACTGAGCGCTCGCTTGTCCACAATTGCCATTCCAGGTACTCACCTTTCCCTTCCCATCACCAAGCCTCTGCTTCTGCTATTTCTCCAATGAAAGCACCCCACCACTCTCCATCTCCACATGTCCAAGGCCCAGTTTACCCCTAAACTCCCCCTCAAACAGGCCCTTTCAATGGTGGTTCCTTGTCTGAACCATCTTCAGGTCTCTCCCACCCAGTACCAATTATATCAGCCTTGTCTCCACAGCTGGATCTTCCAGGTTTCCAATGCTGCCACTGCTTTTGTGTGATATGAGTCCCTTGTTTTATGCCATGGTGGCACCAGCACCAGCCTCTCCCTGAATGACCCTGTGCAGTGTGATAGGGACCCAGTCCATCCATCCAACCACCTATCCTTTACCAAGTGCCTACTCTGTGCCAGGCCCTGGCTGAATTCTGGGGCACTGTGACACAGCCCTCCCTGCCCAGAGCCAGAAGTGATGCAGTGTCAGCTGTATCTTCGCTCGTGGGCACAACAAATGCTTGTGAGGAGTGACGCGGGGCCCAGATGAGCATACCAATCCTTGATGACTCCATGGCAGGCCTCCACATCCTTGTCATGTGTCACCACCCCCATGATTACTGTGATCACTGATCATCATCATGCAAATAACAGCAAACACGGCAGAAGCACCTACATCATCCACAGGATTGAAAAGCCTGTGGAATCTCGAGGCTGTCATCTAAAGTTCAAAAATGAGCCAGTCATTCTCCACTGCTTGAAGGCAGCACAAACAGAGGGGCTGGGAGCTCTCTCAGCAGTCAGAGTGGCCAGGAGAAAGGTGATGAGCAGCCTGGGGCACCGAGCACCCTACTGAATGGGCCCAACCCTGGGAGTCTGGGCCAAGCCTGGGTGTGCTCTCCTGTGCAGGTTCAGACCACCCTTCATAGAGCATCCTGCAAAGAGGAATCACACCTTTCTCCACGGACAGAAAACCCAAAACCAAAAGATACCTGATAAGAACACCCTGGAGAGGCAGGATGCTGGGGCATTTTGACCCGATCTCTGCTGCCACCAGCACGGAGGCCCAGCTGCCCCTTCGATGCTGGGCAGGGGCAGGGGCACAGGCCCTTCTTTCAGACCCAGGAGGATGGTGGAGATGAGGCTGAACCTTAGGGATGACACACGAGAAATAAACACAGGGTAACACAATCTCAGGTCACCTGAATTGCGGTTTCCTGCAGAGGCTTACATACTTGCATAGCAAGAGCCACTTTCTAAGCTCTTGGTCACCGTCTGGGGACGCAGTTCTTCCCAAACAGTGACAACCATCCTTGTCAGGAAGATCATGGCCCATCCCCACTCCACCTCCAGGAACGAGACCCAGCAGGAACCACCTGTGGAATTCTCAGCACGACACAGCACCCCAAACAGACAGGCAGTGGTCAGAGCAGGGTTCCTCTGTTACCTCCAAACAACCACGTAAATCGAAAATGGACCCAGAACAGATAACCCAACAACAAAAATGGACCAGAGACCTGAACATCCATTTCATTAAAGAATACAAGTTAACGGCTGAGAGGCACATGAAAAGAATATCATAAGTCACTAGAGAAATGAAATGAAAATCACAATGAGATGCCATTATACACCCACCAGGATGGCTAAAATTTTAAAAATGATAATACCAACTGTTGGTTGGTGGAGCCACTGGGACTCTCATATACTGCTGGTGAGAACGCAACGTGGAACAATTTGGGAAACAAATTGGCAGTTTCTTATAAAGTTAAACTTACACTTATCACTATCCAGCAATTCCACTCTTAGGTATTTACCCAAAAGAAATGAAAACCTATTTTTCATTTTGTGTCTGACAAAGACATGTACTCAAATGTTCACAGTGGCTTTATTCATAAAAGCCAAAAACTAGAAACTAGAAGAAAATGGTCATCAACTGTTGAATGAATAAACCAATTGTGATATATCTATGCAGTGAAATACCACTCAGCAATAACAGGAGGGAAACATTGATCATGCAACAACACACATGACTCTCAAATGCATTATGCTAAGTGAAAGAAGCCATACGAAAAAAGACTACACGCTCTATGATTCCATTTATAAGAACTTCTAGAAAAGACAAAACTATAGAGCCAGAAAGCATATCAGTGGTTGCCAGGGGTAGAGGGACAGAGGGAGCAGAATGACAGTGAAGGGACATGAAGGTGATGAAAATGTTCTTTATCATGTTTGTATGCTGGCGACACAACTACATTCAGTTGTCAAGTCTCATGGAATTGAACACCTAAAATTGGTGAATTTTATTGTATGTAAATTTTACCTCAAGAGAGGATATTTATTCAAATAATGGACCCAGATGTAAGAACCTATTTTCAAATCTAGTGAGCTCAGGGCTGACATTCGGTTAAGTACACACTGGCCTAAGCACAATGTCCACCTCCACTGGGAAATCACTGCTGCCCGACGCTCTGGTTACCTGTGTGCCCCAGGCCTTCACTGGGCCCCCGACCACCCCAGCACCCCACAACTAAAGGTTCATACTGGCCAGCAGGGGACCTCTGGGACTTGCTAAGATGGACATCCTTTCCACTGGCCAGACATCCTTTCCACACAGGGTAAAACTTTCATGGGAAAACAGATGGTGCCAAGCTGCTCTGTAACTCAGCTGACGACTGGCTAATTTGCCGCCAGGCTCGTTTTGTTTAGATCATGCGTTCTGAATGGGGTGAAAACCGATTCTTCGAGGAGGAAGGGGAGTGAAAAATCTTAGATTTGACCATGGTTTGTGGCCCTTGTAAACAGATGTACAGCAATCTGCGGTATTAACATTTCACAGGGAATGGGTGGTTAGGAAAAATATGTCTAAAAAGGCTCTGTAGCGGGGCAACCATGAGAATAAGGGGAAAAACACTGGTTTAGAAGCAGAACTCTGTGACAGAGAGAATGTGACACCATAGGGCCAGCCCCAGGCCCAAGTTCAGAATTCCCACTGGATAAAGTTAGCTGGGAGGATGTGTGAAGGAGGGAGTGACCACACAAGCTCCTGTGATCCTTCTGGAGTGAGCCAGTCACTCACTCTCTGTTCTACCAAAGCCTTTACACCAACTGAACTCAGAAAACTCTCCCCAGGACTCCGAGGGCCAGCACCCAGCTAAGCCCAGGCTATCAAGACAGCTACAGCCAGGACTCCCTCCACACGAGGTCTACAGGGAGATGAGGAGAAATCCCAGGGCTTCTACCCGTTCCTCCCTGACCTCTTGGCTTTCTGGAGCCCATGGCTGCAGAACTGCATGCAGCACATTCACAGTTTGAAGCCGACATTAAGTAATGAAGACGACTTCCAGATGAGAAATTAAGCGGCGGAGCTGCGCCGCCTGTTTTGTCAAGCTCAGCCGAGCCAGAGCCTCCTCGGGAACGGCTCGCTTTGTGCACTTATACGTTATGACAATACTATAATTGTTCCTTCAGTCTTTTCCAGATATTTAATAACATCATGAAGTGGAAGTCGCAAAGGTCAGCCCTACTGTAGAATGAGCTTTATTCTTATTGTCCTTTTCTGAATAGCGTCTTCCGTTTGCAGGCTGTTCCATGCCAGTGGGCCCCGGTGGAGGCGGCCTGGTGCTCTTACAAAAGCAGCACCACCTACTCAGGGAGGAATATTGTAATTTGCTAAATGGTCCAGTGCCACTGTCTATCCACACACAAGCACACACACGGATGCAAGCACGCTGGGCTTTCCCTCACTCCTTCTGTGCTACCTACGGCTACAAGCCCAAGAATGGAAAGACTAGCAACGCCAAGACCAGAGACACCAGGTGATACACATATTTGGCATATTCACTTGGGCAATTACTCTCTCTGGTTGGGCGAGAAGTGAAATTTCCTAGGACCTCATATGAATAGAGCCGAAAATATATGTTAAAAAATAACTTTCCTTAAACCGATTCTGAAAGCTCACAATAGTTGGCAAATGCGAGTCACTCTTCAGGATGCATATGTGAGAGTGGAGCAAGGGCTAGGAAGCAGCAGGGCCCTGAGCTCTCATCTCTCCTTGGCATGTTCCAGGCGCCTGTCCCACCTTGGGGTAGCCATTTCGCCTCTCTGAGCCTCAGCTGCCAGATCCATAAAATGGACCTAATTCGCTGCTTGTCTGAAGACAGGATTCTCCTCCAATGCTGAGATCTGTGACTCTCCCTCTGAAGACATACATCAGAGGACAGTTTTTAGGAACCAATGGATTAGTTGAGGCATTTGAGTGCAAGGGTGCCTTAGAAGTCTGCATGCTCAGATAACGTAAGGAGGAATTGCGTTGTAATTCAGAGCCATGTGATGCTGTGAGTAAACGGGATTCATGTCTGGGCAGGGCTCGGTTTGGTTACTCAGGCACCAGAAAAGAGGGTGACATAGCCCCTGCAGTCTGTGTCAGAGAGCAGCTTTGTACCTAATCCAGAGGGTATGATAGTTGCTAAAGAACCATTGAGATGCAAATGAATTGGCAAATACTTAGCAGCAAGCTATCAGAGGAGGGTGGGGAGGGGATGCTCAGAACAAGTTAGTCAGGTGAGTGAAAGGAAAATTACTTTCTTCTGATTGGCAAAAGAAAACCACGGGTTTTCATGCAGAGCAGCAGCATTGTGCTACTGTGTTAAAAAAAAAAAAAAAAAAAAACTGTTCTTTTTCTGCTTGGCTGAGAGCAAAGGAAAGTTGGAGCCAAGAGCAAGGAACTCAGAGGACAAATGGGGTCTTTCTCTGATGAACTCTAAGCAGGTTTAGATGCCTCTCTCTCAAAAGAGAAAGAGACACCTAAGGTATGAGGGAAGAAGTCTGCAAAGGACTTTGAAGACCTGCCATCTTTTTACAAGTCTCAAAAGCTAGACCAAAAGTGCACAAAAAACTGTGAATAAATATTCTACTGATGCAAAATGGAAACTCCAGGTGAGACAAAGCCATGATTGATAATGGTGAAAAAGGAGGGGAAATGAGCTATCTCATTGTACCTATGAGTTTGCATTTCTTTCATTCTTGCTCTCCACGGGGTATCCGATTTAAATCAATGGTTACGTTAAGATGTTCTGGTACCCATGTTGGAGCCCAGAGTTACAGTGAGAAGTATGGCCCCTTACTCATTGTTTTTTCATCTTGCCCCAAACAGGAACCCTCCTCCTTCAGAGTCTTAGAGTTGAGATACCCTAGTCTTAATATCATTTTGCCTTTAGCCAGACACTGCCTACACATTACTTTGAGTCTGATCATGATGCTTAGGAAAATAGGGAACATCCTTATCAAAAAAGAAGCTGCTTGCCCAGCCATCTCCCTTCCTGGGCTTTTACTTTTCCATCACCTTCAGTTTCCCAGCTTTTCCCATATATTCAACCAGGATCATCACAGCTACACCTTCTGCCCTCGGAGTCCATGTTCTTTCCTTTGCTGCAAACACTAGCTCTCTCATTACATGCCATGATTCAGTTACACAGAAAGGTTGAATGGCAGACTGTTGCCTGTCCAGCACCTGTCCAACATTCGTGCTTTTTCTGGTAACAGCCCCCGTAAAATGCCCTGACATTTTTGTGGGGAGCCAGCCCTCCCCTATCTCAGGCCAAGTGGCTCAGGTGGGTCTGGGCTACCCCTCTCCCCCCAGCTCCAAGGATGGGTAGTTGCACGCCCAAGCTTGGCCAATGAGTACATTCCATCATCCTGGTGTCAGAGCCTGGTTGATGGAAGGGCTTATGACCCAAGGGAGGCCAAGGAGGCAAAACTTCCAGGGCTTTTGCTAGAAAAAAAGCAAAACTGGAGTGAGAATTTATCTTTCTGTTGAAGATTCAAGATGATGTGAGTTTGAGCTGCTGGTGGCCACATGACCACCTCATGGGAGAGCCTGCCTGAGGATGAGGAGGACATAAATGAATCTGTGCTGATGAGTTCCCACTGTCCCTCCAGATCTGTTCTCCACCTTTCTTTGTCCTCTTCTGTGCCACAGGACACTGACCTCTATAAACCAGGCTTCCACGCCCTCTGCCTTCTTGTTGAGTTCATCCAATGGGAGGTGCTGGCGGGAGGTGAGAAAGTTGGGCAGAAAGTGTTCAGGGAATATAACACCCTCCTCCCGACTCTGCGCAGGGTTCAGGCAGCAGCTGCATTCCTCCACCTGTGTCTATAGCTCCTGTCAGGGAGCTCTCTCTCATGCCACTCCTGATGGCACCATTCCCACCCACTTCTGGCCTTGGGGAGTCATGGCTTCCCACTATTGCCAGTCCCTGGGTGCATCTCCATCTTTACTGGTTCCCTTAATCCTATTCATACTTCTGTAAACAGTCTCTTCACTAAACTTTCCTCAATTAACCCTATAAGAGTGCCATCTGTTTTCTGCCAGAACCTTGGCTGACAAAAACACAGAGCTACGGAATGAAAAGGGAGACTGAGTCCTGAGACAGCATGGGTGCCCCCAGATATAACCACAACCTAAGTCCCAAACTGTCCAGTAATGCCAGTGATCACCCCCACCCTTCCCTTTCCTCCAGCTCAACTTGAACATCTATCTCTACAACCAAGAGGAATGGCTAACGAAGGAGGTAAAGCCCTTGATGGGAGCTCTGGTCGTCCACCTCCATGAGACAGAGAGCAGGAATGACTTCAGTCTTGGTTCCTCATTCTTACCCACTCCCATCTCTGACAAATTTCTACCCATCCTCCAAGGAGCTTCACCCTGTGTCTTTACATCTTACACACACACATGTGCACACGCGCACACACACACACACATTCCTTCCTCAAATCCTTCCCATTGGAAGTATGATCGCCTCATTTGGTTTCTCCCACCAGCTGATGTGTAACTGTTATACTACATCTAACAGACTCCGTCAGATGTCCTGTGTTAGCTTGTAGTTTGCACAGCTCTGTCTCCCCCACCAGTCTGTTAATCAGTGAGCTTCTTTTTCTTTTTTAAGATTTTATTTTTCCTTTTTCTACCCAAAGCCCCCCAGTACATAGTTGTATATTTTTAATTGTGGGTCCTTCTAGTTGTGGCATGTGGGACGCCGCCTCAGCATGGCTTGATGAGTGCTGCCATGTCCGCGCCTAGGACCCGAACTGGTGAAACCCTGGGCCGCGGAAGCGGAGCGCGTGAACTTAACCACTCGGCCACGGGGCCGGCCCCCTGAGCTTCCGTTTTCTTCTTCTTCTTCTCCCCAAAGCCCCCTGGTACATAGTTGTATATTGTAGTTGTGAGTGCCTCTGGTTGTGAGATGTGGGATGCTGCCTCAGCATGGCCTGATGAGCAGTGCCATGTCCATGCCCAGGATCCAAACCAGTGAAACCCTGGGCAGCCTAAGTGGAGCACATGAACTTAACCACTCAGCCACGGGGCCGGCCCCTCAGTGAGCTTCTTGAAGGAAAAGCTGTGTCTTCTTTACCTTCGTGTTTCCATTTTCAAGTACAATGTTTCTCATGTAGATACTCAATAAAAGTGTTCTGTATGGGTACAGTAGTCCCTCCTTCTCTGAGGCTTCACTTTCCATGGTTTCAGTTACCCTCTGTTAACCACGGTCCAAAAAGATTAAATGGAAAATTCCAGAAATAAAGAATTCATAAGCTTTAAATTGCTCATGGTTCTTGGGTAGCATGATGAAATCTTGAACCACCCCCCTCCATCCCATCCAGGACGTGAATCATCCCTTCGTCCAGCGGATCCACACTGGATACGTTACCTGTCCTTTAGTCACTTAGTAGCCAACTCGGTTATCAGATCGACTGTTGTGGTATCGCAGCACTTGTATTCAAGTAACCCTTATTTTACTTAACAATGGCCCCAAAGCACAAGAGTGGTGATGCTGGCAATTCAGATACGCCAAAGAGAAGTGTAAAGTGCTACCTTTCAGTGAAAAAGTGAAAGTTCTCAACTTAAAGAACAAAAAAAAATCCTATGCTGAGGTTGCTAAGATCTATGGTAACTCAATTACAGTATATTGTTATAATTATTCTGTTCTATTATTAGTTATTGTTGTTAATCTCTTACTGTGCCTAATTGATAAATTAAACTTTATCACAGGTATGTATGTATAGGAAAAAACATAATATATATAGGGTTCGATACTATCCGTGGTTTCAGGCATCTGCTGGGGTCCTGGAACATTTCCCCCACGGATAAGGAGGGGGACTACTGTATTCATGAAACCAATGGCTCCTAAGCAAAGCTGTCCGTTCTGTCTCTCTGCTCCCACTCCTCATTTGCCTCTTGTAGAACTGAGCTTTCAAGTCTGGGAGTAGCTCAGTCCTTACCTGGAAACCCCTGGGATGGGCCCATGTCATCCCTCAAGGCTGCCTATTCCATCTTGGTTCAGCTTGGCTAGAAAGAATTTCATAACCAAGCAAAATCTATCTCCCATGCAGAGTAAAGCTGGCCTGTTTGGCCAGACCACCCTTCATGGCTTCACAGAGAGTGGCCTTCCCTTCCCTTCCCTACCCTCTTCCCCCATTTTAAGTTGCCCAAGCCCGCACCCATCACTCTCACTCACATCACCCCACAAACTCCCTTTATAGCTCTTTCCTCAAGTTATATTACACATTATTTGTCTCCCTAATGACTATCGGTCCCCCCACTAGGATGCTCCCAAGACCTGGAACATTTCCTGTTTGGTGCACACTACCTGGCACATAGCAGAAGGTTAACAAAGACTTGTTAGGTGTTGAATGGATTAGATACCACATCTCCTGCCCCTCCCTGGCCTCCCCCTAAGTCCTCGCCAGTCTTCTGTAAAACATTTTTCTTCCACTACTTCTCCTAGGATATTTCAGTTATCAATTGTTATAAAATAGACCAACCCAAAACTTAGTGGTTTTAAACAATGATATATACTCTGTTCACGAATCTGCAATTTGGACAAGGCTCAGTGAGGAAAGCCTGTCTCTTCCCACTTAGAGTCCACAGGGGTGGCTCAAATGATGGAGGCTGCAACTATCTGAAGACTCCCTCTCTCAGGTGCTTGGCATTTGATGCTGGCAGTGGACTGAGATTTGAGCTGGGGCTGTGACCAGAACATCTACAACGTGGCCTCCCCATGTCCTCTGGGCTACCCACAGCATGGTGGCTGGGTCACAAAGGCAAGCATCCCAGGAGAGAACGTGCCAGACAGAAGCTGTAGCATCTTCTATGATCTCACCTCCAAGTTGTGCAGGATCACTTCCACCATATCCTACTCATTAGAGTGAGTCAAAAGACCAACCAAAAAGGGGAGAGGAATTAGGCCCAAGATTTTGATGAGAAGGGTATCAAAATACTTGCAGATATATATTAACCTACCCCATAGGACATGACTTCAGGTTCTTAAGTGTTCTATTGGTCTTTTCTTTCTTTTTATTCATCAATTCAACACACACTACTTATTGACGCCACCTATGTGCCACATGCTGGGGATATCATGACTATTAAGACAGACCCTTACCCTTTAGGGGCTCACAGAGCTGTGGGGTACTCAGCAAAATCAACACACAACTACAGACCAGTGTGGAATGTGCTCCCACAGAAGGAGGCAGAGGCAGCTGTGGTGGGGACCAACGGCCACCTAAGCTAGCCTGGGGCTGGGAGGAAACCTTCCAGGAGGAGGTGACCACTGTGGCAAATTCTAAAGAAAAAGTTAGGGTTGGCCAAGAAAAGATCACTGAGAAATGTAACATAGGCCAGAGCAAGCAGGTGCAGACCTAGTGGCACATGGCAGCAGAAAGCTTAGTCGGGCCTCTGCACAGGTAGGGAAAAAGAAAAGGGGATGCCCAGGGTGTGTGTACCTGTGTAGCGTGGATGCATCTGTGCATGTGTGGAGCAGGGGAAGAAGGAGCAGGAGGAGGTATGCTGGGCAGAAGGAAAGGAGGACCCACATTGTGAAGGGTCTTTTATCGGTCCTGAAGGTGCTGGAAGAGATTCGCATATGTAGTGGCCAGGGTAAACCCAAAGACCAAGGTACGGTCGGACACCAAAAGGATGGTCTCACCAGTGCCCGACACAGGCCCTTGGGCACCACCGAAAACTCGGATTTTCTGATGATCCTCAGACCTTCCTCCTTGCCCTGAAGCTTATAGTCTGTGCTCCATCACCCGGCCCATTTGGATGCGTTGCCAAAGGGGCTGAGAACATCCCTGGATGGGCTCTCCCTCCACTCCTTCCCGGTGAGTCTCTTACCCCCTCTCTGGCCCCCTCCAAGCTCACCACCCAGCTCCAGCCTCAGCATCAATGAGAAAGCAAGGGTAAAGGTCCCACCTCAATGTGCCGGGAAAACAGCAAGAGGAAAACAACAGAACAATTAACTGCAGGGCCCAGCTGCCTCTCACAGATAAGGCATTTTCTCTGCCACCACTGTCGATGAAGCTACCTGCAATTACTCCCAGTCCTCCCGTTCAGCCCTCCCCACGGCCACTGTCCAGTGAGACTAGGATGCTGAAGGGTTTCTCTCCTCCCCCTCCTCCCACATGTCCTTCCACTCAAAGCTGATGCTAAATGCCAGTGTCCTCTCCTGATGCCGTGGCACCTGCACCTGGCAGATGGTCGAGAGCAGCCAGAGCTCAAGGAGCAAGCCAGCCTGAGGCAGGGCACGGTCCCCAAAGGTGTACACCCACTGCTGGCCCCTCCTCAGGAAGGTGGCTCTGGGGAGGGAGTGCCAGGAGACCCTCAGTGACCCTGTTCCCCACACACCGTCACCACCAAGAGCCAGGCACAGACACAAAACTGCAACCACCTAAGAACACAGCTCATCAAAGACAAGAGCCAGATGGACATGCAGCAAAAGAAAAGCAATAATGACCACGGTGGAGGTCTGAGTGGTGGGGGCACATGGCAATGGCCATGTGCAAACAAGAAAACGCAAACTGAGAGGAAAAGGGTTTTCGTCCACCTGGGGGCACGGGTGGGGCAGTTCCAGAGAGCAAGAGGAGAGCCTGGTTGTAGGGACCAAGTGTGGACACCAGAGCAGGACTGTCTGGTACCTATGACAGCACTGGCAGGACAGTGAATAAACAGCTGGTGCTTAATAAGTGCTCCCTGACTTAATTCACGAGCAATGTTAAATGAAAAAGATGCCAAACTGTGAGGCAGAGGCCTGGGGAGTTGTGCAACTTCAACTTGTCAAAACTTCTCTTTGAATCTTAGCTCTTGCATCAGTAACTTAACCTCTGAAACCCTCAGCCTCCTCACCTGTAAAATGGAAGAATAAAGCTTGGATAGTAGGGGTATGGGGATCAATACATACAAAGGGACTGGCACATGGTAAACGCTCGATGGGCGATGGGAGCTTAGTCTGGTCCTGGCTCTAGCACTGCCAGGCTGTAGGATTTCTGGAGAGTCTCATCCTTTCCCTAAAACTTGTCTCCAGTTCTGCTCCTGACATGTTAGGGCCATGGGAACAAATGGGAATGAGCCTGACCCCTTGTCGGCTCCCCGGAGCTTAAGCGGCCCCAGGATCAGTCCCAGGGACCTCAGGAGCTAGGCTAGCAGCCTAGCCCCTGAGACCCTAGCAGCCTGGGGCCCCTGCTCCTGCGTCTGCCCCTCCCCTCCTGGCCACCTGCCTCTGCCCATTTCTCTGCTCATTATCACCTCCACTGGGGGATGGAGAAGCAGAGTAAGGAGGTTAAATTCAAATCAGTCATTTTGTCACTTGCTGCTAAGAAGTGGGAGGGGAGAGAGGAGAGATGCAAGGCCTCAGGTGCAATCTGCGGGCAGAAATGAGTCCTGGTAATTCTCAGGAAAGTTCCTACATGTTTCTGCGCTGGCCCAGTCCTGCTACAGAGAACTCTGGGGGAACTTTCCGTGAGCGGACAGATCAGCCTCCTTGAGCAGCTGCTAATGGTGTTGTCTTCAGATGCTGAGACTTCACCTGACCTGGAGGAACATCTGTACTGGTGACAGAGATGGAAACAGGGCCTTCTTCTTCATCACCTTTTTTCCCCTTTAGCAAATGGATTTCCCGAGCCCCAGTCATCAGCAGGGTCATTATAGTGTACAGAAGGGCCCCAGATCCGCAGCTCTGTGAATAAGATGCTTTTCCTAAGCTGTGGAAATGAAACCTTCTTGTTCACAAAGTTAGAGGCAAAGTTACGAGCCAGTTGGACTGAGAGGCACCTGGCACGTGATTCTACTTGGGACCAACGGGGACTGTGTGGCCCCAGTGCTGCCTACACCACCTACCCAGGCCTGGACCTGCTGCTGACCAGCAGGAGGGCCCTACAGCAGGGTCTTCCTCACAGAGGACACGAGGCTAAGGCCCTTTCTGATGCTGGCCAAGCTCACCCTCACTCATCTCTGATGCCTGAAAATTGAGGCCTGAGCTGCTGCCTGCAGAACCCCCACCAGCCTGTGAAGACCCACGCCCCACCCACGATTAGCCAGGGGTCACTATGCCCCAGATTGTACTTTAGCTACAACTGTCGACCCCTATTTCTACCACTGCCTCTACCCTGGGGCTTGCCCCGACCCCAAGCCCCTGCCCTCTCCACCATACTGACCCCTTCCTTATTCTGATTCAACAATCAGAAAACTGAGGCACAGGGAGGGAGAGAGCTAACTGTGAGTCTGCTGGCTTCCTGTGCCCGAGGTCCGCTGGAAAGCAGCCTTCTATTAGCAAAGAACTCACCCCACCACCTGGCCTCCCTGGAGAGTGTGTCCTCATCTCTCCAACCCCAGAGGAGTAGTCAACAAAAGCCAGCGAGGCGGCTCTGAGACAGCAGGTATCAGGGGCCTTTGAGGGAGCAGGTGGCCCTGACCTGGCCCCTCAATGCCACCGCCCCCCTCAAGCACAGTCAAACACTCCGACCCGAAGGCCCCTACTATTGCTGCAATTGAAAAGGACTCTGTGGAAGGAATTTCTCATGCAAAAGTTCACTTTTAAATACGAAATCTCTCCCAAGGCATTACTTTATTCTTACAGTAATTTCCTCAGAAGGGCAGGCATCCAATGCTCTGTTTCTCCACCACCTTTGCAGACAGGGAAATCGGACAGAAATGTTCAGGTTTAAGTCATTAGTGCCGAAGAGGGAGACAGACAGGGAGCTCCTCCAAGGGATGCAGCCTCCGGGAACCCAGGTCCAGGGATGTGCTCTAGATGGTCAGGTAGAGACAGGTAAGGGTCCAGTGTGCCCTCTCCACTGCCCCCAGAATGCACAGGGTGCCCAGGCCCATCTCCTTTGGGCACACTTGTCTGCAATCATTTCTTCCTTGGGAGAGCAGCCCAGGGCAGGGAGAGGAGCAAAGATGCTCCTAGTCCTTCTTGTCAGAACCCATGCTCTGGACCTGTGTCTGCATGTGTATGGGGTGGGAATAAGGGTGGGAAATGAGAGGAAGGGGCAGGAAGGGAGCAACATGGAAACTGGTGCTCAAGCTGAAGTGCTGAGATTAGCTGAACATTTTGTTCATCTCCACTCCCATGACCATGGAAACCTGGAGTCCCCAGTACTCAGTGAAGTACTCAGTGGCCAGTGGCTGAGTCAGCACCAGAATTCTTCCCACCTGTGAATTCTGGCTGGTCAGAACCTTTCTTCGTGCAAAGCCTACAAAAGTGGTGTAGTAAGAGGCAGTGGTGAAGAAGATGGACTCCACAACCTGAATGCCCGGGTTCAAATGCAGGCCACTTACTAGCTCTACGACCTTTTCAAATTACTTAACTACTCTGGTTCTCAGTCTTCTCATCTGATAAATGGGAGAGGAGTATTAATAATAATGATAATACCTACCTGACAGGGTTGTTTTAAGGACTGAGTGAATTAATTTATGTAAAGCACCTAGACCAGCACCTGGTGTTATGTGCTAGCTACCATTGGTAGCTCCCAAATACACTGGTGTCAGGTTTCCTGCATCAGACACTGGGGTCAGATGCCCAGGCCATTGGGACTCTGTAAGCGCAAAGTGGGGCCCAACCGGCCCAGAATTTCTGACTGCAGTCTCGTCTAGAACTATTCCTCTGGGCAGTCTTTCCAGGGAACACCTATGTCAGATTTTCTGGGAGGCCAGAATGCAGATTTGCAGGGTCCACTCAGATGTGCAGAACATTGGGGTTAGAGCCTAGGAGTCTGCAGCAAACTGCCCAGGTCCGTGGAGGCTCCCTGGAGCCTGAAAACCACTGCCTGAGATGATACTCCCCTCTTTTGCCTTTTGAAATTGCTTCCATCCTCTTCCCATGCTGGAAAAACACTCTTTTCCTAAATCTTAGTGATACTAAGAAATCACAGGGATTAGCTGTAGAAGATTTTTTTTTTTTTGAGGAAGATTAGCCTTGAGCTAACTATTGCCAATCCTCCTCTTTTTGCTGAGGAGGACTGGCCCTGAGCTAACATCCATGCCCATCTTCCTCTACTTTACACGTGGGACGCCTACCACAGCATGGCTTTTGCCAAGAGATGCCATGTCTGCACCCAGGATCCAAACCAGCAAACCCCGGGCCGCCGACAAGCAGAATGTGCGAACTTAACTGCTGCACCACCGGGCCAGCCCCTGTGGACAATTTTTTTAAGTTAAATAATATGAATGTATCTTTGACTTTAACAGCATCTTTATTTTTAAACTAGTACAGATATAACTTCATACTGTGTGTTACTTGTCCAACTTCTAAGGTTGGAACAGGTGAGCATAATGACCCACTGTACAGAGAAAGACAATGTGGCCAGGAGAACTGGGTAATTTGCCCAAGCGACAGAGTTGGGAGATGAAAAAGCCAAATGGAGTACTCTGACTTCCTGCTCCACCCCCTGGTGGTCCCAGCCCCATCCTCATGGTCAGCCCCATTCGTGACCCTGCAACGCCTTCCACTGACCCAAGTACAGGCAATTCCAGTCAACCAGCTAGATAATTGGTAATTTCCGGTAAAGTGGAGGGTCTACACACTAGATCCAGAGGAAGGGGTCATGGTGCTGTCCTGCATCCCCTGGCACCACTCTTCTTCTTTGGTCCAATTTGCTTTATCAAAGATGATTTCCTGATGGCTAGAATTTAAAAAGGTGCCAAATCATGCCTCTGCCTCATGGGCTTTTCCCAAAGCCCATCTTGGTGATTAGGACCCATCCTTGTTGATGGGCTCTGAGATCTGGGTCTCGGTCTGCACAGGTCAACCAAAGGCTGGAGGGCTGGGCAGGATCCTAAGTGGCCTGACAGGCCCTCCGCCATGCTCCTGGGCATCTCCAGCTGCTGGCTGCCCTGCTCTGCCAACCCAGAAGCTTCAAGCTGGGGCTGGGGCTGGACCTCTGCAATTGTTTACATTGCCAAGACTCTTCTCAAGCAATTGCCCAGAGCTGTGTTGCCCTACCTCACCGGCATTCCACTCACTGGCCTGCAGGGTTCCCTCCACAAACCCTGAATAACAGCGACCTTTTCACGATGCACAGAAAACAAAGTCAGCTAATGGATAGAATTTTCTCAAATTTACTTTTCTCTCCTAGACATTTTTTTAAATCTTTAGCGCCTGCTACTGCTTGTAGGCTCATGCACACTCATGGACACCCGAAACAGATGCACACGCAGCAGACAAATACTAACAGAAAATGCAGACGCAGCCAATCACTGCCTGGCCTGGTGGCCTGTTGCAGACACACAGGCTGAGGTTGGGGAATTTTCACCATGAACCTGTAATGGAGGTTTAACTGTGTACAATGGAATTCAGTGCCCCTGCATTTCAAGGAGGGGTAGGCCATCAAGGAGTACAGGAACTCAGGCACGTGTTCATGCATCAGCAATTCTGACTAAGAACCCACTCTTTGTCAAACCCTGAGAAATCTACCACCAAATCAAACCATCCATGTTCAAGGGCGCCAAGCCCAGGACTTCGCTCCAGACCACACCAAAGAGCAGATCTCCTGGGAATGCTCTGGTCAGCCAGTGTCCAAACACCAAGGCCACCTGCAGGTGTATGGTCATTCTGTGGACGCCGGATGTGGAGCTGGGAGGAAGCTATGAACGGTCAGTGATTCTGGATTGCTGCTTCCCAAAGGGCTATCATGCTTAATCCAGGGACACCCCACCCTGAGGGAGGGGTGTCTGCTGCCCGCCCAACATGTCCTGCTGCTTAAGAAGCACCTTGAGAGAAGCCCAGGTCCCCAGACCCCGTCCGGAAGGGCACAGGCCCAAGGGCAGCTCAGAGAATGCAGGCGACGGCATTCCCTCCTTCTGTAGACGCCAGCAGCATATTCTCAACAAGCCCTCGAGTGAAAGAACATCAGCCTGAATATTGTCCAGTTTGTCCAGACACTGAAGAAGGAGGCCTGATCCTGTGTCCAGAGGGCTGGAGGACATCAGCAGCCCTACCTCCCAGTCTGCCCTGCTCCCCTCCACAAAGACTTACAAAGCCCCAGAGAGCCTTTTCCCTGCGATGCCATTTCTTTGTCCAGGCAGAGCCACCCACCAGCTGGAAATGGGGAAGTAGAGGAAGAGGAGGGCAGGGGCGCCCTCCTTCAGTGTGGGTTTCTACACCCCAGGCCAACCAGCCCTGCCCTCCCTCCTTCTGGCAGGCAGAGGATCTCATAGGGCCCTGCCTGCCTTTCGCCATGTCTCCCCACCTGGACCATGGCTGCCACTGTCCTTGGTCCCTGCCCTGGCCTGGGCTGAGGACCTGCCTGGTCTTGGAGCTGCTTGCCCCGGGTGACAAGGCCCCACTGAAATTCCACCAGAGACCCCTGAGGGGAAAGAAGGCAGACAGACACCTAAGTGGCCACACCAGCAAGAAGAGGGCCCCCTGGCCACCCAGAGTTCGGGAGGGATGTGCTGTCTGACTAGGCAGCTCATTGATCCACTTTTCTGATAATTATTCCTCACTCATCACAAACTGAAAGACGCTGGCTCCAGCCCAGCCAGGCAGGCGGGAAGGCGGCTCCATGTGTGGAAAGTATAACATGAACCTGCCTGTGTTCATTGGAAGAGAGGAAGGAGTGAATGGTGTGTACTATGCCTGTGCACTGAACAGGGACGATACGATGGGGCTGCTGTAATATTCTGCTGAATGTGGCATTTCCTTTAACCCTCGCTGGAGAGATTCTCAGCTCAGAGAGTCAGGCTCCCTGTTGTCAGGCTACTGGCAAAGTTTCCGGGGCTGCGCGGAGAGAAGGGCCACAGCCCCCACAGCGCGGGCCACTCCAGACACCGGGTGACAGGGTTCCATATGAGGGCTGGTCGCCAGTACAACGGCACCCTCCCTCAGGCAGCTCCCGCCCGCCGAGCAGAGAGGGAGCTCTGGCTAGCAAAGCAGAGGGGTCTAGGCAGGACACGCGCGCATCCAGACGCCTGGTGTCTTCCCACGCATTTGCTCATGTCTCTGGCACGCATATGCCCTCCTTCATCGATGGAGACTCAATGCCAAGACCAGCTTCCAAAGCGGGCGTCTATCCGCTCTCAGAGACCCAGCCCCTGACCCTCTACGGGGGCGCGAAGAGTCTCAGGCAGGATGCGTCCCCCACCCCCCCCCGGCCCCCCTGCAGCGCTAGAAAGTCCGGTCTCCTACCTCTGTTGCAAATGCTCGCTCCCCTACGTTGTCCTGACGGGTTTGGAAGCGCACATCGCCTTTCTTGTCCTTTCTATTTCAACTGCTCCCGCACTTGCCTCTCAATAAGCCAACCCCAAGCATTCCTGCCCCGGGGGATTGACCGCGGTCCACACCGCTCCCGTCCCTGCACATTCTAAAAGGCAAGCCCTGGGCACAAAGACCAGCAGCCAGAAAGGGCAGCGGGAGGAGGGGGGCAGACAAAAAGCCGCCTTCGGAATAGCAAGCGAGAGCTTTCTAGGCATCAATCGCCGCACCCCCGCGCCGCCACCAGAACGAACGCGGGATACGGTAGTCTTCGCTACAAGGCGAGGGCATCGTAGCCCTGCCTCAGGGCCCCGAATGCCCAAGCTTCGCTTCGAGACGGGCAGCTTTTCCGGAAGGGTCCGGGGCGCTGAACCACGGTGCTTTGCGAGGAGGCGAAGAGGGAGGTTCCCACTGGGCGACCGGTAACAGTTCGGCGAGGAACCGGCCAGCCCAGCGGAGCGAGCTCCCAGGTTGGAACGCGGCGCGGGCGCCAGGAGCTGCGTCCCTTCGGCGCGGAGTCCCCCAGCCGAGTGTCACCCCCGCGCGGACACCAGGAAGCGGGGCTGCGAGCGGGGCTGTGGCGGCGCATCACACCCCAAGAGTTGCTTCCATCCCGCCAACTTCCACTCCGCTCAGGGGCCGAGCTGTGTTCTCGGGAGGGGGCTGCGGCCGCCGCTCGACTGCGAGCAGTGGGGGCGGGGGACGCGGGAGGGAGGCGGGGAGCGGGGCAGGGATTTCCCACAGGGATTCGCGGGCGCCGCTGCGCGCCCGGGCTCCCCGCTGCGCCAGGCTCGGAGCCCGCGGAGCGCCCTTTCCTGGTCACAGCCAAAGCACAGCCAAGGCTGAAGTAGCAGAGAGAGTGTCGCTGCCCCTCGGCTCCAGACCGCCGAGTTTCCCTTCCCGAGGTGGAGGGGATGCCGAGCGAGTTTCGACAGGACCGACCACCCACCCCACCCTGTTCCCAGGCTCAAGAGGCGACAATGGTGTCTACCTCGCCCCAACGGACCCGGGAAAGATGCAGCCCCGCAGGCTCCCGGACCACCAGACTGTCCCCTAAGGTACGGCCAAAGAATTCAGCCTCTCTCCTTCGGCGGCCACTTGCTGGGTAGCGGGGCAGAGCTCCTCCGGTCCCCGCGCGCAATGCTAGCCTGCCGAGTCCAGAGTCCCGGAGCCTGCGGACCCCAAGCTGAGAAAAAGGAGAGGTGGCGCGCGGCCGCCTAAGCGCATCCGTGCCCGGGATAGGAAGGGAGCGGACAGGCGCCCACACTCCAGGGGTCGGATGGCCCGAGGCGCCCCTTTTTCCCCAAAGCCCAGCTCCGCCCGGACCGAAGGAGCCTGCACTGCAATGCAGCGGGCTCCGCGTTCTCCGAGCCCAGGCTGCGGGAAACCAGGCTGCCAGGGAGCACCCGGGCGCGGGAGCCAGGGGACTCCGTGAGCCAGCTGCGGGCGCCGAGAGCCAGCCGGGGGGTGCCGCCCCAGTCCCACGCTTGGTCGTAGCCGAGGCTCCTGAACAGCCTTGCCCTCGGGTCTCGGGGTGTGGGCGACGCGAAGCAACCAGACAAGCCGCGGGGATACAGCCGCTGCCGCCAACTTGCTCCGCCGAGGGTACGTTACCTTCCATCGCGGCGACTGCGGATGCCAGGAGGAGCAGCAGCAGGCAATCCAGGGCCATCGCCGGCCGGCGGCCCCCAGGCCGAGCCCGAGCCGAGGCGGCCGCGCGGGGAGGGCGCCGCGTCCCGGGGCGCCGCTGCGCTCCCCGCCGGTGGCTTCTCCGTATCCTTTCGCGCTCTCGCTGGGACCGGACTCCCCGGAGCGCGGCGTGGGCGTGGGCGGGAGTGTGCGCGCGTGGGGCGGTGCGGACGCGCGTGGGTGTGGGTGTGCATGTGTGTGTGTGTGTTTATGGGAGAGGTGGGTGTGTGCGTGCGTGTGTGTGTGTGTGTGAGAGAGAGAGGGCGAGGCAGCGCGAGCTGAGGAGAGCGCGCGAGTGCGTGTGCGTCCTGGTGTCACATTGCGAGCTACAGCGGAGCCTACGAGAGGACAGAGCCGGCCAGACTGACGCGGGAGGGAGCGGGATCCCCCACCATCAGCTCTCTCCCCACCCCTAACACCTCCTGTCCAATCAAGGAATCAAACCTGCAAAATTCTCCCGTCCAATCAGGCGCGAGCACCTCCTTACACTGGCATTGTTAGTTTAAGAAAAACTTTTGCTTGCAAGGCTGTGCGGGAGGGCTCGGAAGGCGCTAGGAGGGGTCCGGGCTCCCCCTCGTGGTTCTGTCGGAGAACCACAGCGGCTGGCCCCAGCTCCCCAGGCCCCGGACCTAGGCGCGCCTAACCCTTAGAGCCCACCCGGGACTGGATGAGCTTCAAATAATCAAATTTGTCTTCTTTCATCTTCTCAGCGAGACTTACCCTGACTACCCTGTTTGGTGCAACCCCATGGCACACCCTATCCCTCCTATCTATAGCGCTTCACCGTCTGACACCGTGTGGTTTTTACTGAACAATTTTCTTCATTGTGGGTCTCCCCTTATTAGAATGGGGTTCTATTCTTGAGATTCGTGTCTGTTTTGCTCGCTACAGAATCCCAGTGCCTAGAATGGTCCGTGGCCCGTAGAAGGGGATGGCATAAATCTGTTGAATGAATAAGGTTCAGAGAACCTGGGCTGCTGCTCCAGTGTGTGCGGAGCGCTGGATATGCCTTCTCTCCAACTCCCTGCAGCTCTCCTCCAGAGGTCTCTGGCTGCTTTAGTTTTCACTTCCGAATGCGTTCTGTGAGCATCCACAGAGGGCGCTGCCCCCAGAGGATGGGTCAGGGAGGAGAGACCACGGGTCACACAGCCAGCTATGAAAGCAGAGAATGCATTAGGGCAGCAGAGGGTTCTCTGCAAGGTGAGACGCACAGAGGAGGGCGCTGTCACCACGGGCGAGGCCTTGGGCGTGGGTTGGAAGGACTTGCACGCGCAGCAACAAGGGGCTGGGCTTAGGAGGTCACATCGAGTCTCCCAGGCCCAGCTCCCACAGCTCCGCTTCCTTTCCTGTCTGTGGAGTTACCCAGAGTGTTCTATATCAAGGACCTGCCTTGAGGCTGTAATGTTATGTTGGAGAAGTGTCCTAACCCCATCACCCCCACCCCCGACCTGGTGATAGTCTGGTCCTACGGGGTCAAGGAGGACCTGTTACATCCCCCCCGACCCCCAATGGAGGAGGCAGCTGCCCCTTCCCCACCAAGCCTTTCCCGGAGTTGTTAATGAGTTAACAGTGGGCAGGTGGGATGACTCCTCTCCTGCTCTCCCTCCTCATTTTCAGGCTTTGCTAAGTTAGTTTCCCACCCTGTGTGTTTAGTCTCCCCTTTGCTGGGACTGCTCCCCCTCAATCACAGCAAGACTTTCTCCCCACCCTGACACCACCTTGCTTCCTCCACTGCCTCAGGCTGCCTCCCTGTCCCCTACCCTCCACCCCACCCTGCCTCAGCACCTGAAGAGAAGATCCCATCTGCCTCCACTCCCTCATCATCCTCCTCACCACCATGCCATTTGCCTTTCCGCCCTGCCACACACCACCAACCGTGTCCTGACATCTCTGAAGCCATCACCCTGGGAATGCCCCACTTGCAGTTACCCACTCCTGTCCTGGACCCTCAGCACCTCTGACATCAGTGACCAGCCATTCTCCTGGAGCTCTGGCCTCATTGTCCACGGTCGCCGCTCTCCTACCATGTGACTTACCACTTCTTACTCTTCCCTCTTCAATTCTCAAAAGAGGCTTCCCCCCAAGCTCCGTCCTTGGAACCTCTGTTCCCCTGGTTCACGGACAATTCCTTGGCAGCTTCACTTGCTCTTCTGCCTCCAGGCCTCCCCTGATGGAGGGATGATGGATGGATGGATGGATGGATGGATAATGGATGGGTCTCAGACACCTCTTTCCTTCACTACATCACAGTCTCTTAAGATGCAGGTCTGGCAAAGTTCCCCTGTGCCACATCCTCCTCCCAAGGCCCTTGTCCCAGTCCAGTGAGTCTGTCCCAGTTCCAGCCCATGCTGCCTTCCTCTGAACAACAGGAGCGTCACTGAATGGTCACTCAGCTTCCATCCCTTCCCCCTTTAATCTTTCTGCACTCTGCTGCCAAACTCATCTTCTCAAGCCAAGCTTGATCTTATCTCTTCCCAGCACAGAAAGCTGGTGGCTCCTCACTGTCTGCTGAAGAAAGACCAACCACTGTGGCATGGCATCCAGATTTCTCTGCAAGCTCTGGAACCTGCCTTCTCAGCCCCGACTCCGCCAGCCCCCCTCTGGGCTTGGGCTGCTCAGCCAGCTTGATCCCCTCACTATGCCCACCCCCACACCCGGGCTCTCCTTTCCTTGCACCTGGCTAGTCATGCACTCACCGACATATTCAACAAAGATTTATCGAATGCCTGCTCTGAGCCAGGAAAGCCCTGCTCTAGGCTTTGGGCACTCAGTAGACACAGGCCCTTCTCAGAGGGAGCTCACAGTGTAGTGGTGAAGGATGACAAAAAAGAGGCAAAGTATGTCAGGTGGTGAGAAGGACTAGAGAATCAAGCAAGGCAACAGCTAAAGGGTGATGGTGGGTAGTTAGACATGAGGGGGATGGCTTCCGTTTATTGAGCACCTTCTGCATAGAAGCACGCACTGGACATTTTCATGCACAAATGAAATGAAATTAATTTCCTGCTTTGTATTTCTACCCAAAATTCCTGTCTCCCAGGAAGCCTTACTGTTGCTCAGCTGGTTCCTCTTACACGATCTCGTGCTACACATCTTTGTGTGAGTACTGAGCAGCTCCTCCAGGTCTTGCTAAGGACAGAACTGACCATTCTCCAACGGCAGAACACCTCTCCTGAGAGGAGCCTGGGAGACCTCAAGGACAGGGATCCCAAGGAGGACCCTGCCGAGGTTCAACCTGTGCCAGGCACATTATGCGAGAATCACCAGCTCCATCTCTTCTGATCCCTGGGCCTCACCCCTGAGGGTTTTAAGTCAGAGGGGATGAGGGAGAGCCACAAATGTCATTTTACAGCCTCTGCCTCAGTTGATTCTGCTGCACGGTGAGGCTGGGGAGTCACTTTCTCCATCTGGGAGTTTAAAACTGTGCTCTGAGAACTTCTCAGGGGGCACCCAGGTGGGGAAGTGTGGGAGAGGTCAGGGGATGGGGCTTCAGACCTCCCCTCTGCTCTGGAAGCTTTTTGCTTTTTGCTGGGCATGTATATCAGGTTTTGTGAGAAGGAGGGGTTCTGTGGCCAGAAGAGGAGGAGGTAGGGGGAAAGTAAGAAGGATTAGAGGAGAGGGTTGGATTGGGGTGGGGGTGGGGAACAACTCAGAAGGGAGTAGGGAAAACCTGCTGATGCCTTTCCGAACATGCTGATGGCTCAGGTAAGAGTTTCAGGCTTTTGTTAATTTCCCTAATAACCCAGGGGATTGACTTTTCCTGAGCAAGTTAAATATTAATTTAGCTATGCCGCAGATTGATCTTTCTCTTGCACTGGGTTATGATTTGTAAATATCCCTGAAAGCACCATGGGTCTGGGATTCCAAGCTTGGGTGCCTATTTTCCCCAAAGCATCTCTTTGGCTAGTTTTTTCTCTCTCTCTGATGTCAAATGCTCACTTGTTTTCTTGATTAATCACAAGCTATTTGATATCACTAAATCACTACTTCAAAGTGACAAATGCTCGCCTCCAAGCCAGCAGCTGAGGGCTCTCAGGCACCCAAGGGTGACTTGACCCATTTGCCAGGGCTCAGAGGCCCTTCTGGCTGGAAGGTTTTGGGGCAACCAACCAGCTCACCCTCACCGCTAAGCAGTTTTGTGTCTAAAAGGTTGAAAAGCATTTCTAGTGAAAGCAATTGCCCAAGTTCCCTGGATAATTCCACATGTTATGAAGCTACCCTATTCGAAAGTTCCTGCTCACCTGCACCCTGCATGCCTTTGTTGTCGTGTGAGCCTATTTTCTTCCTTCTGCTTAGTAGTGGTGAGTGTACACAAATAGTAACCATCCTGAGGATGATCGTATGGGCGTCTTGTACAATCGAAGATATCAAGTTGCTCCCTTATCCCATTGTTTTCTTTTTAAATATTACTTAACTGCATAAATGAAAGGTTTAGTTACACACTCCATGACCCAGGCTGCCTTTAATTAGATTCTTAAGCTGCAAGACACATTTTCATCAATTCTTTTTGGAGAGGCAGAGAGACCCTTTATGAGTCATTTAAAACACTTTAACAATGGATAATAGACAAATAACAAAAAGCTTCCTCTCCCTTTTTTGTTCTTTCAACATTTATTGAGCAGCAATTCTGTGCAAGTTGCCTACAAGGTGCTAGGGACCCAGTGGTGTCTGTGATCTGGCCCCTCCCTTTAAGGATCTCATGGTTTCCCTAGGAAGACAGACACTGAAATGCATTGCAGGACTTTCTGTACAAAATGGCCTCTGGCTAGAGGCTTCCAACAAGCCTCTCCTTGTTTCTCGGGAAAGTACCCCAGCAAATACAGACAAATATGAAGACTCTCACTAACGAGGGGAATGAACACTGACAGACAACCTAATTGCCAGGATGTGGAAGCAACTGACAATACTTATAAGGCAGATGAAGCTAGATGGAGAAAAACCTATCAAGCACATTTATGACATATGCCAAGTTCTCCTCTATAAAGAGAAGCTGCTTTAAGGAAATAGATAGGGATGTATGCTGTAATTCTCTTTCTGTCAATACCTGACTCAGACACCCAGCATCTCTACTAACCAGAGAATGGAGTAAATATCCAACACCATTGTTGCTTAAACTTCAAACCAAAGAATAGTTTCCCCTGGTCATCCTCCTCCCTTCCCTAGGGTCTTCTTATACCCAGGAAGAGCCTGAAAATGAGTCTGACAACTGGGCAAATGGATGAGCTGATGAAGACACACCCAATGCGTTCTGGAGGTGAACAATGGTCAAGGAGTAGGCACAGGCATGACTGTGGGAGTAGAGCGGCCTGCTGACTATAGTTCTTCCTGTGACACATCAGGTCAGAGCACCAGAGAATCGGGATGGTAGTTAGAGAAAGAGGCCACCTCAGCTGAGTAGATATACACTAGATGAAGCCCGTTGGCAAGTGACAATTGAACATTGGCTGGCCCTCCAGCTGTAGGTCTAAAAAGGTGATTCAACCATCAAGCAAGTAGAGGGATGGAGGGCCCAAGGTCAGTCCTCTTATCCTGCCTTGTGAAAAACAGCGAAAACTAATGAGTCTCCCCCTTCTCGGAGAGGAGTAAAGAGGGGTCAAGACAGCCCAGGGGCCTATTAGAACACTGCAAAATGAAGCGCAGGGACTGTGTCTCCAAGACTCAGAGGGGAGCATCCCTCTGAAAATGATGCTCTGCACAGTCAAGAGACATTTTCAGGAAGTTCCTTTGGCATGCATGAAGACAAAGTCCATGAAAAGGGAACAAGCTTACGAGAAAACCAGTTAAGCAGAAAAGGCAACAGAATGAGAGGAGGGAGGGGAAAGAGGTAGAGAAGGGCTTTAAGGAAACAAAAATGCAGTGTCAGAATCAAACTCCTCGCTGGTGTGGCTGTAAAGAGCAGATGTTTTGCTGATGAACACTGAATGGATGATGCAGAAGATAAACTGGAGAATCTTTCAAAGAACACATACAAAATGGACAGAAAAGGACAAAACATTAAGAGAAAATACAAAACACATGGAAGACAGAAAATGGAGAACCAACTTATATAAAATTGTGTCTGTTGCTTGCAAGGGGCTGGGGACCTGAAAGAGTCCCCAAAAGCATTCCTAGAAGACTTCAGAGTTCCTAAAAGAGATACCAGTACAAATGCCATGAGAGTAACGGCAAAGCTATAAAAGAATACAACTAGCTGAATAAAGACCTGACAGTCACATCCAGGCAATGTTTTTGAACCATACGGAAATTTTAAAGACATCTTACAGATGTAAGATCCAAGGACGCATGAACAGATACATAGAAAAATAAATTACCTACAATGGAATAAATATTGTTGACTTCATAACACTAAATTCCAAAAGAGAATGAAGCCAGAGATATAGAGTTTTATGAGGGGAAAATTTGTGACAAACAAAAATATATTTCCAGCAGGCTGAAAGCAACAGACATTTTCAGGTCTCAGAAAATTTGCAAGAGTTTAGAATAAAAGTACGCAACAATATATTCCAGTTGACAAAGAAATGAGCTTTGGTGGTAAGCAAAAAAAGTCAATTAAAATACAAGTCTAAATGTTTGCAAACTGCTTTTAAATTGAATTAAAATGTCAAAAGTAGTCTCAATGAAGAATATACATCTTTTTACAATTATAATTACAAAAAAAAAAAAGCTAAAGCTCAAATTATATTAAGTAAGACCAAAGAGAAGGAGAATGTAAGGAAAGGAAGGAGAGCTTTGTGAAATTCCTTGTTCACAGGTGAGGGATTCAGAAGCTGTGTTTTTGTGCTTGAATCTTACAAATACTGAAATTAGTTTAAAATTGTTAAAGTTGGTTTAAAAATGGTTTTAAAAAGTTAAAAGTTTCCACAAATATACTTGAAAGCAGTATGATATACATTTTGAAAATACTGAAGAAGATAAAATATAACCCCTATGTTTAAAAAAAAGAATTTAAAAAAAGTTAAACAGAAGGGAAGTTATTGTTTAAAAAATTAGAATTTATAAGAAATGACAGAAATCACTTCCAATAACAAATATGAATGAATTGAATCTTGATTGAAAAGACTCTTTGATTGGCTAAAAAATAGTATCATTATGTATCATACCTAAAACAAAGAGAAAAATAATTAAATAGTAAAAGAATAACTTTCAGTCATGGTGATATTATAGGTTACCCACAAAACTCTTGCTAAACATTTCTAGAACATTTCTAGAAAAACTCGATCATATGTAAAACGGCTTCTTTTCAATATATTGCAGAGCCCATAAAAAGTATCTCCAAGAGTCTAGAAATAAAGATTTACTAAAATCCAGAATGGTAAATGTGGGAGCTTACATCGAGGTGTGGATGGGGATTAGTCCCTGGTCTGGGAAATCTAATGGCTCAAATTTTAATGTACATCAATTGAAAACAAGGTTTTGAATGAATGCAAGACAGAAAGTTGGAACTGAGACTAAAGCGTGAAGCTGAGGCCTCAAATTGCAACACGTTCATTGAAAGAATAGACTAAGAGACAAGTTTACACAGTGCCATAGAGGAGAACAAGGAAGCTTACCTCTCAGCCTGGGCTCAGGTTGTGAGAGAAAATAACCTCCCCTCAGAATTCCTATGATGGGCCTTCACTTACATGGGTCTGCAGTTCATATTTATACTACTTGATCTCAGATCTCTCATGCCGAGAGCTCAACTGAAAAGAACTAAGTTGTAAATGCATAGGTACAAGGAAATGCAAGGACACACCCTCCATGAGATTCCCATAGACAAAACCCTGCCAAACATGAACTCACAATCCAAAATCACAGAACACATGAATGAATCTATCATGTGCAAAATTCAGCAGACAAAACAAACAGGATTAGACCTCTATCATAGAATTATCAGAGAAAGATATTTAAGTATCAATATTTAAAATAATAAGACATCCTATAAAAGAATCAATTGATTTGAGAGAGAATCACATGGAATAGGAAAAACTTTTAAAAGACATTAAAATGAAAAACTAAATGGATAGGTGTAAGAGATTAGATGTACTTGAAGAGAGGTTTACCAAAGTTCAAGTTAAAGCTGAGAAAATGAACTATAATGCAACACAGAAAAGTAAAGAGAGGTAAACCATTGAAAGAGGTTGAGAAATATGAGTGAAGTAAACAGAAGACTATCATTTTTAAAATACTTAAAAGGAAATAATAAAAGGATGGGGGGATAAGCAATATTAAGAGAAAATGGCAGATAAGTTTCAGAACTGATGAAAGAAGTCAATCATTCAGATTCAGGAGCACAGATGTAGGAAGTCCTGAGCGAAATAAATGAAAAGTGTGCATGACTAGACAAATTGTAATGAAACTTCAGGATACCAAAGACAGGAGAAAACTCTTAAAAGCAATCAGACAGAGATGACAATTAGTCTTCTCAGCAGCAAAATGTTAAGTGCAGAAAGAAAATAATTTTAGGTTTAAAATTTAGTATAGCCTAAAATCCTATATCCAGCTAAATTTTTATTCAACTCTGAGAGCGAAATGAAGACATTTTCTAGCAAGACTGAGGGAGGTTACTGCCAAGCTACTGTCTCTGAGATCTACTACAGGAAATAGTCCAGGATTAAGGGAAATGAACTTGGAAGAGCAAAGTAAGATGAAATAAGAAATAACAAGTAAAGGAACTGGTAAATATGTGGATAAATCTTTGGTGTTTATAAAAGCGAGATAACACTAAAATAATGAATAAGACTAGCATCTAGAATGGGAGTTAAAATCTAAAACTTTTCTAAAACCCAGGTACTCTTCGGGAGGCAGGCAGAGATATTGAGTAATTTTAGATGTTGGCAAGTCAGCCATGCTTTAAAATGTTAAGGGTAACCACTTCCAGGGAAGCAGCGGGACAAGGGGCAACAATGAAACTTCATCAAGACAATGGAAAGCAGGAAATGAGAGAAAAATAAGGAAAGAAAAGCATAGCATACATAAAGCACAAAATAAGATGATGAAAATAAATCCAAATATAGCAATCACAATAAATATAAATGAAATAAATTCATCATTTAAAAAAATAAACTTCAGATTGGTTAAGAAGAAAATCCAGTGATATACCGTTGGAAGAAAGACACTTAAAACATAAAGATTCACATATGTTCAAAGTAAATGGATAAGAAAAAATATACCAGGAAAACATTAATTTTAAATATCTGGTATAGGTAGATTAACACCTCCCAAAAAATTAAGGAAAAAGCATTATTAGTAATAAAAGAAGCACTATACAATAATAAAAGAAATAATATTTTTAGGAAGACATATGAATTTTGAATTTCTATGCACCTAAGCCATGTCCCCAAATTCTATAAACAAAAAAAGGGGCAGAAGTTCAAGGAGAAATTAACAAATCTATCATTATAGAGAGAGATTTTAACATACATTATCTATAGAGTCTATTTATTGATCAAGCAGATTAAAATTGATAAATGAGTGTAAGATTGGAACAACATAACCACCCAAGTTAATTTAATAGATGTACATAGAATCCCATCTGGTCACTAGTGATTGCACATTATTCTCAAGTGCACGTAGAACTATTACAAAAGCTGACAGCTGACCAGGCCACAAAATAAATCTCAACAAAGACAAATAATTTGCTGTACAAATCACATTATCTGACTCCAAACAATTCAATTAGAAATCAATAACAAAAGAAACTTTGAATGAGACTATAATAACCTTTAAATAAAAAATCAGAATTTGGAGATGAAAAATATTTCAAATTGAATGACACTTAAAATTTTGACCTCTCACAACTTTAACATGCAGCTAAAGTGGTATTTAAAGGAAATTTTATATCTTACATTGGAATATTAGAAAGTGTATCAGGATAGAGGAAAGAGTCTAAGTTAAACAACTAATTCAAGGAGCTAAAAAAACAGCAATAGAACTGAAACTAACTTAAGGGAAAGAAATATGATATGAAGATAAGTACATAAAACTACAGGAATGGAAAATAAAGAAATTATCAACAAGACCCCATACCTCAAAGCTCACTGCCTGAAAAAAGGCACTAATAAAGCAGAAAAAACTTCTGACAAGGTTGAGCTGGTTTACGAGGAATGTATAATGAGATAAAGCATTTGGGGTGGAAAGAGGGACATACGTATAGAATAAAACTTCTGAGAACGCTATGAACCACTTGAATGAAATAGAAGTTTTTCTTTAAAGGAAATAAAGAAATTCACATATCAAATCTAATTTACAAAAAATTAGAATATTTGAATAGACCAATTACCATGAAATAACTTGAATCAGTAATTAAAAATATACCCACCAAAAAGAAAACAACATTAAGTCCAGATGGTTTTGCCAGTGAATTCTACTCCAAACCTTCAATAATCTATTTCCCAATTATGTTAGGAAGCTAGTATAACCTTGATACCAAAACCTGGGAGGAATGGTCCAAGAAAGGAAAATAAAGGACCAAATACATGCATAAATATATAATAAAATATTATCAAACTGAATCCAGCAATGCACTGTATACTTTTTTTTTAATGTGACCAATTTGGGCTTGTCGCAGCCTTGGAAGGAAAGTCTAATTTTAGAGAAATCTATTTGCTTCATCAAGTGATTAAAGGACAAAACATATATAGTCATCTCAATAGCCACAGATAAAACATTTGATAAAAATTCAGAACTTTTCACAATTTCAAAACTATTTAATAAGAGAAATAGAAAGGAAATTGCTTATCTTGAGACATGGTATCTACCAAAACCCCAGAGGAAATAAGATATTTAATGGTGAAACATCAGAAGCATTCCCTTTAAAGTTGGGGAAAAGGAAAGGCTGCCTACTCTCCTTATTTCTAGTCAACATTTTACTACAGGTCATAGCCACCACTCTAAGACATGAAAAAGAAATGAAAGCTACAGGGCCAGCCCAGTGGTGTAGTAGTTAAGTTTGGCACACTCTGCTTCAGCGGCCCAGGTTTGTGGATTCGGATCCCAGGCACAGACCAACACCACTCATCAGCCATGCTGTGGCAGTGACCCACATACAAAGTAGAGGAAGACTGGCACAGATGTTAGCTCAGGGCTAATCTTCCTCAATCAAAAAAAGAGGAAGATTGGCAACAGATGTTAGTTCAGGGCCAATCTTCCTCACCAAAAAAAAAGAAAGAATGAAAGCTATAAAGAGAGAAAAAAAAAGAAAGAAAACCATATCAATTCACAAAAAGTAAGATTATCCCTACAGAAAACCCAAGAGACTGTACAGACAAATCATTAGACCAAACATGAGAGATGAGGAAGTTTGCTGGTTACAAAGTCAATACATAAAAATATATTGCGTTCCTAAACATCAACAAAAAACAAGAATATTTTTTAATAATATGACATTTTAATAGCAATAAAAACTCTAAAGTATCATGGAACAAACCTAAAGAAAGATTTAAAAGGCCTGTATAGAAAAAATTATAAGATTTTGTTAAAGAATATTTAAATAACTGGGGAGATACATCATGTTCACGGGTGAGAAAACTGGTGGCAGTTCTCCCCAATTTTAACTACAAATTTAACACAAATGCAAGAAAAGCATCTACAATATTTTTGAAAAATTCGATCCAAAGTTCAAAGGCAAAGGCAAGAACAACCAAGACGATTTTGAAGACAAACAGAATGGAGGGCCTCACCTTAACCAACTATCCATACTTATAAAGCTACCGTAATTAAAACAATATAGCACTGAGTGGGGATTTAGGACCAATGTGTATGTGGAAAATCCGTGTGAAGGGAATCATCACACAGGACTGGGGGAACGATAAACAATTCAATAAATGTTGCTGACACTATTTGAAAAAATTAAATTCCTCTCTCACACCAAATGTAATCAATTCCAGGTGGGTTAAAAACAAATATGAAAGGCAAAACTTTTAAAATATTTTTGAAGAAAATATGAGAGAATATCTTAATGATATTAATGAAGTGGGGTGGGTGGAAGAGGATTTCAAAAAAAAAAGCACAAATTACAAAGGAAAATATAGATATATTTGACTACATAAAATGAAAAACTTTGGTGCAAAAAGACACCATAAACATAGGTAAGCCACGCACTGGGAGAAAGTATTTGCAGCCATTTAATTAAAAAAGTATTAGTTTCTAGAATATATAAAGAACCTCTACAAACCAAAAATAAACGAACATTTTAAAAGTGCTCAAGCGTTTGCTTTGGCAGCATATGTCCTAAAATTGGAACGATACAGAGATGACTGTGGCCCCTGCACAAACATGACACACAAGTTCGTAGTGTTCCATATTTCTAAGCCGGATGCCACCAGGACAAATACTGCATGATTCCCCTCAGACGAAATATCTAGAATAGGCTAATTCATGGAGACAGCAAGTAGGTTAGAGGTTACCAGGGGCTGCAGAAGCGAGTATGGGAAGTTACTGCTTAATGGGTAGGGTTTCTATTTGGGGTGATGAAAGGGTTTTGGAAATAGATAGTGGTGATGGTTGCACAACATTGTAAATATAATTAATGCCACTGAATCCTACACTTAAAATGGTTAAAATGCAAATTTTATATTATATATATTTGACCACAATAAAAAAAAAAAGCACCCAATATTAAAGAAGGCAAAGATTCAAATAGACGTTTCAGGTAAAAGGAAATAGGAATGACCTAACAATATCTGAAAAGATGTACAACCTCGTTTGCAAGTGAAAACACTACCAAGATAATACTTTTCACTCACCAATAGGCAAAAGTAATAAAGTCAGACAGTAGCTAGGGTTGGTAGGATATGGAGCGTCAGGAGCTTTCATACATTCCTAGTGGGAGTGTCGATTGCTTCAAACACTTTGGATAGGAGTATGGCATCACTCAGCAGAGTTTAACATGTGCTTCCTTATGTTTTAGAGTAAGCACAGGCCGCCATAATAAAGACACTAATAATAAAATGGCTTAAAGGTAAATAAGTTTCTCTCTCTCTCACATATCAGTCCTGAAGTTTACTGTCCTGATCAGGGACAATTTTGATCCCCACGGTCATTCAGGTACTCAGTTCTTTCCATGTCATTGCTCTGCCATCAACTAGGAACTGTCATTTTCGGCAAAGTTGAAGTTGGGCCACAACCACCCTTGGATTTGGGGTAGTGGAAAGAGAGAAGAGAGCATGTCCCGCCCCCCCCCCCCCCCCCCCCCCCGCCTTAAGGCTCTGATCCCAAAGTAGCTGAATGGAAAGCTGCTTAGATTCCACTGGTGAGAACTTAGTCACATAGCCACATCCAACTAAAAGGGAAGTTGGGAAAGATGTCTCGCTGGACACCATCTGCAAAGACGGGGAGAATGAATTTGGATGGATAACTAGCCGTCTCCATTATACCCTGAGACTCAGCAATTCACAGCTAGGTATACCTTAGCAACGCTCCTGCACAGCGCACCAGGAGACATACACAAGAAAGCTCATTGATGCACAATTCAAAATAGGGAAAAACAGGAAAACAGCTCAAATGCCCATCATTGTAGAACAGAAAAAATAAATCATGGTATATTCATACAGGAGAAAAAAATGAATGAATTACTGCTGTACAATTGGGAAGACGCTCCTAAGGCATTATTCATATTCAGCTGAGGGGTAGGTATTAATATTTAAATTGTATGTGCTACATATATACACACATATACATACAGTATATTCATTATATGTGAGTACATATGCATATGCTTACAATAACAAAGTTACCTCCTAAAAATGAACTAGATATGATTTTTCACCCAACAGCCTGGCAAAAACAAATGTCTGTTAATATTAAATGTAGGCAATAATGTGGGCAGATGGACAGTAAAGTATAAATTGCAGTTTTATCCTGTAGGGCATTTCGACAGCATCTTAAAAACCTTAAATTGGGCATTTCTATGAACTGTAGTTTCACTGCTCAGCACTAACCTAGAGAAACAGCCATGGAGGCACATAAGGAGGCAATGTGCAGAGATGCAGCAAATTTCAAAATGGCAAGAAATTGAGAATAACCTAGATGCCATTAATTAAGGAAATGACTAACTAAACTATGATCCAGCCGTACTACTAAACATTATGCAAGAGTGAAAGAGTGACATGGAACCATTTGTGCTTAATGCAAGTAGGTCTTCAAGACCCAGTGTTCTGTGAAAAGGCAAGTTGCAGAACAAACAAAAGAAAACCAGTATTATATTTCCTTTAAGGGTGTGTGTGTATTTTCTATTTGTTCCAAATTATCTCCAAAAAGAATTTGCTGTTTAAAAAAGCTTGTATGAAGAACTATTGTTTTAAAATATTAAGCTCAAAAGTGTTTTAAAACCAGTAAAAGAGACTTGATCATCGAAATAAAACTAAATGAAGAAATGATGCAACTGGTCCATTCATTCAAAAATATTTATCGAGTGCATACAATAGGTGAGAATCTGGGATACCGCAGTGAATTAAAAGCAAAGTCGTTTCTTTAAAAATTCAATCATTTGAAGGATTGAATTTCACCAAAAGTGAAACTTGGGAACCACAACACTAACCATTTCCATGTATTCTCCTAAGCAAACTCACTGGGTTTTGAAAATTTTTTTAAAATGAGTCAATTGCACAAGCCCAGTAATTGCTCAAAGCCTCGGTTTACCCGTCTGAAAAATGAGGTGCATATATATCCTGCCCAGAAGTCAGTTAACAGGCACTTGAGAGTGCAAAATCTGATCATTCTCTTTTTGAAGTGCTATGTGTGGTTGATCAAGGAGAAGAAATGAAGGCAATTTATCTTGTTCTTCACAAAGAGTCTAAGGTATAAAATGCTAATCATTATAACAAGAAATACAGTCTAGATCAAAATACTGTTATGTGATCACACAACTAATTGGAGAGTGAGAACCAGAAGGGATTTATTAATGGTAAATCCACAAGTGCTTCTCAAGGAGGTCAATGTGAAATGTGTGCCTTTTTTAACACCTACACCAAGGACTCAACAATGCATTAGAAAGCATGCTGGTTAAATCCGTGTTTGTCACTTCTTGCCTTTTGAAATCTTCTTTTTGAAAAATTTGAATTAAGAATAGTTTGCTTTCCTAACGATTAATAGATGAGCCACAGAGCTGCACAGTTGGCTCTAATCTTGCCTTGTCTGAATAAAGTGGTCTGGTTCCCCAAACAGCATCAGCATCAGTGTCATGGCTTGTCCCTCTGCCCCTCTTTCTGCCAGTATCATGGATGGTTTCAAGACCTTAACAACACTGGCCTGAAAGTTCCTCCAGCACCTCAGGCAAGCGATCCCTATCTCCACCCACTCTTGACAGCCACCAGCATCGGACACTGCCCCACTTCCCTGATCTCCAACTCTGGAAATTCCCCTCTTGGACCAGGACCACTCAAAGTTCCAGCACCTCCCCCTCACCCACTCCTCGTCACTACCCTCTAGCTCCATCACAAACCTCAGCTCTCAACGCCAACCCAGCTGCCCGTATCACCAAGAACATCAGGGACTCCTGGCTTCACTTGCCTCCTAGTCCAACCTAGATCCTATGGCCAGACCATTTCAACAAAGCCAGGTTGGCTACCAGAGACTCTAGAATAGAGCTCTCCAATATGGTACCCTTAGCCGCATGTGGCTAACTGATTTGTGGCTAATCCAAATTGAAACGTACTTTCAGTGTAAAATATACTGAAATTTAAAACCAGCTTGCAAGGGTTTAGTATTAAAAATGTAAACTATCTCATTGATAATTTTTATATTAATTTCATGTTGAAATGATAGCTTAACATATTGTGTTAAATTATATTATTAAAATGAATTTCACCTATTTCTTTTACTGTTTTAATGTGTTACTAGAAAATACATAGCTTGCATTATATTTCTGCTCTAACCAGCTGCTGACCAGAACTATGGGAAACAGAATCTGGCTCTCTGGGGCCAGGGGTTGGCAAGGATTAGGCAGGTGTCAAGGCCCCACAGAGTCGGGTTGATGTGCAGAGCATCCCAGAGGGGCATACACCAAGCAGAGGAGATGTATCAGAGACCCACCCCTACAACACCACAGATATCTCTGCCCACAGACCAATGCGTGGGGAGGTGGCTTGCTGAGAAAGCAACTGGCCCCATCAGTAGTTCTGTGCATTGTGGCCCCTTCAGCTGTTCGTATGCACTTCATAGATGTGATGCAAAGAAGAAGAGGGATTTGGGCAGGCATACAGCCCCACATCCCCACCTGAAGGACAGGAAGAGTGAGAAGGCTGAAAAAGAGAGTCTGGGTCACTCCAGGAGAAGAGGTACCATTTCACACAGAATAAGTGATGGAGACAGAAGGGTCACTGTCTGAATAACTCCACCAATTATCCAAAATAACCTCCAGGACCAAATGGGAACTTGAAGAGACTATCAAGAGATTTGAGATCTCCCTTCTCCTGGAGATCTAGACAAATCTACCTCATTCCATACCCCAGAATCAGACCGTGAGACAAAGATCAGAATGCAAGCCTATATGAAAGGAGGGTGGATGCCCCCTTTTACTGGCCAGTGCCCCCATCCTCCAGCTGTAGTTCTGGCTGCTAACATCTCACGGCTGACCCCTTTTCTAGAGGATTGCCTTTGGCCAAATAGGTACTGCCTTAGTTTGGAGGATACGCCTGCCCACGGCCACCCTTCAGGGCAATCCTCAGGAAATTTCTAACTGAAATGGGGGTTCAAAAGGTCAGCCCCCTTGACTCCAGGGGTGACCAATTCTGTGATACAGTTTGTGCTCCAGAGTTCCCCATGGATCAGGTTGAAGCCAATCTCAAGGCAAGACCAGCTTGCTCAGCTCCTTCCCCTGCTCCATCCTACAGCCCCCTCTCCTCTGCCCTGAGAGCACCCACCACCACCACTAAGTCACTTGAACAAGACCCTGTCTCTGGCTCTGCCTCTAGGACCTCACTAAGCAAGGAGGGGAAGGAAACGTGGAAGGCGACTGGGGAAGCGAGACAACAAAGGAGTAGCAGCCGATAACAGTGTGTTATCCAGCCAGTCACCACCATGGGGGAGTGGAGATTAACCCTGTGGGAAACTTAGGAAGCCAGTATAGAGCACACACCTAAGAGTTAGCCCACTCAAGGGGCAAGGAAGCTGGGGTATTTACACACCAATTCTCACCAGACATTGGTTCAGGTGGCTGCGTGGGGATCATCAACCCCACAGCACTTCCAGCCTGCATGACCATGGGCAGGCAGCCCTGTAAGGTCCCGGAAAGCCCTTGGGCTCCAGCTCTGGCAGTTGGAAGTCAGGCCACTGTGACTCAAGTGCTGGAGCTGAGGAAACATGGGCAGGGCATAAGAGTTTTCAATTCTAGCCCCAAACTTCTGCTCCTGTTTCATCAGTTCCATGTAGGAATCTCCACATCTCTGCTAGGCACCAAACTGGCCCGAACAGACTTTGCCCCTCTTTCCGTTCTCACACATGCACACTCACCACTCTCACGTGGCATTTGTGTGTGAGGTAGACGTCACCAAGGATTCAGCGGTGGTGAGGAGATATTTACTTTGCAGAAATATGAATAGCTTCAGATATAAAATTACATGTTCCTGTTCTTCAAAGTTCTTGAGCTGCCCGCATACCCCCCACGCCAGGGGATCCTTCACTGGTTGCCTCAGTTCGAGGCTACCTGTGTGGACAAGAGCCCCTCAAGGGGTTCAGTGGAACAAAAGGGTCTTTCGTTTTACAAGACTAACTCTCCTTAGAAGGTGCTTATGGACTAATAAGCAATTTTCCTCTGTTACATTAGTATCATAGCATACCATTATATTACCTTGAGAGTTAAGTTTTAAGTTGGCGCGCTAAATTGGAGAGTAAATTGTATTTTGCGTCACTTCTTGGCTGTGTGACTTAGCACAAGGGAAGGAGCAGGAATGCAGATACCTGCATCGCCCGGAAAGCCTGTGGAAGAGAACCAGAGGTGAAGGTCAGGAAGTTGACCTTAGCCTGAAGGAGGAGGTCATCGAGAGGACATGGCCGCTGGCTGACCCACGAGCTGGACCTGGGCAATGGAGGCTCTCACCCCCTCCCCTGTCCTTGGAATCTATGTTCCACCCACTGTTCCCACAGTGTGAGCCGTTTTCAAGGACACAGCCTTGAGAGAGCAAAGTGTTGTTGAGACCATCTGGACAGTATACATGACTGAACCCAGTCAAGTCCTCCAGATAAACTTTAAGATTCTGGAGGGCGGGTGTGGAGATCTACCCATCTTGCGCCCATCTAAGACAAGCCTCGTGTGTAAGCTTGCTTGCTTGTTAAGCCTGGCACCTACCTGGCTGGAGTGGCCTGCCTCTTTCTTTGGTCTCTCCTTGACCTCTGTGTATGGGGGTCAATTCTGCCACCAACACAGCCACATGGGGGAAGGTGTCAGTTAGGAAATCATGCCCCAGGATGCGCCAGTGAGACTGTTTCCTTCCCTCTGGTATGCAGAGGACGGTGCCCACCATGCCCAGGAATCCTCCGCAGCAGCGAGGCAGGGCTCTCTGCACATGCCATCAGTCAGTGACTTATTCAGCAGGTGTCTTCTGAGCACCTGTTGCATGCTGGGCACCAGGCTGGGTGCTGGGGAAACAACAACGAGCCAGACAGAGTCTGTGTTCTCGTGGATGTTAAATTACGGAAGAGACAGACCCTCCCCCCAAAACTAAGCAAATATAATAAGTAAGATCATCTCAGATGATGCCAACTAAGAACCATATAGACAGTAAGATGCTGCATGACAAAGGGTGACTGTTGGTAGGGTGAGGGGCACGACCTCACCCAGGGCGGTTTGGGATGGCATCTGTGAAGACATAATGTTTAATCAGGGGAAGTAAACAGAAATGTCAAAAAAAGAAAAAAGGAAGGAGCAGAGAGAACAGCGGGGCTGAAGCCTAAGTAAGTGAGAAGCAAAAAGCTGAAGCTGTAGGACATGAGGTTGGAAAGACGGGCAGGGCTCATTGACGTGGAGCCCACTCTGTTCTGAGTTATGATTTTAAGTACAGTGTTCATGAAGGGATACAGCTGGAACCGGGGGTAACATGGCCGGGTGCACTTGACTTTCCTCCACCTCTATGTACTAAAAACAGCCTGGGACTTAATGCTCAAAATAGACTTGGCCTCCGTGGGTGCCATTTTGCCTGGACGAAAAGAGTGGCTTGAGTGGCCTCTGAAGGTCCCTCCCTCCCAGCCATGCCACGCAGAGTGGGCTCTGCCTGCTGAAAGATGGACGGCTCCTGCAGGAAGGGAGCCCCTAGATGGGCCACCTGTATGTGATGGCTGGGTCTGCTGTCTCTTCTGAGGCCTTGGCCCCACTCCTGAGTGGCAGCAGACAGAAGCAGGATCTTGCAGCCTGGGGTGGGGAAGGAAAGTGAGGAAGCGGCTGCAGTCACTCTCTGCCTGCCAGCGTGTGACTCCCTATGTCCTGCTGTCTCTGTGAGCAGATGGGCACTGGTGGGAGGCTGAGGCTGGCAAGCACACTCCAAGGGGCTCTTGGTAGACTCTGGCATATGTGAAGAGGAGTCCATAGCTGCCGCCATGCCTTGGAATCCGGAGACCCTTCCCAGGAGAGGGTCACTGACCACAGTGCCTTGGAAGCAGCAGCCTGGGGAGCTGTCTCCATCTACAGGAAGTCAAATTCCCCAGAAGACTACAAGGAGCATAAACTGAGTCACAGCTAAGCTGAGCTGCTGACAACGACCCTTCAGCTCCTGAGATGACAAAGCTCTCTGGTCCCTCATGAGAGCAGTCAGACTCCACAAGGAAACGCTTGCACTGAGACTGAGGGCCATCTTGGAATGTCATGGGGAAGTGGAAGGAGCCCTCCACTGAGGTCCTGCAGAGGCCCAGCCCCAATGTGCACCACTGGCAGGGACACAGCGAGGAGCATCCAGGTGAGAGAGCCCCCTGCATCCAAAGCCAAGAGTGGCTCTGAGTCCTTTCCACACGGAGCATTGCCAGACCATGGGAGAAATAATGGGGAATGGAGAGGGAGAAGAAAATGGAGGGTAAGAGAGAAGGGGAAGGGAGAGAAGAGAAAACAGAAAAGCAAGAAGCTAGAGAGAAGCCTTGCCTGGCTCTCCATCAAGTGCTCTCCCCCCAAAGCAACTGGCACGGGTACAACGTGACCACAAGCCAAGTGTCTCCCTCGAAGCCATTCCAGCCTCCCATTATGGCTGGCTAACAGAAATCAATCTTCTTAATGCTGCCTCGAACAGAAAGGGAGGCCAGCCAAGTCTGGCAAGAGGATCCAGCCATGCATCAGCTGCACTGGGTGTCTGGCATTAAAGGGTCAGGTTTCTCCCATCCACCTCCTCTCCTGGCACTGAAAGAGCACAATGCCCACAGTGCCTCCAGGGGAGAAGGCAACCAGGCAGCCCACACTGATGTCTCAGACAGGCCTGGCCAGGATGCCTCTGCTCAGTGTACCTGCGTCTGCTTCTGCCCCACCCACCCTGGATGGCTGGATCCACTTTCCTGCATGAAGGTGTCTGTAACTTGTTGTCACCAGGATATTTGCAAATAACCCCTCATCTCTGCAGTTTTTCCCTCTAAGTCAGGGATCCAGAATGCATCTACCTTTAAGAATATCCTTTAAGAATATTCTGGATTCCTCAAGGGTCAGTGGACAGTGAGAAGAAGAGAAGATGAAGTGTCCTGGATCTGGTAACTTCTGAGGGTGGAGGTGAGCATGGATTGCTCTTTGCTAGTCCTTCAGTCTGTCTGCCTGCACTGAGCCTGGAGAAAGGACAGCAAAGTTTCTCTCGGCTGCATTCAGGAAGCAGATGGAGTCCATGGCATGCAGGCAGGTGGCCGGGCTGCCCTGCTTGAGAACCTCACCCCAGTGAGAGCCTCAGCTCTCAGGAACGGAAGTTGGGATGTCAACTACCCTCGTTAGCGTCTGCCCAAATGTATCCTTAGCGTTACATTCTAGCCAACATGGATTGATAATTTTGTATCAAATTTGGGGATGGTTGCTAAGGGAATCAGGAGAAAAGTGTTTGGTATGTAAATCTTATCATTGTTTTCCAAATTAGCATCAACACAAGCTGTAACTTTGAAAGACTTTGAAGCCAATTAGCCCATGTACTAGTGATTAAGACGAAACAGACACAAGAGGAGAACTCTGGAGTGGGGCTGTTGATACTACTATTTAACTATTTATAGCTTTTCTTTACCACTTGACGAGAAGGTGGTGGAAGCTAAAAGGGAGCCTGCAAGGACCCTAAGCGGAGGGAGACAGATTACATCTCCCTCAACAGCTCTGGTACAGTTAACCGCGAACCACGGATGATGGCTGCTGGGAAGGGAAAAGTAACAGCATCTTAAACAGTGTTTGATGACAAACTAGCTTAATGCCTCAAAATCACAAGGGGAAGATTGTTAAAGTCTGAATCGGAGATTAGGAGAAGAAGTGCCACTAAATCCTGAGAAGAGAATCAGTTTAGTGGAAAAGAAATGCAAGATAAGTAGAAAGAATTGTAACTGTTCTGAAGTATTTGCAATTCTTTAACTTTTATTCTAAATAATCTAGCTTTATTGATGCAATCTTTTTACTAAAGCCCGTGTAGATTTAACAACTTTAAGACATTTTCCTCATCTAGAAAGGGCATAAATTTGCGAATGAGTATGTTAGAGGCAATGATTCCCAAACTCTCATGGACTGGCTACATCAGAACCCCCAGGGGGTTCTATTAAAAGTATAGATTTGAGAGTTCCACTATTGAACATCCTGATTTAGTGGGTCTGGATGGGAAGTAATAGTATGAATTGTCACCTGTCTTTCCAGGGGATTTTGATGGGCAGCCAGATTTGAGAACTGTGATCTGGCCTCTCTGTTATCCAGCCACTGGAGTTCGAAGCCCAGCGATTTGGACTACAGAAACAAGGACCCACCCCACACTTGCTGGCAACTTACCTTAATGGAGAAAGCATCCCCATGAGAAGAAAAATAGACTTGATGTGCTGGCTCTGCTCATCAGTGAAATGACAGGGGGACTGGCATAACACACTTCCCCCGTGTCTCAGAAATGAACCCATTTACACTCCACGTCCTAGAGCTGAAGACACGCGGCAAGAGAGATAGAACTAACTGTAGGCTCTTGTCCGACACCTCAGTCTCATCCTTACCCCTTTTGGGTAGACACAAGCAGGCCAGATTAGACATTAGGAAAGTGCTCAGAGGGGAGGATGACAACCAGGACCAAGGCTGGCTGTCATCTTCCAAAAGGCAGGTCCCTCCCTCCTCACAGCCCCCCGGGGCCCCTTATGGTCAGGGGTTGGGGTTACTCCTCTGGTGGAGCAACCACTAACATCAAGGATTTTTCAGAGTATATTATTAACCATCCATCTAGTCAGGAAATATTTACCAAGTTTCAGTTATGTGCCTGAGTAGCAATTCTCAATGTTCATTAGAGTCATGCAAGGAACTGTTAAAAATTACGAATAATATCCAGGCCCCACTCCAGAAATTTTTAGTCTCCTGGTTTCAGGTGGGGTCCAGGCAGCTGTGGTTTTGAGAGCATCTCCTGTGAGCCTGATGCACAGCCCAGGTGGAGACTCACGGTGCCAGCATTACACCTGTGGTCCTCACACTCAAGCCAGCATCAGAACCACTCGGAGGGCTTGTTAAGACAGATCTCTGCCCTCACATGGAGACTCTCTGCTTCAGCAGGTCTGGGGTGGGGCCCAAGAATTTACTTCTCTACAAGTTCCCAGGAGATGCTGAGCCTGCCGGTCCAGGATCACCCTCAGAACTACCGAGCTACTTAGTGCCTGTGTCTCGCGAAACCTGCAGTCAACTAAAAATATGTTCTCTTGCCTGTTTCTTAGCCAGCATCAGAGCCCACCTGAAAATCACCCCTCCCTCACCACAGAGCCACTGAAAGCTATTCATGAGTCTCCGGGCCCAAGCTCCTGGCCTAACTGGAGGCCTGCTTTAATAAGAAAGGTACAGAGAGCGGCATTCCCTACTGGAGGCACAGAGGGGAGTCTGCTCCCAAGCTCAGTCAGTTGTTCGCAGGATCCAGTTGCTTGAGGTTGTAGGACTGAGGTCTCCTTTCTTTGCTGGCTGTCAGTCAGGGTTCCTCTTAGCTTCTAGAAAGCTCTCTCGTCCTGGCACATGGCCCCTCTACCTTAGGGCCAGGGACAGTTCATCAAACCCTTCTCATGCTCGGAATCTCTCCTGCCACCCTCTTCTGCTTTTGATGGCTCATGTGAGTATATGGGGCCCACCTGGACAACCTGAGATAATCGCCCTATCTTAAAGCCAGCTGATTAGCAACCTTAACGTACCTTCAAAGTCCCTTCACAGCAGTACCTAGGGTAGCATTTGGTGGAATAACTAGGGGACAGGAATTTTGAGAGACATCTTTTAGACTTCCACCTACCACACCACTCTACCTGTCTGTAGTGCTTTCCCGTGAGCAGCCACTAGGAGAAGCTACTCCTTCCTAGCGTCAGCCCCATAAAAAGTTGGTACCAGGACATCCAGAATCCCAGGGCTTCCAGCACCCCGGCCAGCCCAGGGTTCGGAAGGGATGCCAGTGCTGACTGAGGAGAGGAGGGTGCTCAGCACCTCTGGCACCGTGAAGAGGAAGAGAAGGAAAAATGCCTCTGGTTACTATGAAAGCCTTTCATCACCTTAATTAGAGCTCCAGTGACTTTTAAGCAGGCCTTGCAAAATTAAGATCTGTAGGCTAAGTCAGAAGCAGGACAAATGAGGTCCTTGTTTCTGGGAAATTGGGGTCTGACCAGCTAAAGATAATCCTCAGTAATGGGGCAACATCTTACAGATCCCTCCAGGCTCTCTGCCTGTAATCCTTTGGCCACACCAATGCTACCTGAAGGATCGTCCATTATGCAAATCCGATCGTGTTCCTGCCTGTTTCTGATCCTCCTGTGGCTCCCCATGTGATGCCGAAGATTTCAATTTCCTTAAGTATACAGAAGGCCCCCTGATCTGGCCCCTGTGGCTCCCGGCAGCCTCATCTCTCCTGGCCTCACACGTGTCCTGCCTAAGAGTTTCAAGCTCCCTGCACACACGGTGACATCCCACATCTCCAGACCTTTGCTCTGGCTGACTCTGCCTGGAGTCTCTTTCCCCTTGGTCTTTGGTAAGTTGCTCATCACTCAGCTCAGGGCTCTGCTCCTGCAGGAAGGCTCTTCTCTCTCCGGGAGTAGGCCAGATGAGGTGCCCCTGAATGTGGATAATCCAGTTATGTGTCTCTCTCCTCTCCTAGACGGAGAACACTCTGAACAGTGCGTGGTGCCTGGCACAGCATGGACCCTCAAAAATGTTTGCTTACAAGCAATAAGAACAACATCTTTGGCAGGAACTTAGAGTAATCAGACCCAGATTTCTGTATCTGAAGTTGCATTGGAATTATCAGTGTGGGAGTCAGGGAAGGGCCAGAATAGGGTCCTGTCTGCAAGATTTGCTTCTTCACCTGCAGGGCCCATTGCAAAATGAAAATGCAAGGCCCTTTGTTAAGCAGTTATTAAGAATTTTCAAAATGGCAGAGCATTAAACCAAGCATGGGATGTTTCTGAGTGCAGCGTCCTGAGTGACTTCATGAAGTTGGTCCTGCTGGTCTAGAATCTTGACATGCGCTAAAAGGTGGAGCCAGAAGGGTCGAACACTCACCTTCCATTACCCAAAACCCCTCAAGCTTGATTTTAAATGTCTATGAAGTCAACCCATTGGAATAGTTCAAGGGGGATGCAGTTCAGTCCCCAGTTGAGGCCTCGTCTTTGTCTAATAGGAAGATACCACCTGCAACAAAACACCAGCCACGTAGTACAAAGCATGTCTGTGTAAATAGCTGGGGACCTGAGCACCTGGGAGCCCATTTCTCCAAGTGGTGGTTGAGAAGGCCAAGTCACACCAATGTGCATATGTCCAAGCCTGGCCTCTTCCCACAGCTGGGCCCAGAAGGGTCTGAGTAGCAAGATGGAACCGAATGGGAGGGCTAGGATTCAGACCAGATTGTCCTCTGGAGCACAGCACAGTCCAAGCAGCTGGGATGGGTACCCATGTGGCAGGGCAGCCTCTGGACAGAACCTGTCAGCCCCAGGCACACAAGCAGCCACAGGGAGTCCCACGGAGGGTCGAAGAGCTACAAAAAACGCAGACCTCTCAGGCTGGCTTTTAAATGCTGTTGGGTGGGCATGGACCAGAGCTCTCACTGGATGCCCCAGAGTGAAACTGGGGGACGCCAGGCCATGGACGAACTAGAACTTAAAGGTGGCCAGGAGCAAGGAAGCTGTGAGGACAAGTTTCTCCCTCAGTGCTCCATCTTCCCTCCTCTCCCCTCACCTCCAACCATCACCTTCTGCCCACATGTGGTTTCTGTCCCCAAAGGTCTTGGATTCCATAAACACTCAGGGCTGTCCTGGCCTTAGTCCCCCTACACCATAGCTCTGCTCCTTCGGTCCTTACACTCATGGCCCAATCTTTCTATTTTCCACATTCTCAAAGGAGTCCGAATTGGCCTGACATGAGCCCAGACACAGAGCCTCAGATGGCCACGCAGGCAGTGATAGTCAGATGACTACCCTTGGTCCAGCTAGCTGTGGATCAGGGAACAGGTGGTGTGGCACAGCCCCCACCGAGGTCACTCAGCCTCCCCTGGGAGAGCACGGGCAGGGCTCTTTCAAGTACAAGACGGAGCAGGCCCTGTAGGGTTGCCCCAGTGATAAAAGATCCAGGCAGACAGGCAGGCAGCACCAGACCCGCCTGGCTGTGGACAGCTGTCCACAGGCACTGGGCTGGGGTTCGTGCTGGAGGGGGGAGGTTCCCAAGATCTGAGGATGGTCCCCGAATCAGGAAGCAGGCTCCAGAACTGAGTGCAGAACAAAGCGGAGCAAGATCTGACTCATAGCCACAGAGACGCTGCTGCCGCCCAGAGAGCTGCTCATGTCCACACCTCTGACCTGCTGTCAGGAGAGCTGTCAGGAGATGCAGATCCAACACTGAAACAAAGAGAAGCCCCCGACCCCCAGTGCTTTCATGGTATAAGCGTGTGCAACCCCAGCGACCCAGAGCACTTCATGGACTAGAACACACTTTCTTCCCCCTCAAGTTGAGTGAGTTGACTCTACTGTAGGTGTATCTCAATAAACACATTTGCAAGTCCTGGGGAGCCAGGCTCAGCCAACACCTTCACTTTCTGACCCCTGTGAATATGACCCCAAGGCCTTCCTTCAATGAAGAGACCACCAACCCTGAGAATAAAGGTATGCATGGAGATAGTGCTGTTGAAGACGTTCTCCACACTGGCCGGAGATCTCTTGAAAATGCAAGTAGGTCATATTGCCATTTTGTTTAAATTCTTTCACTTGTTTGCTCCTTCAACAAATGTGTGTTTGCTGAGAAATGATTCTGTGCTGGGGGTGCTGCAGGATCAAATCCAGATGCCTTCATAGGACTTGCATGGCCTCTATCCAGCCTCTGCCCACTTCTCTAGGTAAGCAGCTCTCAAACTGAGTGCGTCAGGTCTCCTGGAGGGCTGGTTAAAACACAGATGGCTGGGCCCTATCCTCAGAGTTCTGACTCAGTGGATCAATGATGAGTCCTGAGAATTTGCATTTCCGACAAGTTCCCAAGTGATACTGATGTTGCTGGTCCAGGACTACTGGAGAGTCACCGCCCTAGCATCACCTGTTACCATGGCCAACTCCAGCCTCCAACCTCTCTCTCTACCCCTTCTCCTCCTCTCACACACAGACACCCTCCCCACTAGCTATTGAACTTCTTCCAGTTTCCATATCACGTCATGCCACAGCTTTCCCCTGATCTTAAGGCTTTCTCCTTTACCTGGAACACAGTCTCTCCCTGACTTCCTCTGACTCTCTCTTATTTATGTTTGAAGATCCAGCATAGACACCACTTCCTCCAGGAAGCCTTACAGGATTTCTCCCTTCTCCCTTACTCAGTCACACATCAGACTGGGCTGGGGCCCCTACTCTGAGCTCCAAGAGCAGCCTATACTTCCTCTCCTGTAGATCTGAGCCTACTGTATCTTCACACCTGGTGTGTCTCAGCCTCTGTGAGGGCAGGAGTCAGAGCCATCCTAGTCACCATTTCATCCCCAAGGTCTGCCTAGTGACCAGTAGGTGGTCAGTACATATTTGTTGACTCAATGAGTGAATGAATAAACAACATGAACTGGATCATTGTCTTATTGGGATATTAGCCTGCCTTCAAATTAGGCGGAATTTCACCACCTCATGCACACATGCCCACAGTGGTTCTCAAGGTGTCATTCTTGGACTGGAACATCAACCTCACCTGGGAACCTCTTAGAAATGCAAGTTCTCGGGCCCCGCCCCAGACCTGCTGAATCAGAAGCACTGGGGGTGAGAGCCAGCAATCTGGTTTTAATAAAACTCCTGGTGGCTCCAGTGCTCCCTCAAGTTTGAGAACCGTGGCACCATCACATGGTGAGTCCTCAGAGGAGTGCCAGTACTGAAGTACTCTGAAGGTAACAGCCCCCTCGGGTGCGATGAGTGAGTACCGCCGGGGGTAAGCAGGACAGCTCAGGGATGGTTCACTCTCATGGGGGAGTTGTAGCCTCAAAGTGGTCAAGCTGAGTTTCTTCTCCAAATTATTGATATTTATAAAATAAATCCAGGGACAGAGGCGTCCCTGCAGATGAAGACAGTTTGGAGGGAAGAAGATTTCTCCGTCAGGTGAATAATGCGGAGACTGAATTGAAAAGCAACAACCAGGGAAACCAAGTCAGCTGAAGGTGTCGTGGCCGGCGGAAGATGTATTAGGATGCATGAGGTGTTCCATCAGGGCGTTTGAGGGAGCAAGCCCTTCTCAAATTCCACGCGCTACTGCCCCCTTGGGATAAACTACACATGGTCTGGGCGTGAGGGGGAAACGCTGCAGAGGTGACACCCAGCGGCTGCAGGGTCTCCAGGGCGGGAATGGGGTCAACAGCAGGGGTCAGGGATGGTGACGAAGAGAACCTGGACGAAAGAAGGAGGTTGGTGCTATGCAGTGAGGTAGGTATGGTCACGTGGTCTCTCCAAGGGGCTGTGGTCAAGGGGAGAGCAGAACAAGGGTGGCCTCCGAAGGCTTTGGAAAGTGGAACCCCAGCCTGACCTTGGGGGCTTGTCCCTGAAGCCCCGCTTTCCTTTAAAGACCGGGAACATGGGAACTCGTACAGCTACCCGGCATTGAAGCCAAGCGGAAATAAGAGGCGAGACCTCCTTGTTGAACCATGATGAGCAGGGGCTGTAGCTCCACCACGTGCTTCTCAGTCGCCCACGTCTGCACGGGTGGCTCTCAGATCGTCTTCACGTGCTAACAGAACGTATTCTACACGGCAAATGAAGCTAGCCTTGGGTTGCCCTTCTGACCCAGAGGGTAGAAAGGAAAGGCATCGATCTGCAGTCCTGGTCACTCTCCCTTGTGCCCTGCGAGGTGTCACCCCAAGAAATGAGGAATGAGTAGGGCAGACCCTCCACTAAAAGCAGATTTGCCACATGGAGCTAAGTAAGACTTCACTGGGGGGTGTTATTTAAAACGATCGCTTATCCTAAATTAGGGCAAAGGTCAGGGTGAGGGACACCAAGGTCAACGTCTCAGATATCTTGTGCAGACACTCGATCCACAGGAAACCGACTGTTCTGAAAACACTCCGTGCCTTGGAGGTAGGTATGATACGCGGCTATGGGTGTGAGCGCGGGCAGGCTGTTGCTCCCTCTGATTCTCCGCATTATCTCAAAACAAGGATAAAAATATCCACTAGGCAGGGATGTTTGGAGAATTAAGCAAAATATCACAGAATCTCTCATAGACACCTAGTAAATGTTGGAGGTGTGGTCTTCTCTTTCCCCGAGATTATGGAGTCCTGACCCGTCTGAATCCTGTTTCATAGAACGAAGGCCGGTGTGGAACTCCATCACACAGCCCTGGACCGCAGAAAAGCCACGATTCCTGATGAGCCTTCAAAATTACTTTTAACAATTACTGATGAAACGGCCCCTGCCCTCCGGTTTGGTCTGGCAAACTATGTTTCTTCTTCACAGCCAGCAACGTCACCACCACGGACCCTAGGAGCTGTCTGGCGAGCTTCCTGGGACCCCAGGAGGAACTTCACATCCCCACTTATTCACTAAGTCCTGAAATTTTAGCCAGAAGTGTTTTTTGCTGGTTTTAGCTGATGAAGCCGCTTGTGTTTGTTTTCAAGAGCTGCCAGAAACAAAGTACCACAAACTGGGTGACTGCATCAGCAGAGAGGCACACCGTCTCAGTGCTGGAGGCTCGACATCTGAATGAAGGTAGGCAGGGTCTCCCACAGCCACGGGCTGCGAGGGGAGGGTCTGGTCCAGGCCTCTCTCCGTGGCTTGTCAATGGCTGCCTTCCCCCTGTTTTCGCATCGTCTTCCCTCTGCACAGATCTCTGTGGCCAAATTCCCCCTTCTTACAAGGACGCAGGTCATACTGAGTTAGGAACCACCCTAATGACTTCACTTTAACTTGATTACCTCTACAAATACCCTATCTCCAAATAACGTCACATTCTGAGTCCTGGGTGTGAACAGTTCAACACGTGAATTTGGGGGGAGGAGGGACACATTTAAACCCATAACACGCCACAACCCCACTCCTGTGCACTTACGCCAAGTCGGGGATAAGAGTGCAGTGTTACCTGGCACAGCTTCCCCGGAAAATGGTGCATTTCCACAGTGCAGGGTAGAGAGTCCCAACCTCAAGGCGGTGTTCGCCCTCAGCAGAGGCCGCCAGGGCAGCTAACCAGGACAGCCTGCGATGGGCCTCTCTCAGTCTGACTTCCTTTAGGTCTGACAGTATTTTTAGAGTGGAACCTATAGGCTAGGCCCACCGTCATGGCCGTATTAATCACCCTTAGCCAAGTGCCATCCGGGCAGCGGCATCGAAGTGTCTGCTCGTCTCCCACATCAGAAACCATATAGAGCCACAGGATCCATGTCAGCCTTCCTCACCTCTGCTTCTGCCCACCTAGCTACAAAACGCGGCGGCTCTGTTCGATCTCAGGATAAGAACTGCTGGAAGGTTCTGCTCCTGCGGGAAGAACGAGGAGCAGGTGGAGAGTGGGGGAAGTTCCGTGTCATGGGAAGCTCAGTGTCAGGCTTCCTTCCCCAGCTTTCTGGCTGGGTGGCTTGGAGTTTCCGAGAAGCATCTCCACCTCGGGGAAGGAGGGGAGAGAAGTGAGGGGCTCAGGCACACTCGAGGGTTGACACAGAGAGAAGAAAGAAAAAGAGGCACAGCTTTGCAAATTCTGCTCGGCCACTCCCAGACCAATCTGAAGCACTCATACCAGGGCCGGGTGCATGGAGCGCCAGAGGCTGCCAGACCCCCACCGCGAGCATCTCCCCCTCTGCCCAGGGTGGAAGCAGGGCCTTAGCTGCCGCCCTCCCTGCCAAAGCATTGCTCCCCCGTGTCCCTTCCAACAAAATGGATTTTTCCTGGCTCAGCCTTAAGGCGAGTCCAGTGGACACCTCCTCAGAGCCATCCTCTCTCCAGGCTCCGCCCAGGTGCTGCCCAATGCCAAGCGGATGTCCAGGGGGCCTGGGACATGCACCTTTCGCCTGGAGAGAGTCCCAGTCCTGTGTTCCCCCTCGGGCTGCAGGGACCTCTTTCCACACCCGGTCCTCTCCCAGCCACCCTCATTTTCCATGTTCATGTTTATGAAAATGAAAAGTCCTGAGGGTTTAATTAGGGGGCTGTGTTGGGAGAACAAGTGGGCAGGCTTGGTGCCCGGCCCAGGGCAGCTTGCAAGCTCAGGGGGTGGGGCGTTTAGATGGGAGAGGACAGTGGACACAGAGGAATCAGCCAGCGATGATGGGAGCTGGTTCCAGGTTCTTCCCCTCAGAAGGTTATCACTTAAGAGCAAAAAAGACCCCTCAACCTTGTTTTCACAACAGCTTTTTGAGCAACAGTTTCAGTCATTCTAAAGAATTAAAATTCCAAGTTCCTGGCCTGGGAATTCAGTGGAGTGGAGCAGGGAGAGCGCCTTGTGGGCCCTGAGGCACTAAGCACATGTGAATCCTTGTTACCTTGCAGAAGTGACCAAGGGAGGCCCCAGGACAGCACTATCCCATCAAGGTCTGCAAGTCGTGGTGAGGAAGCTATTTGCATTGAACTCTGAGCTCCTCTTCTTGCCAGGAGCATGTGAATGTTTCTAGCTTTGCCACTGACTATTACAGCTGTGTTACCTCCACCAAGTTCCTTAACCTCTCTGGTCTCCACCTCGTGGCATTGTTACGAGGATTGATGTGTACATGAGAATGTATTAACACCTAGCAGACATGTCGTAATTGCTCAATAAATGCTAACCCTTCCAATTACCCTGTTTACTCCCCTATAACCCTAGGTTGGGGCCGTGCTCTGCAGATACACCAGACAGACATTGAACAGGGGTGGTAGGGGCCACTTTCTTTCGAGCGGACTCTGACTTAAGTTTCCTCATCTAAGGAATGGAGATAAGGATTCCTGCCTGCTTCTCTGGGCACCAAAACAAAACCAGGAATGGGAAAGTACTTTGGGATCTGCGATGAGGCGAATTAATATCTTTACGTGCGAATCAAGAGCATATTCCCTAAGTCAGACTAATCCTGAGTTCGAATTGTTCTTTAGGCAATTACTTCACCTCTCTGTGCTCCCGTTTTCCATCTGCAAAACAGGGATAATAAAGGCAAACATCTTGCGGGTTACAGTGAAGATTAAAAAGTATGTGCTAACCGCTTAGAAGAGTGCCTGGCCCATCACAAACTCCTCTTATTATTAGTTATTGTCCTCATTGTTGTCAATAGTCATGCAAGGATTCAGTTGTGCATCCTCTTTTAGGGTGCTTGTTCCATAAGTCTTTCATGCTTACACATCGCTGCCAGAGACCCCTACCCCTTATATAAAAATCCAAACTCCAGGACAGTGACTTGGTTTCCCCTCCTCCACGGCAGCCACCACTTTAGCAGGGTTCTTTCCACACCACGGCCCACATGTCAGACTCACCTGGCTACCAGGTTTCAAATCCAGGTGCTGTAAGTCAGGTCGGACCTGCCTGCCTCCCTCGCATTTGGATCATTTCCTGTTGTTGGGATGCTGGTTGGTACCTGCAGGCAGTTCGAGGGGAGGGTGCAGTCTCCCTTGCCAGGAAGATCTGGTGGGTGATGATGCCAGAGGCAAAGGTATGTCCTCGTGCAGCGCCAGTTCACGCAGAAGCACCCGTGAGCTGGCAAGGGAAGGCCCTGGTTCCTAAGAAGTCATGGGCCCCCGCCAAAGAGGGCAGCTCTTAGAATGGGGGGAAGACACACCTTGTTCAGGGACTGGGTTCCTTTGCCATCACTGCTGTAGAAAATGACACAAACTTAGTGGCTTAAGATAACACAAATTTATTATCTTATGTTTCTGGAGGTCAGAGTCTAAAATCAAGGTATCAGCAGGGCTGCATTCCTTCTGGAAGTTCCAGGGAAGAATCCATTTCCTCACCTCTTCCAGCTTCTGGTGGCTCCAGGTGTTCCTCGGCTGGCGGCAGAGTCAGTCCAGTCTCTGACTCCATCTTCACACGGCACGGGGTCTTCTCCCTATGTCTTTCCCTCTTCTGTCTCCTATAAGGACATTTGTCATTGGATTTAGTGTCCACCTGGTTAATCTAGGATGATCTCAGCTCAAGATCCATAACTTAATGACACCTGCATAAACCCTTTTTCCAAACAAGGACACATTCACAGGTACTGGGAGTTAGGGCCCCACATCATTTTTGGGGGTAGCTATTCAAGCCACTACAGAAGGAATTGTCGGATAATTGAGTTAATGAGCAGGGTATGTGCCTGCTCCTCCATAGCTAGGACCCACTGTGTGGGGAGGTACACACGGGGACGGTCTGTGGGCTGGAAGGACCCCAGGGCTCATCATCACCAGCTCAGCCCTGAAGTTGAAGCTGAGCCCCCAGGAAATGGGAAACCCCTGGGGTGTCAAAACAACACATACCTTGGGGAGCCCTGGGTCTGAGTGACACATCAGGGAAGTGGAGCTGCCATTGACGGGGGCAGCCCAGAGTTTGGGTGATGAAAAGTGAAAAGGGAAATCATGCTGAGCCGGTGGTCCCAGTCTGGCTTGGGGAGCTGTGCTCACACCGATCCTGTGGACGGGGGTGGCCACAAGGGTCAGAGGCCCCAGCAGGGCCATGTCAGGGAATAGGGTGTGGCTGCATTGGAACAAGCTGAGCCAGAGCCAAGCTGAGAAGGGCCCAGCAGGGCAGGGATGGTGGGGGGCAGGGAGCACCCCCCACGGAGCTGTTCCTCAGGCCAGCCGCTGGGGAGCCAGCAGCCAGACTCCAGCCTGAAGCAGCCTGTCAGGGTTGCATGACCAGCCCCACCTTACGGACGAGGAAATCGAGGCCCAGGGAGAGCGGGGCCTCCCCCGAGGTACAGTGGTCCGCAGTACAGCTCCTGGCCCAGCGCTTTTCTCTGCGTGAAAGCATCGCCCTCTCCTCTGTTTAGGGCATCGTGGTCACATGACCACATCACCCAGAGAGTCCTCAGGCTCTGTGCACAGCAGAGGATGTGACAGACGCGACCAGAGCTCAGGGCAGAGCTCCAGTGCTGCCTAAATAAAGGTCCCTGACACGCGAATGGCAAGTGGGGCTGAAGACTGTGCTCAGGGCAGTGTGCTGGTGGAACACGCTGTCCTTCTTGGAAGAATTTCCCAATGGCGTCTGTCGGTGCGAAGGCTTCAGGGTAGGGGTACCTGCCCAGGAGGACTCCAGAAGGCTTGGGAGAGCAAGGAAGAGCAGGAGCTGGGGCTAGGGATGAGCTGAGGAGGGGACAGAGACGAGTGGGTGCTGCGACGCTCCCACTGGGGCAGTCAACAGGACTCCAGGAGGAGAGGCGGGGCGAGTGTAGAGGTCCCTGCCACCCTCATGTCCAGCCGACCTCCAGGACCCTGCTGAGCTCTGAGGACGGCTCACTCTGTGGTTGTTGAGATGACAGGAGCAGCGCTGGGGGCAGAGGAGGCCAGGAATGCTCGTGTGCAGACATCTGCAGACAGACAGGGAGCCCTGGACTCCCACAGACAGTGCAGGTGGGGCGGGCGGGGCCATCTCACCAGCTCTCCAAGGGAAGAGGAGTCTCCTGCTGACCCTGGTTACATCCTTTTACCAGAGCAGTTCACAAACACTCAACAAACAGTTGTCACAACAGCTGTGATCGGGGCGACATCGTCACGGACAAGTTGTCCTTTCATTGTTTTTCTCTTTGTTATCCCATCTCTACCCAATTTCCTGGGCCAACCCCATTTCAGCTTAGCCTCAGCGGGCTCACAGTCACACCCACGGGGGCACACACGCTCGCGTCCAGGTTCACCCCAGCCAGCACTCACTCACTCCTGCTCTCCTGGCCCCTTGCCTGGACCAGGGGTAAAGCCCCCACAGCAACCCCTCCTCTCACTCTGTGCCTGCCCCTTTCCCTCCCCCCTCAGTCCCTCTGCTCACTTCTGCGCCCCAACACCGCTTTCTCTGACTCTGCCACCAAAGCCTCCAATTCTATCAAGTTCTCCGCAGGCTTGAAAACTTGTCCTTCCGTGACCTGCTACCCCTCAGGTCAGCATCCTCTTCTCTCTTTCCCCTTACTCCCAAGGGGTCTCTTCACATCCTTGGTACCTGCCCCCAGACGGCCTTCAGCTCCCCTCCAGGGGCAGCCTCCCCTCAGGCTCACCCCCAGTACCTTTCTCCTCAATATGGTCTGGGAGCCACTCGGCCCTGCATGGGACCACGGAAGTGTCCATCCTTGTCTCAGGGACTCTATGCCATCCTGATGCCTCTCATTCCTCCCAGCTGTGCTTTCTCTACCTTCCATCTACCTCTCTACAATCTACACACACACACACAAACACACACACATATCTCTCTAACTTAAACTTAGTCATTGCTCATCTCTTCCCAAATTTTCTACTTTCCTCCTCTCTTTAGAACTGAAAACTTTGGAATAATTCTTGATACCTCTTTTTCTACACTCACCCTTAATATTCTGCCAGTCACCAAATCCTGTGCACATTTAATAAATATTATTGAATTGAAATGCTGTATTGATGAAACAACTTTGTCGCGGGAGTACAGAGTTCCGATTCTAGACCAACATCTAACACTGGCCGTGTAACTCTATGGATCTCAGTGTGCTCATCTGTGAAAGGGGGTTTGGGCCACACGAGCTTTAAGGGCTATGGCAAACACGGCTGGTGATCCCTTCATCTATTCTCCTTGTAGTCCTTGACAAAACCATGATTCCGTCCTGGTAGTAACATGCTCAGCCACAAACCCAGCCGCTCCCTTGGTGGCCAGTTCCGGCCTAAGGGTGACATGTGCTGCACCTTCTAAGTCCTCCTGGTCCCAAAGTCATCCCGAGCCATGGAGAAGCAGCCAGTCCTTCATGCCAAAGATGCCGAAGGAATGGTGTCTGCTCACCTGATATCTCCTTGGGAATAGGGTGGACTGTGTTTAGAGGCTCAGAACCTGGGAGCTGAACAGACCCTGAGGTCCCCTGGGTCCTAATTCCTGTCTCACTCAGAGACGCAGATACTGCTCCAAGATTTTCTCTGCTGTTGAGCACCCTCTGGGCCCATACAGAAGTTTCTCCTACCAGTCCTTGTCTCTCTTCTGGAGCTGGAAGGACAGGATGTAGGACAGGCCTTCAGATATGACAGATGCTTCTTGTCCCCTGGGTCTCCTCTTTTCCAGGTTTAGCTGGACCTTCAGCTGTCAGGACAGGACTGGTTTCCAGACCCCACACTATCCTGGTCCCTGAACTCTACCAAATGTCGCAGCCCTCCGTCCCTGCACACACTGAGACTTGGCTTCCCTCACAGGCTCTTGCTAAGGATGCTCTTCTTGGCTGTTGAGGGGCCCTTGACAGTTTGCCAAGTGTCCCATCCTAGGGTGAGAATTTCCCATCTGTCCATGCATGGTCCCCTTGAAATGCTCTCTATCCAGAGGCAGGGGCCATCTTTTCTGATCTTAACCTGAACTCAGGAAAGCTGGAATGTAGAAGTTAGAAAGTACTGTTACTAGATGCCATCCAGACCAGGTACCCTCAAAACTGCCCTCGGGCTGAGCAAGTGCCTAGCACAAAGGGCTCAGTGACTGTCAGGAACTTCTCTGGCCAGCTTGCCTCCAGCCTTGCTGACTCCAGCTTCCAGCAGGACCCAGAGCTCCCCCCACCCCCTGCAGGGGGCTCAGGCCACCTGTGGACCAAATGTGTAAGATTTTCTCCAAACCAGAGGCAACCTCCCCTGCACCATCCGCCAGAGGCAAAGTGTGAACACCACTCTGTGCTGGTCATCAGCAGCTGATCATCTAAACACTGCATTTGGGGACATGTGGAGCGCCATGTCCATTTCCCCCAGCTCTTTCTGGCATCCAACACTCAGAAGGCCAGGGGAGCATTCAGCTTACAACTACTTAACAACAAGTATCCCGCTGTGCTGGCAACTTACCAAACCTGGGATTCTTTCGGGATCTTCTCAGCAAAGGCAGCCAGGCTGAAGGAGGGAGGAGGACAAAGGTGAGCTTCATCCACAGCCATGGAAGAGGCACCTTGAGCAGCCCGCACAGGAGACTGAAGAAGGAGGAGGTGATCTCTCCCCACTTAGAGGCCAAGTCAGCCATGGAGGAGCCCTGTGGCTGCCCTCAAGCCAAATTGCTCTGTGCATGCAATATGATGGAGCCCACCCCTTGTCGAGAGACGCTGATCACCAGAGGGCTCAGTTGCCATTCACAGACTCTCCACTAGAGGGCAGCTCTGGGTGCGGGCAGGGCTCTGCCACTCCTGGGAGCTCCCAGGGCTGCTGGGCTCAGGGCTCTGGAAGCAGCTCCCAGACAGTGAAGGATGAGGCACTCCCATCCATTCCCACTTTGTACCTGCTGGGTCCTCCATAAATCAGCAATCAGAGGTCAGAAGAGCTGCCCGCACACTCAGCTGCCCAAGAGGTCCCTTGTGTCCTGGCCAAGACACTCACGGTGAAGAGGGAGCCCAGGGTGCAGCCGAGATCTGCAGAGGCGTGTCAGAGTTGCCCATGCAGCCCCTGAACATCCCTTCCAGCCCTCTTGTGGTCTGCTTCTCCCAGACCCACAGGGAGGGGAGAGAGGATTTTGAGGGGCTGAAAGCTCGCCTGTCGCTAGCTAAGAGTTACGGGAGTTGGGTAGGCTGGAGCCCTTTTTAAGAAGACAAATAAAAATGTGACAGGAGTCGGAGTGCCGGCCCAGCCAAGCCCTTAGAAGAAAGGCCAATCCGTGGAACACACACAGTCAGGGCGCCCTGGTCAGAGGAGGGTAAACAGATGCCCGTCCTCTGATATCCTGTAACCACCCACCCTCTCCGCCCCCCACTTTCAAGGAGTCACTGAAATACCTCTTGGAGAGGCTTAAGTCTCAAGGATATGGTTTGAAAATTGCCAGGCTAGGCATCCTGAGGCCTTGGGCATGGCCTTAGGCCCAGACAGCCCCAGGCCAGTGCACATGGGAGAGTGACCTACCGCCTGACAGAGGAAGGGGGTTAGGAAGGAGGAGACCCTCCTCACACTGGGGCAGCCCTTCTGTTGACAAGATGAGCTGTGTCATCACCAACACCCTGGAAGAAAACTCTGGCTTTCTGAGTAGATTCCTGATGGGCAAAAATGGACAGCCCGGGGTCTCTGAGCGGGAGCCCCTGCTGCTCTGTGGCTGTCTCAGGCCCAGCGAGAGAGCCGCAGGGCACTGGAGGGCAAGCCACAAGGAGTCCTGGAGGCTAAGTCACAACCTTGGCTGCCTGGCGCAGCCCCAATCACTGTGCATGTGCGGTGCAGGGCGCCACAGTAGGCAGGGGACTGCTCCAGCCGGGAGGAGGGGCCTTGCACCTGGCAAGTCCTCTGAGCTCAGAGACTCCGTTTTGTCACATTTTCAGTAAAGACTGGAAGGGGCATTTTACCTTGTCCTAAGGAGCTCCCTAAAGATTGGAACCAGATCTCAAAACATGTGTGGACAGCACACATGCATACACCTCCCACGCATGTGCCATATGCACGTACAAACTTCAGATATTCAGAGTATGCTCATGCACACCAGTGCATGCCTTATACATGTTGGTGGCCCACACTACAGGCCCCTGAGGCAGTACTGCAAAGTGGTTGGGAGTACCCTGGGCCAAGAGCACCCCGTTGCTGTCTAGCTCTGTGTCTTCAGGTAAGTTACCTCACCTCTCTGAGCCTTTGTTTTCTCACTTGTAAATGTGCATGTGTCAGAACCATCTCCCTCCAAGGCTCTTTATGAGGATGGAATGGGGAACTGGCCCACGAAGCCCTAGCCTGAGATCTGTGCCTGACCATGTGCTTAGACACCCAGGACGATGGCGCTGAGTGGGGGCTTTGGAAACCAGGAGGTGCTGGCTCACTCTCTAAGTGATGGACCGTGGCCTGGGCAGCTATCACGGCCTTTAGGGCAGTTTTCCAACTCCAGTGGTCCGTGAGGAAGGAGCGCCTAGCCAGTGCCGGAGACCTGCAGCATGTGGACCCACGGAGGGATGAAGCTTGGGCCATCTCAGCTGCACGCTGCTTGCCTGGACACCCAGGAGTTGGAGACCAGGCCCCCTGGAGGGAGGCACACTGACCGCAGGGAGACAATGAGGGGGAAAGAGAGCTGGGATAAATATAGAGAAAGAGAAACTGTAAATAGAGCGGTGACAGATGCAAAGGGAACGAGCAGAGAGGGCTGGGTTATGGAGACCAGCTTAGGAAGACCATAGGGAGACAGCCAGCTAGAGACCTGCTGACAGACAGACAGGGACAAGGACCGCTCTCCAGGGCCAGGGGCCTGAGGAGTCGCACATGCACGGCTCCAACAGCTGAGGACAGAGAAGAAAGGACGGAAACACAGAGCCCATCCGCCTATGACCTTCACACCCACTTCGTGCCTGGACACCCCAAAGCCCTTCCCTGCCGGCAGCTGAGACTCTGCCAGGCCGCTGGCCACCAGACCCACATCGTGCCCGGGCAGCGGCTGAGGCTGGCGGGCTGGGCAGAGGGGGCAGTGCAGGTCACCGGCCAGCCAGGCAGGAGGAGGAGGAGATGACGGGCACTTCAAAGAGTCCGGTCCTGGGCAGCCACGGCAGTCACCGAGGACCTTCACTTGTCAGCCCTGCGTTTTAATGGCTTTAATGAGACCTTGTGCAATCCTCTCCCTGGAGAAGGAGCTTTTCATCCACGATGCTGGCCCTGTGAGGCCGCCCCCTCCCCTGTCCTGGTTTTGCCCACTCCGTGGGGGAGCCTGCGGAAATTCTGTCTGTCTTCTTTTTGTGACTGTAGTTAATTCTCTCCAAGGGGTATAAAGGAACTTGCTGTCCATGTTCCTGATCATCTGCCACCACTCCAGGAATTGGCCCAGGAGAGGAGTTGGCTGCTGTGTACCACCATGGAACACGGGGGGAGCGGGGAGGGGGCAGGGCTGAGCCTTGGGAGGCAAAACAGGAGAACCCAGGCTAGAAGATGCCCGGCCCAGTCAGCCTTCCAGCCTCAGGCTTCCACTGCTCCATGAGAGAACGCCCGTCGTGTCACATGCTCACAGCCCACATGTGCTGATCACTTACCTCAGGCACTGGGCTGGTTACAGTGACGATCACATCTGATGTGGCCTCTGCCCTAGGAACTTGCACGCAAATGTCCACATGCAAGGCGTCCTTGGGACGGGTTGACTCACCTTAAAAATATTGCCCCCTGTGAGTTCTCTCTGATTCCTTCCCATCCTGCTGAGCATTTTTCCTGGTCTCATTTACTGAATGCTCTTTTCCACCTGCCCTTAAAAGTCGGGGTCCCCCGGGAGCCACTCCTGGCCCTCTTCTCTTCTCACTGTAAAGCCCTAACTCAGGAAGTCCATTCACCCCCGGGACCGACTGGACAAGCAGGCCAGCCTCTGAGCCAGGTCCAGGGAGCAGGGAGGAAGGCCCAGTCCCTGCCCTCAAGGAGCTCAGTCCTCCAGGGGAGCAGCCAGAAACAAAGCAACAATAAAATCAGCGAGCTCTGTGCTTGTGGAATATTGAAGGGCCGAGGGAGCCTAGCGCTATTTTCCGTATGTGGGAAACGAGGATGTTGGTAGAACCTCATAGGGCTCTTGGGATGGTTGAATAGTGGGAAGCACTTAGAGCAATGCCTGGGATGATGACAAGAGCTCAGCACAGGAAGATGCATGTGATGGCCTAGCCACTGAGGCCCACTGCAGTCTCCAACCCACACCTTTCCCTGTGTCCACAGGGAGCACAGCCAGTCCTGCCCCAAGCATGTCCATGTGGGCATCTACAGGTACTTCAAATCCAACAGACCCCAGGGGAACACATCTCCCACCCCATAGTGAGGCACGATCATTCATCCATTGGTCCAGCAACCTGAGCTACGACCTGGGAGCCATCCCCTACTCACACCACACATGTCACAGCGTCCTGGGAACTCTACCAGGGTCAGGCTGAGGCACGAAAAGTCCTGAACTAAAAGTAAGTTACCTCAAAAAAAGGTAAACATTGAATTATCATATAACCCATTACCATATAAGCCATTGCAATTCATAGGTATATACCCCAAATAATTGAAAACGGGCACTGAAAAGAAATTCTTGTGCACAAATATGCATAGCAGCACTATTCACAATAGCCAAAAGGTGGGAAGAAGCCAAATGTCCATGGATGGATGAATGGATAAATGAAATGTGGTCTATCCATATGATGGAATACTACTCAGCCATAAAAAGGAATGAAGAACTGATTCTTGCTATAACATAGATGAACCTTGGAATTATGCTAAATGAAAGAAGCCAGACACAAAAGGTCTCATATTGTATGATTCCATTTATGTGAAATGTCCAGAGCAGGCAAACCCACAGAGTTAGAAAGCATATCGGTGGTTGCTAAGGGTTAGGGAGAAGGGAGAATGGGGACTGATGCTCAATGGTGCAGGGTGTTATTCTGGAGGGATGGAAATGTTTTAGAACTAGATAGACATGGTGGTTGCACAGCAGTGTGAATGTGCTAACTGCCACTGAATTGTTTGCTTTTAAATGGTTAGTTTTATATTGTGTGAATTTCACCTCAATATTTCTTTCAAAGAAGCCTGTAAAATTTTCTCTGGGGAATCCTTTGGTCTTGGAAATAGATATCTTTCTGTCATCAGAATAGAAATGCCCAGCACTTCCTGGCAAGAAAGGCTGGCAGGGTCGAGGCTGAGAGGAAAATAGGGCCAGAGGATCAACAGATGGTGTACAGAAAGCCCCTTTCTCTCTAGACCCTTCCTCACATGAGCTGCCCCCCAACCTACTGTACCCACTGAGGGTACAGTCCAGTCAGTGCGGGGTTGGGGTCCTAGGGAAGAGGGGCTTCCCTGTGTGGTACACAGGTGCCATCAGTGAGGCCTGACCCCAGCAACCCCCCATCAGTGAGGCCTGACCTCAGAGCACCCCTGCAGCTCTCTGATCCCCCACCCCCTCCCACAAGCTGCTAAGAGAGAAAACCAGGGGAGTCTTGCTGCCCTGGGCTCAGGAGCAACCACCTGGGCTGCTGGGGAGGCCTCGCTCTGGACGTCCCCAGGGGCAGGGGCAAAGAAGATGGGCTTCGTGGGGCTACTCCCCCAGAAGGTGCCTACAGGGGCGGGGACATTTATCACCAGGGAGGGAGGGGCTCTGGCGCAAGCAGCAGCCTGGAGATGACAGCCGGAAGCCCCGCCCCATCACGCCCTACAGCCGTCGTCCATGTCTGGCCTGGTCTTGGACAGAAACGCTCATGCTCTAAAGAGCCTGCAGGAGCTCGCCCTGGGACTGTTGGTCAGGGCTGTGCAGACGGCGATCCAGGCTCTCCCGCCGACACTGAGCTGGGTCCCGCAGCATCTGGTAGCAAGGGCTCGGTTAACTGCGGGAAGACTGGGCCTGCCACCGGATGCCTTGCCCCATTAGCGTCCCGGGCCCCCACCCCTCCACCAGCGTGGCCCAGGGCTCGGAGCTCAGGTCTGTCTGTCCTCCTCCTCACTCCACCCCTGTCTACCTAGCTCTCTGGCTCTCTGGGCTCCAGCTGGTGATCGATTCTCTGTCTCTCATTTGGTTTTATCATCCCACTTTATCCTCCTTGTGGCATTTTTACTTTCTTTGAACAATTATAGCTGCAAGAGGGGATGGAGGTGGGAGGAATAAAGGCAGGGAGGGTCTGTGTGCCTCTCTGGACTGTCCCCCCGGTTGGACACACTGACTCCTTGTCTGGAGATTTTGAGATGGAGGTAAGATCCACTTGAGTTTTACGTTATCTGATCCCCAAACCTCTGAAGTCCTGTTGATTGACCTAAATGTTCCTCCTTCCCGTTTCCCTCTCTCCTGGTGCAGCTCCTGGTCCAACACGCCTGGTTCAGCTCTCCCCTGAACCACTGCAGCAGCCAACAGCGTCCTAGCCAAGCCCTCGGTCCCAGCTGCTTGCTCTCCAGTCCATCCCAGTGGAAATCTAGCGCACCACTTCCCTACTTCAGTGGTTCTCAAAGTGGGGTTCCTGCACCACCAGCATCCCCTGAGAACTGGTTACAAATGTGAATTCTCAGGACATATCCCAGACCTACTGATCCAGCAACTCCAGGGCAGAACCCAGCAATTTGGGTTTTAACAAGCCGTCTAAATGATTGTAATGTCTTCCTGGGCTGAAAACCACTGACTGCTTAATAGCCTTCAGTGGCCCAGGTTCCTTGGCACGTGCAGAACCTCTGGGACCCACTCCTTGCCTCTCTTCTGAGTCCTGCCTCCTCCTCCCCATCACTTACCACCAACCCCCTCCCAACCCCCCTCATTCTACCTCTTCCCACCTGCCAATGGCTCCCTGAACAGGGGCTGGTCCAGGCCTCTGTGCCATGTTCCCTGATGCTGGGGGGCCCTTCCCTCCTTCCCTCAGAGCACACAGTCCTCTCTGGGTGCCCTCTCTGGCTCTGACTAGCCCACATCCCCCTGTACTCAATGTCAGCCTGTTGCTGTCTCTCTTCCTAGACAATGAGCTCTTTGAGGGCAGGGCCATGCATTTGCCCTTGTGAACCCCAGCCCCTGCACATATGTGGCACCTGCGTCAAAGCTGTGACTTAAGCACTGTTCCCTGGGCTGTCACAAGATGCCTGATCACACACCAGCACACAGGCACGGTTGTTTCATTTTACAGTTGGGTTTACTATTACTACAGAGAGGTTATTGGGCCCCTGCAGGGCGCACAGCAAGCTCCCTGCTGCTCTCCTGGACCCCACTGTTAACAACACGGCTTCTGGTGGCTTCCAGAGTATGTTCGGAGGACTGGGCAGTTGGAGTCTAATGACCGTATTTGTACCCTGGCTCTGCCAGTTTCCAGCCCTGTGACTCAGGAAAAGCTCCACGACTCAATTTTCTCATCTGTAAAATGGAATTGTAGAACTAAATTTAGAGCAGCATATATCTTCATTTGAGTCCCCCTGAAAGCACAGCCGAGACGAGCACTTGGATGCAGGTAATTCATTCAGGAAGTGATCCCAAAGAGGAGGAGGGAAGATCTGGGGAGACCAAGTCAGGAAAGAGGGAACGCCAATGTCACTATCGCTGTACATAATGGGAGCCTCCATCCTGCTGGAGTCTGTGAGATGTGTGCATAATGCCCCCCTCGGACTGTCCATCCAAAGGACAGGAAGTGGGGTCATTCATCACACCTCCCATCTCCCATTGGTGAAGGACAGACATGGCCGTGAACTCCCCACTTCCTCTTCCAGACTGTACTTCTGAGGTGCTCTTGTTGGCAGTGTGTGGGTTTCCAAAGCTTCAGGGAAGGCCTGAGGCAGAGAAGTGGAGAGGTGCAAGGTGCACTCAAGATGGGCCTGAGCTCATGTGGAACTTTCCACCACAGCTGCAGCTGAAATCAGAAGGAATCCAGGGGGATGTGAAATGGGGCCCTAAAAGCAGGTGCTGCAGGGTGTGAATGCTGACTCCCACAGAGCAGCCTGACTCCCTCTCACATGGCCCTGTAGCTCTGAACTGAGCCTGTTTCGTTGTCCGTGTCCTCCGCCTGACAGAGATTTCCTTGAGGGCAGAGACAATGTCTGTCTTGCTCATCACTGCATCCCCAGTGCCAAAGAGAGAGCTCTGCACAGGGGAATTCTCAAAAATATTCGATGGATGACTGGATGAATGGACGTACCTCTCACATAGTGGGTCCTCAAGCCAACCAATGTCACACTATGCAGACTTTCTGAACTGAAGGAGAGAACGCACTGCTTTCTCGTCAAGTAGCAGAGACTCATTCAAGATTGGAGTTCCTTTTCCACTCAAGATGGAGTAACAGAGACCAGGTTTACTCTCTGATCCAGAACAGCCACAAGACCAGACAAAACATTTGAAACAGCGGTGCTCAAGACATTGGGCATTGGGCAACGAGGACGGATTATTCTTGAGAAACAGGAGATGAAGGAGGTGGGCACTATGATTGCCCCAGGTTAGTGCTCAGAGGAAGTTTCCAGGCAGCAGTGGGAAACGGGGGTGGGGTGGGAGAGGGAGGGACAGGTTACAAAGAGGCAGGAGGAAACATTTTAGGGTGATGGGTATGTCCACTCTCTTGATTGTGGAGATGACTTCATGGGTAAATACATATGTCAGAACTTATCAAATTGTATGCTTTAAACTATGCCATTTTATTGTACGTAATTATCCTTCAATAAAGCTGTTTTTAAAAAAAAATACGAGAGGACTGGTATTTCTGTTCAGGTAACGGAGAATAATCTACATTAGAAAAACACACGGAGAAACTCATTAAAGAATGTGTAAGTAATCAATATCTTTCTGGTAAGATCCTTCTCTCTCTGCTTTTTGACAAACAATCTGTGTCTAAAATGTGGATCCAGTGTCCGATGGGGGTTCAGAATTGTGTTGGCTGGCCCACAGAATCGGAAACACATTAATAAGTTCCACATGAGTTGCTCTCCCCTCCGGATCAGAGCCAGTTGCCATGGGAGGGGCACATCTGGCTCCCTGGGCCACATGCCAGGCTGTGTTCCTCTAGGGGCTTCAATTTTGTCCCCCACATTCCGCTGCTTCTACCAGAGAAACCCTAGGAGGCTCCTTCCCACAGCCTCCCTGCCATACCTGGATCATTGTCGCCATCTTTCCAAGATCTCTACCCTCCGATGCCCTTTGCACCTGCCCACCATCTCCTCATGGACCACTCAGGCTCCCACCCAGAGGCTGGAGCCACCCGTTTCTCCACTGATCGCTCACCCCCTCCCTTCCTCATGCTCTGTTCTGGGCAAGGAGAAGGACGGAGCCCCAGAGAGTTGCTTGGGCCCCTAGTGGAATGATTCTTCCCAATTTACTCCCCATTCCCCTAGCAAAATAGCTTACATTCTTAAAGACACGATTCTTTCAGTTTGATCTTATGCCCACCCCCTCTGAGAATCTAAAGGTGTCCACAGGGGCACATGTGGGGTGTGTTCAAGTGTAGCCTAATGGTCCCTTCTCTTCAGGACCTGAGGTTAAGTCTGGCCACTGCGCCAAACCCCTTCTGTCTTAACATGATCATTTTTCCCCTTGGGGCCCTGTTGTCCTTCTTGACAACCTGGCATCAGTCTGCACAGTACATTCCCTCTGCCCAGACCCATGCACACACATACCCCCAACCTACTGCAGGCTACATATAACCGACCAGCAATTGTGGACAGGCTCCAGTTGTTTCCCGTTGGGATTCAGAGTGCAGGGAAAATCAGCATAGGTGGTGGGGTGAACATCGCACTCCATGGGGACCCATGGGCACAGATTTGTAGTTCAGGTGGTCCACATAAAGCCCTGCAAAGAGTGCCACAGCTTCCAAGCTCTGCCTCTTACCCTAGCAGTTTGTGGGAGATGCTATGGGGCACAAGTTTATAAATCACAGGGGCTTATCTTAGAAAAATCTTGCACCCTGGAAAAGGAGAACTTGCTGTGCTATGGCTGCAATTTTTGATGGGAGTCTAGAGAAAAGGAGAGTTTGGGAGGACATTGTTGTAATGGGCAAGCAGCCCTTGCCAGTTTCCTATGGAGGCAGATATGCTGAGCTTTCGAGCTGGGGGTCAGGGATGAGTAAAGGAAGAGGACTGGTCGGATGTCACAGCTGGCATCCTATTGCAAACTGTGGCATCCTATGACATTCCAGGTGGGACGTGAAGACTCAGATCTACCGTAGTAGCTCAGTGAAGTAGTCCCAGTAGTACCCTGCACTCATAAGGCGGAGAGAATCCTAACTCACACAGTTCCAGAAACTTCCACTTCCCTCTTATCTCTGTTCTCACGGCCTGGCCTGAATGCGCTCCTCCCCCTGGATTCCTGCAGCCAGCTTCGTGCCTGCAGTCCTGGGCCTTCCCAGCCAGCCTCTTCCACCCTGCTACCAGGGATGGTTTTCTAAAACAATGTGCCGTGTTTTTCTCTGCTGGCTCCCTGCTGCCTGGTGAGGCAGTGCGCCATCCTGGCCCCTGCCACCTCTTAGTCTCATCTCCTGGTGTCTCCCTCCCACCCACCCAATCCTATGTTCCTGCCGCTCTGGACTTGTCACTAGCACCAGACCCTCTCATCCTCTGTGTTTTGGAGGGAAGAAGCCAGGGGAGAGGGAGAATGTGGGGATGCAGGAGAGAGGGAGAATGGCAGATGGAAGGAGCCCCAGGAGGTGCCAAGAGCTGAGGGAGTGGAGGACAGCGTGGTAGCTGACTGATCAGAGAGGAGTCCTCATAGGTGAGAAGTGAGGATGCAAGTTGAAGGAGATCATGTCGTAAGCCCCCATTATCTCACTTAGGTAGGGAATGAGATCAAGTTAGAACTGCAACGGATCCCAATGGGCCACATCCCCTCAGAACACAGGCACAAGCACACGCACCATGGGCTACATGCTCACTGGCCCCTGCCGCTCCTCAGAATGTTCGGTTTGTCTCCCTGCAGTCAGGTGTGAGCCTCAGATTTCCTGAAGGTCTCCTCAGAGCGGCTGGGGCAAGGCTGAGCCCCCGAGGCTCTAGGAGCGCCTGGCAGAAGGGAGCAAATGATGCCAGAGACAGACACAACACCCACAGTATTTAGTCTGTGATTAAACTGCATTCCAAAACAATAGAGGAAATAATGGGCTGTTTAAGAAATTGTCCCGAGACAATTAGAAAAAAGAAACACGCCACACACCAAAACATATCCTGCTGGATATGGAAACACAAACCATGAAGTCACTGGGAAAAAATAGGTAAATGTCTTTTTCAAAAATAATTTGGTGATGAAGGCTTTCTGAGCACAGAGCAAAGGCAGAAACCACAAAGGAAAGGGTCGTTAGACGTGACTACGTGACAAAGTGATTATAATCCCTGTTTTGCAGATAAAGAAGCTGAGGCCTAACAAGGCCAGAGAGCCAGCGAGTGTGGATGTTGACAGCCCACACACACTTGAGACATTTTCCCTAGAGATGAGAGACCTCCAAGGCCATTGGGTCAGCCTCAATTTTAACGTCCACCTCGGAGAGCAAGAGAAGGGGCCGTGTGCAGGTGTGTGAGGGAGAGACCCTGGAGAAAGGGAGAGCACCTATCCCAGCTGCAGGGGACGGTGTCCTTCTGCCCCTTCCCTGAACAACCGTGAACCGAGGCCAGGAGGCGACATCCCTCCCGGGATCTTTAGAGATTCAAGAACTGAGTATAAAACCTCCTGCTTTATGTTTTTACAGAGGGGAGGAAACAATGTGCACACCACAGAAGTCCAGTTTTCAGGCCAGACTGGGGGCCTGTGTCCTCTGGGTTAGAGATACACAAAGCCTTGACCTGGGTGTGGAGAGGGCGAAGGAGGGTTTGGAGGGGTAACAATGGGGACTCCTAACACGGAGGGGAGGTGGAGGAGCACACAGGCACCACACGTCTTGAGAGGGTTTTGACGTTACAGTACGTGAATTGAAACTGGGAGCTGTCCTCCACTTATGCTCCCCACCCCTCCCAGCACCGTTCTTCCCCAGGGAGCAGACAGGGTTGATGAGTAACATTCAAATAGGAACCAGCACAGGACCTCCGTAGAGGTCCTCAAAAAACAAGGTGAGAGGAAGGAAACATGCTCAGAAGACAGTGTCAAATACTAAATTATGTGTGCACCCCTCCCCTCTGTGGTGTGCCCATTTGGGCCTCTTCCCTGAGGTCGGCCCTCATTGCTTGAGGGTGTTAGCTCAGAGGGACCAGACGCAAAGGAGACCAAGTCCTGGCTTTGAGTTCTAAATCAGTGTTACTCAGCTTTCATGTGCAAAGGAATAACCTAGAGATCCTGTTAAAGGGCAGATTCTGGTTTAGTAGCTCTGGGGTAGGAAGTTTGCAATTTCCACAAGCTCCCAGGCTGCTGGTCTGCAACCACATGGGGAGCAGTAAGGTCTAAGGTGTAGATGCAAGACAGGAAAGAAGAGGAAGAATACATGACCCACCCTGACCTCCCAAGACAATGGATGAAGGAGAGAGCAGAGAACAAGATAAACATCAGTCTCTGCAAGGGGGCCCTGGGCTGTGCACCCTGAGCACCTACAAGGTGGGGAGGATTGGGAATCCCCAGAGAGTAACTTGGGAATCTGAGCATCAGAGGTTCACAGGTTTTTTAAATATGTGGATGATGATCATATGCTTCCCCCTACCCTTTAATCTATTAATGTAGTGATTTCAGGAATAGTTTTATAACGTTAAGTCAGTCGTGCATTCCTGGGATAAAAGTAGCTTGATTGAGGCTGGCCCCATGGCTGAGCGGTTAAGTCCATGCACTCTGCTTCAGCACCCTGGGGTTTGCCGGTTTGGATCATGGGCACAGACCTACTCACCACTCATCAAGCCATGCTGTGGTGGAATGACTTACAACTAGGATATACAATTATGCACTGGCGATTTGGGGAGAAAAAAAAAAAAGAGGAAGATTGGCAACAGATGTTGGCACAGGGCCAATCTTCCTCACCAAAAAACATACCATAAAAAAGAAGGAAAAAAAAGTAACTTGATCATGATGTGTTTTTTCCTACTTGCTGTTGGATTCAGATTTCCAGTATTTTGTCTAAATTTTCAATCTATTTTCTTGAGTAGTATTGTTTCATCGTTCACCTGTTGAAGGACATTTGCATTGTTTCCGGTTTGGGACTGTTACAAATAAAGCTGCTATGAACATCCACGTGCAGGTTTTTGTGCAAATGTGAGTTTTTGTTTCTGTGGGATAAACATCCAGGAGTGTGATTGCTGGGTCTGATGATAAATGTGCATAGAGATAGTTACCCTTTTCCAATTCTCACACCTTTAAATGTTTGTTCTTGTCCTATTGTGTTGGCTAATGCCTCAAGGGCAATGTTCTATCACACTGAAGAAGCAGGCATCTTTGCCTTAGTGGGAACACCTCTAGTGTTTCCCCATCAAGCAGGGCTCTGGCTTTAGGATTTGAGATGTGTATATTTCATCATGTTAAGGAAGTATCCATCTGCCTTGGTTTCCTGGGGCTGCCACAACAAAGTACTGCAAACTGGGTAGCTTCAAGTAACAGAATTTGTTCTGGAGGCTAGAAGTCTGAAATCAAAGTGTTGGCATGTCCACGCCCCCTCTGAAACCTGTAGGGCACAATCCTTCCTCACCTCTTCCTAGCTTCTGGTGCTTTGCCAACAATCTTTGACATACTTTGGCTTACAGCTGCAACGTTTCAATCTTTGCCTCTGTTGTCACATGAGGGTCTTGCCTCCTGTGTCTTTGTCTCTGTGTTTCTTCTCTTCCTATAAGGACACTGGTCATTTGGGATTAAGGGTCCACCCTACTCCACTATGATCTCATCTTAACTAATTATACCTGCAATGACCCTATTTAAAAAAAAAAAAAAAAATCATTCCATTGCTGCCTTCCTTTGTATGCTATTCTTGAGAAGACTGATGGAAGCTTAATTTTCTTATGCATTTAAGTAATTTCACAGTTTTGCCTGGAAGCCTTGAGGATTTTTCTTTATCTTTTAAATCTAATAGCTCATCTCTCAGATTTGAGATTTGATCATTTGGGGACAATTTTCCAAGTGTATGTGTTGGGAGACAATTCTCCAGGAGTCACTCATGTTTCTGTACATATTGTGAATGATACGCTGCCTGTGCTTTTTTCCAGACTGTCTTTTTTAAAGGGAGTTTGTATAGCAAATAGCCTCAGAAGATAGAGATAGTGTCTCTCTCCAGGACAAAGAGAAGACATCATTAGTGTCCCATATAATGGAGCAAAGGGAAGGAATGCTTCCCACCTATTATGAAAGATTCAGGTCACCTAAGCTCAGAGTTCCTCTCGTATATCACTGTATGTCCAGATATCCTCCAGCCCTCTGCACATCACCCTTGAATATTGGAGCTTAGGGAACCAATATAAAAATGAAAATACTTTGGATACTGCTATTTGCTATGAGTAATAAATTATCTTTACTCTCTGACCTAGTTGTCAAATGTTTTCTGCTGGCATGCCTAAAACTGTGGCAAACTAACTCACAGCAAATTGACTCATAAGCGGGAAAAAATGTAAGACTCTTCACAGTTCTTGACAACATGATGGGCTATTTTAATATGGTTATTTAATTTTCTCTTATTTCTGGAAAGTTTTAAATATTTGTTTTGTTCTTGTGTTTTGTTTTTCTTTTTTTCCAGGGACTCTAATTATATGTAGGCTGAAGCTTCTTTGCCCATTTTTCATTTCAATCACTTTCTCTCAGAACCATTTTATTTGTTTCATTATTTCATTTTCATTATTTTTGTTGTTTTGGTTATTTTTCTGCCTTTCTTCTATGTTCCTTTTTAAGTTTTCACTTGAAAAGATTCCTTCTTTCACATCTTGTAATTTATTCTTTATTCCTGAAATTGTGTTGCCTTTTTCTTCAATTTCTTTCCTGAGTTTGGTCGATTCTCATAGCATTTCTTCTCATGTTATGTTCATTTTTGCTCTTAGTTTTTACATTTCTGATTCTAGTTTTTAAAAATCTCCAAGTGCCTTATAAAGTATATGTAAGTCAGATCAGAACTTGTGTTACTATTTTCATCCATTTTACGGGTGTTTGTTAGGAGAGAAGTTTGATCGGCTAGTAGTCTTCTGTGGACTCAGTTTGGTTTATTTTTCACTTTTCTATTCCTAAGCAATGTGTGAACAGAATTTATAGTTTAAGAGTACCCTCTTCTGTCAGTTTAATGACGTGAAGTTTCTTTACAGATGATGATGAGGGGAATGAAAAGGGTTGGCATATCTTGTTCCTTTTTCATTTCTGCAGGATCGGTATTTTTTCTCTCTTACAACTTTCCCTTCACTGTCACATATACAAAGGACAGAATTCATCTCTATTTGATTATCTCCTAGGAGCTATGCTTCTCTGAGGCTGCCAATTCCAGGCCTGCTCACTTTCAAGCCCCTTTCCCTTCGGCTGATGCTGTGAACTACCTCACCCAGACCTGTGTTCAGTATTTTGACATTTATTGTTGCACTTTCTTTTTCTGGGAGTGATTTTTGTATGTGCTCTCTCTATGCGTTCTTTTCCAAATTTTCCTTTTCACAGATTTTCTTAAGCCTCTCCTCCTTTCTGCTCCTACCCGTAGATCTGCAGCAGCAGAAGCTCCGTTGGAACATGGTGTTATTTCTCAACTTAGAGTTAGTTTAAAGTTTGTGGCAGTCTCTGTCTCCTAGTAATGTAAAGACGTGGATCATGGCTGATTTCATTTGCTCTTCCTCTTGACTTAACTGACTTTGGATGCGATGTATGGAGCTAAACAGACTCAGGAAACTGCTGTTAGTTCTCAGACCTGGAAGCTCTCTTCTATTCTAACTATTTTAAATGTCCATTTTTGATTTCCATTTTGATCAATGAGTTATTTAGAAGACTGTTTTTAAATTTCAAAACGTATGGTGCTTTAAAATTATTTTTATCTATTTGCTTCTCACTGAATTGCATTGAGATCAGATTGTGGTCTCTATGTTACTCACTCTTCGAAACGTACAGAGATCTAATTAATGGCCTACCTTTGGGTTAGTTTCTACACATGGTCCTTAGAGCTTGAGAAGAATGTATACGCTCCAATTTCTTGCTACAGAGTTCTATTTACACGTTCGTTGGATCTAGTTTGTTAGTTATATTGTTCAAATATCCTGTAAGACTTCTCGTCTGCTTGATCCATCAATTACCAAGAGAGGTACGTCAAAAATTTCCCAATGCAATGTGTATTTGTCAAATTTTGCTTTATATACTTTAGGATTATATTGTTAAGTATACTCAAGTTTATAATGATTACTTCTTCCTAATTAATTGAAGATTTTATCTTTATATATGTTAGCCCTCTTCATCTTTTAAAAAAATCTGATATTAAAAAAAAGAAAAAAATCTGATATTAAGTACTATATCAGTTTTTTTTTTGGTTCTTTTACCTGGCAAATATCTTTTTGTATCCTTTTATTTTCAGCCTTTTCATGTCCTTTTTCTTTAGTGTAGCTCTGGTGATAGAATATGTATGGATTTTGAAATTTTATAATTACCTTTTTTTTGAAGATTTGCCCTGAGCTAACATCTGTTGCCAATCTTCCTCTTTTTGCTTGAGGAAGATTGTTGCTGAGCTAACATCTGTGCCAATCTTCCTTTATTTTGTATGTGGGATGCCACCACAGCATGGCTTGATGAGCAGTGTGTAGGTCCACACCCAGGATCCGAACCTATGAACTTCAGGCCACTGAAGTGGAGAGTGTGAACTTAACCACTATACCACCAGGCTGGCCCCATGATAATTACATCTTTTAACTGGAGAGTTTGGTACATTTATATTGTGATTATAGATATATTTATATAGAATAACTTTCCCATTTTATTTTGTGTTTTATATTTACCTTGCTTTTACTATTATTATTTTTTCTAATTTAGTGATTTTTTTAAAGCAACTGATTTCTCTTGCTATAAAAAAAATTTATTGAAGTTTAGTAATTCTATCAGTTACACTTTAATATTTTCTTCTGTCAAATCCAAGTAAGATTAAATGTATTGTTATATACTTATATTTGTGTATACACACACCACCTATTTGTATCTGTTTTTCCTATAATAACCATATCTTACTTTTGTACTTTTGTAATCCAAAAATTGTTTGAACAGATAGTTTAATATATAAATGGATCAATCAATCAATAAATAAAATTTATATGGAAATGATGTTGTTGTAATCCACAAAATGTAATCCATAAAATGGAAGTGGTCAGAGGGCATGGCGATCTCCTCAATCCCTCCTCCCCTAAACATTTTCCCCTGTGATGAGTAAATACCTGCAGAAAAAGAATGGATGCTGGCAGGAGTGTCTCAGTTGAGCTCCTATGTAAGATTACCAGATCTAGCAAGTAATAACATTGCATCAGGCGTACACCCACTAAAAATTTACATGCTGTTTATCTGAGATTCCAATATAAGTAGGTGTCCTGTATTTTACCTAGCAAACCTACCCTATAGGTCAGCCTCACCCATTCACTACACTGGGGAGGGAAAGGAAGCCAGGTGGCCTTCTTTGTAAGCCCCTACCATCTCTCTGCTGAATGGAGCTGAGACGGGTTAGAAATACATGCTCCCTATTTGGACACCCAGACTCACCCTCTCTTACTTGCTAACACTTTCTCAGGGGTCCCTTTAGCACTTAATCTAGAAAATGAGGACACTATGGCCACTGGTTTTCAGAATAATGGAGCCAGCATCCTAGAACTCCCATCTGGCCCCTTGCCAGAGTCTCCAACATTCCCCCATCTCCCACCCCCCACATACACACACACACACACACACACACACACACACAGACCTTCTGCCGAGGTCAGACTTCAGATGCTGGAACCCACCAGGAAAACCCCACACTGAAGGATCATGGCCAGGCGTTGCCTTCTCCCCAGGCTCGAGAAAAGACTGCTAACCGCTTGCCCACACAGGACCTCCCTTGCTCAAAAACAACAGACTCCTTGATTCCAGGGAGTATGTGTCCCTCAAAGTCGCTGCCGAAGTCCTCCTGGACCTTTAGATCATCTGCCTCCCCAGTCCTTACCCACGAGCTTTCCTGCTCACAATCATTCAGAGGTCTCCATCGTTTCTTCTTCTATGCCCAACTAATCATAATGAGCTCATAATTGTCCATTTTGTACAAAACTCTGAGTTCCCTGGATCTTCTTTCATTGTTATCTGTGATGATTGTCTCTCAGCCCGGCTCCGACTGAAAAATCATGGGCTCTGACCCTGAGAGGCTTGGGTCTGAGACCTTTGTTAATCATTTACTAGCTTGTGATTCTGGCCAATTCACCGAACTTCTCTGAGACTTTTATTCCTCATCAGTAAAAGGGGACTAATGCAAGAGAATTCTTGGAACCAGATCTTATTCTATTAGAAACCATTCCCACTACCAGGGAAAAAAGTTTCCAAACTCCACATTTGAACTAGATCTTATGTTTTTAGAAGCCACGCAGATTAAGAGGAAAAAATTGCAGACTTCATTTGCAGCAGAGCTAGGCACTGATGATCCAGATTACAACATATTCACACAGTGGAATATTATTCAGGGGTTAAAAATGAGGAAGATCTTTAATCCTCACAACTACAAGAGATAGACTTTATTTTAGTGAGAAAAGCAAGAGGGGAAATAGTATGTATAACATGCTACATTTTGTATAAGAAAGGAGGAATATAAAAATATTTTTATTTGCTTATTTTACATAACAATACACAGAACTTAACAATGGTGGATAAATCTGGTGTGAGGATAGGGGATGGCAAAAAATAGTGGTTCAGAACAGAGGTGAGAATGAGTTTTTTATATATTATTTGTGTTGTTTTGATTTGGGAACTGCATGAATATATAACTTATTCAAAAATAAAAATTGAAAGTTGACCATTTTTAAAAGTTAAAAATAAAGTCTACCTGTAAAAGTTGTAAATTAAATGAGACTATGTATGTAGTGTGTGTGTGTGGTGCCCAGAAATTTGCATGGCATATAATAGACATTCTTTGAATGAAGCATCCTTCCCTTTATTATGGTTCTTTTTTCTAATTATAAAATTATATATTTTGATTAGAGAAAATTTTGCAAGTTAAGGAAAGGACTAAGGGAAAAATAATCACCCATTCTCCTAGCACTCAGAGGTAAACCTGTTAACATTTTGCATATTGCTTATCAATCTTTACATTTTTCTGTAAACATTTTTACATAGGGCAATATATCTAATTTCTTATCCTGCATTTACCTTAAAGCAAAGCCATCCCTTGCAACTTCGATGTCTATTATGGCCAGCATGCTCCATCACATAAATGGCCTTTGTCACTGTTTACTGTTCGTTCCTCATGGCCCTATCAACTCCCGGAGGGTAGGAGCTGTTTCCTATTGATCTTTGTGTCCCAACTGTGTGGCTTATAGAAGGATCTTGATAAGTACCTGTTGAATAAATGCACAAATTAATTATCCAAAAATTGCCTATGTAGTCACTTATGTTGAATGATTTCCAATTGTTTTTACTCTTCTAAATGACTTGAGCCCAGTCATCATAAACACAAACCACCGCGTATGTCTTTCCTTGTTTCCTTAGGCAAAATTCCTAGAAGTGGAATTACTGGCTCAATGGGTAGGAAAAAATGTAAGGCTGTTGAAATCATATTGCTAACTTGCCTTCCAGAAAGCTGTCCCAGTGTGCACTCTCAGCAGCTGCCGGGGGGTGGCCTGGTTCTGACTCTCCTCCTTCTGTCTTTGCTCGTTGCATGGAAAAGAAAAGGCATCCTATCGCTTTCATTTAAATTTCTTTAACTGTTTTAGTGAGGTTGAACAGGTTTTCAAATTTTATTGGACATGATTTTCTTTAACCAGTTGTCTGCTCATATGCTTAGTCCATCTATCTACTAGGGTTTCGTGATTTTCTTCTATATCTTCTCTTAAATTTTGAATCTCTTTGCTTGTCTCTTACTTCATACCTTACCTAATTGTCTCTAGGGAATTTTTTTACAGGTTTAGGAAAGATTTGTAATGTGGGAAATTTCCAGCAGACCCAAAGGTAGAGAGAATAGTACCATGAACCCCGTGTTCTCATCAGCCAACCTTAACAATGCTAAACACGTTGACAATCTTGTTTCATCTGTTTATCTGTTTCTACCCCAACACGCACATATGGACATTTGAAAAAGAACTTTTTCCAGAGTATTTTAGGCAAATCCTAGACATCATAGCATTTTACCATAAATATCTGAAGAATTTTTAAGCTGCCATACGAGTTTTCTATTTAAGAAGTACATGGATTGGCTTCACAATAAGGAATTTATGTATAACATTTTGGAATCCTGCCCTCTATCTTTTCTCCACATTTAGTTGACTCTTTATGTAAAATGTGGCCTCTGTCCTTCTTTGGCCCACCTGCTCATACTTCACAGGATGAAATTTTGCAGCCATTCTCTTAGGACAAATGAACCAAGGCCTTGTCAAAGTCACCCAGATCCGCAGGAGAGGAGAATCATCAATTTGCATTTGCTGAGCACATAAACAACTCATCTCCAGTCTTGTGTTTTGCTAACTGATCACCCACCTTAATCAAACTCATAATTCAACAGCGTTAACACTGTTAAATCTGAATTCATCTTCATTAAATAGTAGCTCATGTTGAGAGGGGAAAATGGTTTTATTCCCCGCCCCTCCCCATTAAATGGAGGCTTCTTTGCATTCTGGAAGCAGCAAATCCCACTGCCTTTCCCTTTGCAGACTTGGCTTCATGTTTTAAGTAGAACTCCAACATGGTGGCAGCGTCTATATTCCCTCTGTTGGAACCATTCTGTCCAATTTCGAATCTCTGTAGAAATCAGAATCCGAGCAAGCTGCCTCAAATGCAAGGACCACAAGAATGCAGGGTGGAGGAGAAAAGAGAGATCATGAAGAAGACATGTCTGAAGACAGCAAAAGCAGTGTTTAAAATAAGTGCTTGCAAAGACATAACTGCAGCCAGGCTGGAAGCGGAGAAGGCCACGCCACCCCCGGGCTCCGGCCCGCCGTTCCCTGTGCTAATCCGGGTGAGAGCAACAGGAGCCGCAGGAATCTGAGCCGCCTGCCTGACTTCAGCATCTGGCGCTGGAGGCTGGGGCTGTGGAGCAGGCAAATTATGTCGTGCGAGTGAAGAAATACCAGCTTGTCGAGGCCCAGGACCAGCCACGGCCGGGATTCCTAGCCTGCTCCAGAAAAGTCTAAACACCCTTTGTTGACCAGCGCTTGCATGGGAGTCAAGCTTTGCCCCTGTGCCACCCCTTCAGCATCTCCTGGCCTGGGTGCCGCAGTGAGAGAGAGTGAGTGGCAGCTCAGCCTGCCCATAATATCAGGGAACATTCCTGCTGTGTGCGTGTGTGTGTGTATGCGTGTGTGTGTGTGTGTTGCTGTGTCCTGTTTTGGGAGCTGGAAGTTACAAAGCACCTTGTCCAAAATGAAGCCCGCTGTCAAGTGGTAAACAGGGAGGATTCTGGGGATTAAAATGTCAAGCCGACCCAAAGCCAGGCCTTTGCTCACCGTGCACCGGCGGCTGAGTGGTGCCCGGGAAGGTTTTTAAAGGCTCGAGGCCGGCACGAGGTGTGTGAAACCAGAGCTTTGCCTTTCCGTGGAAAAAGCTGGGGGAGAACAGGAGAAGACAGGCTCTCTCACTATGAAACGTGTTTAGAGAAGAATCTTTTGAATTAAAATAGATGCACTCCCGAAATAATCTTGTTTTGAAACATCAGAAATCTTAGGAAGAGGAAAAGGCTATCAATAATACACTTACCCTTTGAATCTGTGATGGCCCTTGCTATTTATAATGTATTTTTCCTCCATGGGGCTTAAAATAATCAACGGACATTATCACATTAACTCTTGCAATCCCACCTGCCCTTCCACAGACTCCTGTCCTTCAGGGACACAGAGGACATAGCCCCAGCTCTGTAGCCGTGGCCTCCCCTGCCCTCGTTCCCCTGAGCCCCCTGGCCTGCCCCGGACTGGGGGGAGTGTCCTGGCCACCGCAGTTCGCGGTCTTTCCTCCTCTGCACTGATGCCAGGTGGCAGGGAGCCTGCTGGAGGGAGAGCTGGATCACCAAAGAGGACAGGACCCTAGAGGCTGCCTAGGCCCCAGTCCCTGCGGCAGTGTCCTGACCTACTGGTGTCACCATGAGGCTCACGGCAAGTCACCATTGTCAACAAGAAAGCTCTGGCGCTTCCGAATTGTTTACTTTTTAAAAGTAAATTAGAGCAAAGCCTATCTTGAGATAGAGAGCGTGCAAAATAGCAGCCCACATAATAAGTAAGTATTAAATTTTAAGACTCAGGAGAATTCACATGAAAATTCATATTATCAGCTTCTCTTGGAAAACCTGGGAAGCGTGCTCTGAAGCGTCAGCCCTTGTGGGGAGCTGAGTGGCCCTGCCCCTTCAAAGGGGAGCAGGGCTCTCTCTGAGTGACACTGTGAGCCCCCGAGTGGGTACACCACTTCCCCAGTGAAGGTGCTGTTGGCCCCTCATAGGCATTTGGGGTGTGATGTCTGCCAGGCAGCAGCAGGAGCAGGCTTCCTGGGGGCAGAACCTAGACAGTTTAGGGGGCACTTTTTAAGAAAAAGTAATATAAAACTACAGATACAAAGTTAAATGTAAAATGAGTATTTATTTAGAATGAGAAAAGATATAACGGCAAATTACAGAGTAGATGACAATTACAAATTACAAAGTGTTGCCAATACACACATACCACAAAATCCAGAAAAATGACATCATTTTAAAATTTAATACTTCACTGCATGACACGCTTCTGTAATTCTTTTTTCCTATGGTTTTTGGCTGCATACTCTTTGATTAAGTTTCCATAAGAAAATGATTTCGTAATGTTTTCTCTAGAGAGAATAGATAGAAATTCACTCTTTCCTCTAGATCAGCTTGTTCAAATTTGGCTTAAATTATTGGTAGTTTAGAAAGTTTCTTTTAGCTTCACCCCTCATTATTGGTAACGTCATGTGCATTTTTCAGGATTGTTGTTAAATTCAGAAAAACTTTCATCAAATTCCTTTCATATGTGAGCTGCTACAGTGGTACGTGAGGCTTTAAATACTGCTCTAGGCCTGTGCCTGTAGCATAGGAGGTCTAATCGATTCTTCTTTACAAGATTCCCATGTATATAGTACAATCATAATTGTACGTTCTGCATTATTCAAGAATATTCTTGCATAAGTGAGCTTCTGCTCTGACTAGGCTTTGATGAGTACTAAATCCATTGCTTACACTTTAATATGCCTAATAATCAGAAGATTACCTTACCATAGGCTCTGTACAATTCTAACCTTGATTCTCCTGCATTGCCCACGTATGTCAGGAGCTGGGTACCATGAGTGGGTCATGTCATGATTTGAGAGAGCTTGCAGAATGGGCAGTAGGAACTTTCTTGGAAGCCATTCTTATACCAGCATGGCCAGCAATGACTTATTCTTCAGAGCGATGCAAAGCACAGAAATACAATCCCACTAAACCCAAACTAAATACATCCCCACTCAAACCCCCAAAACAGATACCAGAAAAGCCCTTGGCCACCCCAATGCCACCTGACACAAAGAGAAGTTTGACGGAGCAGAAGAGAGAATGGATAGTGACAGCGGTTGTACTATTGTTCTCACCCCTCACCTGTGCAAGTTTTACAAAAACATGGAACCGCACATTGCACAAGTCCCTCCCAGGCTTCTTGGAAGTGGCCTGGAAAGTGAGGGGCCTGAAGTTGAAGCTTCATTTGCTTCCCAGTGAACTGATCTCTGCTGGTGTACAATAAGAATCTTGCTCCCCTGCTTTCTTGAATGGAAAAGAAAGAGGTTAAATAGCCTTAGAGATGTTGGGCTTTCGCATCACCCATAGCCTCTAGGATCTAAGCCCTAACCCTGTGTGAGTGCCCTTTACTGTAACACCATTAGTTGTTCCGGCGGTTGTCAATTATCGTAGTGACTCACTTCCATAAAGTTATCTTTTGGAGTTTTGTCAAAACCTGGATCTTGTGAGGAAATGCATCTTACACACGGCCATTGCCCACTAGATATGCCACATCCACAGGAAAATAGTAGAGGACTGCTGTGCTGGTGGAGGCTCTAGTGTTACAGGTAGAGAGAGGTGGGAACTGCCCAAGGGTGTTAGTGCCAAGATTAGACTCCTCCTAAATCATCCTTAGCCCAAAGTTCTTTCCAGTATTTCACAGCAGAGTCTCAGCTTTAAGGTGGTTCTACCAACCCCTCTCACACCTAATGAAACCAAATGCATAGCCTTCCAATGGGTCTTACCTAGTATATTGGTCAGATATTGCTCCAACATTGTGAAACCCATCACCCCAAAACCCTTTGTCTTGAAAAACTCATCATTTATTCTCAGGGACCTGTGCATTGCCTAGAGAGGCGCTGTTTCATGCTGCAGGATTGTGGGCCTAGGTTTGTTCCATGCATTTCTCATCCTCCTTGGACCAGAGGACTAGCCTAGCATGTCCTTCTCAAGGTGATGGCAAAGGCACAAAATGATGAGCAGAAACATGTGAGGACTCTTAAGACTTAGACTTAGAACTGCACACTACGGCTTTTATCCATATGCCATCGGCCAAAGCAAATCATATAGCCAAAATCAAAGTCAAGGATGTAAAGTGCACTCCACTCATAAGGCTCTAGCAAGGGAGTGAATGCAGGGAGGGGTGAAAAATAGGGGCCAATAATTCAAAATCTACCACACCTAGGGAAGAGCACGATGACATGCAAGCAAGGCCAGCAGCCCACTATAGAGATGAGAGAATTGGGGAGTGCCACAGACAACACAGCTTTAGCAGGGCATTTGGCAGGGGCAAATGCAGACAGCTGGGTGGATTTATTGCTGAACTGCTGTGCCCAAAGAACATTGACTAACAGATCTATGTCCATTTGGAAGAGATTTGCAGTGGCATACCATCAGCTCTGTCCTGCTCCACTGTTTTCATCTGCATCTTGGATGCAGGTTTTGGAATTATGTTTTATCAGATTTGCAGATGATACATAGCTGAGTAGTGTGACTAAAGCCCTTTGATGACAATATCAAAATTCAAATTGGTATGCATTCAGGCTGGATTTACAGGCCCAAAACAACAAGGACAAATAAATTAAAAAGCGAACTAACATTTATTGAATGTCTACTATACACCAGGCACACATTTGATTTAATTCTTGCAACAATACTTTGAAGCAGATATTATGCTCTTTTTTTCAGATTAAGAAACTATGGCCTAGAAGAATAAGAACAAACTACATACAAATCAAGCAGGAGGAAGGAAATAAAAATTAGCATGGAAATTAATAAAGCACAGAATAGAAAAACAATAGAGAAAATCAACAAAACCAAAGTTCGTTCTTTAACAAGATCAACAAAATTGACAAAACTTTGTCTAAGCAGATCAAGAAAGAAGAGAAAAAACTCAAATCATGAAAATCAAGAATGAGAGGACATCACTACCAACCTTATGGAAAAAAAAGGATTAAAAAGGCAAACCATAAACAACTATACATCAACAAATTAGATAACTTGGGTGAAATGGACACAATTCCTAAAAAGACACAAGTCACTGAGACTGAATCAAGAAGAAATAGAAAATCTGAATAGGCCTATAACATGTAAAGAGATCAAATTAGCAATTTTTAAACATCCCATAAAGATAAGCAGCCCAGGCCCACAGGGATTCACTGGTGAATTCTACCAAATATTCAAAGAAGAATTAACGCTAATCCTTCACTGAGTCTTACAAAAATTGGAAGAGGAGGAAACACTTTTCAACTCATTCTATGAAGTCAGTATTACCCTGATATTAAAATCAGACAGACAACACAAGAAAAAAAACCTATAGAACAACGTCTGTTGTGAATGTAGGTACAAAAACTGTCAATAATTTTTTTTTTCCTAAAGATTGGCACCTGAGCTAACAACTGTTGCCAATCTTTTTTTTTTTCCCCCTGCTTTTTTCTCCCCAAATCCCCCCAGTACATAGTTGTATATTTTAGTTGTGGGTCCTTCTAGTTGTGGTATGTGGGATGCTGCCTCAACATGGCTAATGAGCAGTGCCATGTCTGCGCCCAGGATCTGAACCCTAGGCCACTGAAGCGGAGCATGCAGACTTAACCACCCAGCCATGGGGCCAGCCCCTCAATAATTTTTAACAAATGAAATCCAGCAACATATAAAAAGAATTATATGCCATGAAAAAGTGGGAATGCAAAGTTGGTTTAACATTCAAAAATCAATTAATGTAATAATATACCATATTAATGTAATAAAGGACAGAAGCTATAAGATCAACTCAATAAATGTAGAAAAGCATTTGACAAAAATCAGTACCCCATCATGATAAAAACACTCAACGAACTAGGAACAGAAGGAAGCTTCCTCAATCTGACAAAGGGCATCTATGAAAAACCCACAGCTAGCATCATACTAAATGGTGAAAGACTAAAAGCTTTCCCCCTAAGATTAGAAACAAGATGAGGATGTCCATTCTCACCACTTCTATTTAACATGTACCAGAAGGTCTAATAAGAGCAATTGAGTAAGAGAAAGAAATAAAAGGCATGAAGATTGGAAAGGAAGAAGTAAAACTCTATTTTCAGATGACAAGACTTTGGATATAGAAATCCTAAGGAATTCACTAAAACCCTATTAGAACTAATAAATGAGTTCAACAATGTGGAAGGATATGAGATCAGTATACAAAAATCAACTATATTTTTATACATTAGCACTGAAAAATCCAGAATTGGAATTAAAACAATTCCATTTATGATAGCATCAAAAAGAATAAATACTTACAGCCGTCCCTGATGGCTCAGTCGGTAAAGTTTGGTGCCATCTGCTTCAGCAGCCCGAGTTTGGTTCCCAGGCGCAGAACCACATGACTCATCTGTCAGTAGCCATGCTGTGGTGGTGGCTCACATAGAAGAACTAGAGGGACTTACAACTAGAGTATACAACTATGTACTGGGGCTTTGGGGAGAGGAAAAAAAGAAGAAAAAGAGAGGAAGATTGGCAACAGATGCTACCTCCTGGCAAATATTTACCAGCAAAAAAAAAAGAAAAAGAAAAAAAGAAGAATTACTTATGTATAGCTTTAACAAAAGAAATGCAAGATGTGACTTGTTGCTGAAAGAAAGATCCAAATAAATGGAAAGACATACCATGTTCATTGATTGGAAGACTTGCTATTGTTAAAATGGCCATACTCCCCAAATTAATTTGCAGGTTCAACGCAATCCCTATTAAAATCACAACTGCCTTTTTTTGCTGAAATTGAAGAGCTGATCCCAGAAGTCATGTAGAAATTTAAGAGATCCAGAATAATCAAAACAATCTTGAAAATGAAGAACAAAGTTGGAATCTCACACTTCCCAATTTCAAAACTTAGCAAAATACTACAATTATCAATACTGTGTGGTACCAGCATAAGGACAGACATATAGATCAATGGAATAGAATTGAGAGTCCAGAAATAAACGCTTATATTTATAGCCAATTGATTTTTAACAAGGATGCTAAGTTCATTCAATGGAGGAAAGAATGAATAGTCTCTTCAATAAATGGTGCTAAGACAACTGAATATCCACAGGCAAAAGAATAAAAGTTGACCTCTACCTCACTCCACAGACAGAAATTAATTCAAAATGGATCACAAACTTAAAGGTATTGGATAGAACTATAAAATTCTTAAAATAAAGCACAGAAGTAAACCTCCATGACCTAAGATTTGGCGATGGATTCTTAAATATGACACCAGAAGTATAAGCAACAAAAGAGAAAATAGATAAATTTGACTTCATCAGAAGCAAAAACTTTTGTGTTTGAAAGGCCATTATCAAGAAAGTAAAAAGACAACCCATACAATAAATGGGAGAAAATATTTCCCAATCATATATCTGATATAGGACTTGTATCTATAATAAACAAAGAATTCTCATAACTCAATATTAAAAAAAATAACCCAATTTAAAGATGAGCAAAGCATTTGAATAGACATTTCTCCAAAGAAGATAGATAATGGCCAAGAGGTACATGAAAAGGTGCTCAAAACCATTAGTCATTAGGGAAATGCAAATCAAAGCTACAATGAGATACCACTTTACACCCACTAAGAAGGTATAATAAAAAAGACAGATAATTTGTGTTTGTGAGGAATTGAAGAAATTGGAACCCTCATGCACTGCTGATACGAACGTAAAATGGTGCAGCCACTTTGGAAAACGGCTTGACAGTTTCTCAAAAGGGGAAATGTAGAGTTACCATATAACCCAGCAATTCCACTCCTAGGTAGATGCCCAAGAGAAATGAAAACCTATACCCACACAAAGACTTACCTACAAATGTTCCTAGCGGGATTATCCATAATAGCTAAACAACAGGAACAACCCAAATGTCTGTCAACCGATGAATGGGTGCACAAAATGTGGTATATGCACACAATGGAACACTATTTGGCAATAGAAAGGAATGAAGTGCTGATACATGCTACCACATGACAAACCTTGAAAACACTATGCTAAGTGAAAGAAGTTGGACACAAAGGACCACATATTGTGTGACTCCATTTATATGAGATGTCCAGAATGGGCAAATACAGACAGAAAGTGGGTTAGTCATTGCTTAGGGCTAGGGCCTAGGAGTAGGAGGAAAACGGAAACTGACTCCTGGTAGGTATGGGATTTTTATTGAAGGACAAAAATTGTTTAAAATTAGGTAGAGTAATGGTTGCACAACTCTGTGAAAATACTAAAAAAACCATTGAATTGTATACTTAAATGAGTGACTTACGTGGTATGTGACCTATAGCTCAATAAAACTCTTTTTGAAGAAACGACTGCACGGGTATGAAAAAGAGCTATATCCCAGAAAAGTGCTTCTATTGCCTTAACGTGCATGCACTTCACCTGGGGATTTGTTAAAATGCAGATTCTGATTCGCAGGTCTGGGATGGAGCTTAAGGTTTGACACATCCAACAAGCTGCCTATCCCACACCTTGAAGAGCAATGCCCTAAGATAGCTCAGGGTTACAGCTTTCTCAGGGTTACGCAGCTAGTAAACAGGGGAAGCCTGGATTCAGCTTTGTGTGACAGCAGAATTCATAAGTGGTGGTGAAGCAAAGGGTGGGTTGGCTTCTCAACAACTGTTGTGAAAAATAGTCACAGGCTTTGTGTAACCATACCTTCCATGGATCAAGAGTTCACCTCAGCCACTGAAACTCTGAATGGAGTCTTAAATTGAACTCATAGAAGTAGAGGGTCCATCCCAGTAAAGAAGGGGTAGCCTTGTGTACGCCAGTCTTGGAATCCCAGGTTCAGATGTGGGAGCACATCTAACAGGAACAGTGGAAAGCCATCGTAAATCTAGAAGGTAGCCTTCATGGTGAGAAGATTAGAAACCTTGTCATAGGAGAATAAATAAAATGACGGATGTGGTTTACACTCTGCAAGTAAAGATTCAGGCAAGCTATAATGTCTTTAAATAAGAGTAAGCTTATGAAAGAGGAAATGGACATTTTCTATGTGACCCAGAGGGCAGAAGAAAGATTAAGAGAGGAAGTTTGTAGGGAAGTCACTCCAATAAATGAGAAACAACAAAATTCGAATAATTAAAAGCTTCCTGTACCATTCAGGACTCAGAAACCAAACACAAGTTGGCTTAAGGTAAATGAGGAGTTTATTTTTCACATAATGCAGAGCTAGGTTTCAGGCACTCCATCTTTCCACACTGTTTACTCTATGTTGGCTTCATCTTCAAGCGTATTCTCCTCCATTGACAGCAAGATGGTCACTAGCAGCACCAGGCTTAGAGCCTGTCAGTTTAACAACCTAGAGAATGACTGCATCTCCTTCCTAAGGGCTCCATGGAAACTCCCAGGGCTGACTTTCATCGGACAGCTTGGGTCACATGCCCACTCTTGAACCACATTATGGCCATAGTGTGATACACTGTGATCCACCAGGCTTGGACGACATGCTCACCACTAAAGCTGAGAAGTGGCGTCGGCCCTGCTGAAGCCACAAGTCTGAGACTGGAGGAAGGGTGGTTCTCCAAAGAAAAAACAGCCTGGGTGCCCTTTCCAGAAGAAGGGAGAATAGAAGGTTGTCAGGAAAACCAACAGAATTTCACAAACTGCAGATTAAAGAGGCTCCTTTGGGAAGGAAGGAGGGAGGGGGCTCCCCATCTCTGGAGACATCCCAGCAGAGGCTGAAGGACCACCATCACCCTTACCCAGAGGGATCAGAGCATGAGATCAAACCTGAGAAGATCTCCTCTCTTCTAAGGACAGGGATTCTCCACCATCTTCATTCTTGCTCTTGGGCATTTGCTTCTGCCTCAAAACAGCTTTCATCGTGAGGAAGCCTCCTGACTCATATCACATAGAACTTTCCAGGCCTTGTTGGAAACAGACTTATTTCCCTGTGTCTTCTCTCTGAAATCAGCCTTGTGGCCTGGATGTACACTCACTCTCTGTCACTGGCCTGGGCCTTATGTCTTTGCTCTAATTAAAGACACTCTCCCCAAGGACATGTGGGAATAAGGCTTCAACAGAGCATTATCACCTCTTCTATATTGTCTTTAGCAAATCACCCTTATTCAAGGTGGGGTGTTTTATTTCGCAAGAAAATAAGATCACTCAAGCTAACAAAAGAAAGGGGTGTGTGTGTGTGTGTGTGGAGCAAAGCTGACTTTGTAAGGATATGGCAGTGCTTGGGGGTGTCTCGGACTGGAATGTCTGCTAGCCAGCAGGCCTCACAGAAGCTAGAAACCAACCAAGCTTCCACAGCGAGGAATCCATGGGACATCAGCAGCCAGAGTTCAGCAGCCCCACCCAGCACCCTGCCCTTATGCACCTGGCCAGCCCTTGGCCACGTGTTGGAACCTTCAGACTCAGCTAGATTTCACTCCCATTCTCACATCCTGGAAGAGGAATCTCTTTGGACCAGCTCCTGTTTTGCTCCAGACAATAGGCCAGCCCTGGTCTAAATCTCGTCCCTTTTCCAAGTATCCACGGCCAGGAGGGAAAACACAGATTTTTCAGCCCAGGCTGCCCTTCAGATAAGTCTGTGGACAGCACCTTTGGAACAGAGTGTTCACCTAACCCACACCCAGAATTTGTCATGTTCACCCCTCCTACTGCACCTGAATGTGGCTGAGAAGTTTCAGGTGCCTGGGCTCATGCTCTCCCTGTAAGTAACCAACCAGCTAGAAGGGTGCAAAGTGATCAGGCCATCAGGCAGCACAGAACGACTGTCTTTCCAAATGGGGTGGGTGCAGAGGAGGCTGGGGGGCTGTTGCACACGACTCTGAAGGCAGTGCCAGGAGACGGTTTCAGATGAAGGAAAAAGGAGGCAATCCACCCAAGCTCAGGTGTCCTCTGCACCTCTGGCCTATGGGAGAAGGAGTTTCATGTATGTGTGCCCGTGCTCCACCAGTGATGGGGACCGCATGTATGGCAGACTGGATCCGGTCTAGGAAATCCCAGCTATGCACAGAGGAACCGCACATGAGTCCCCACTGCCCCTGCTCAGAGATTGACTCCCCGGCAAACTTCACATTCCCTTCCCTGCAGGTTTTCGGGGGGTTCACTGGGGAAAGGACCAGACCTAGAGGACTAAGATCTCAGGAAGAGCCAGGCCACCGAGTGACTCAGTTGCCTGCTCCTTGCCAAGAATAAGGCTGAAAACACCTGACAATATGAGCATCTGAGGGCTCACCACCCTAACCTGAAGACACCACTCCCCTGAAAATATACAGCCAGAGAGACTGGAGGGAATTCTAAGTTATGCGCTGGTTCCAGGCACTGCGGGAGAATTGAGCACAGTAATTAATGGAAACTTATAAAGCAAATGCATATCGATAGGTCAGTAAATGAGAGTATTGCCACCCAGACTGAAATCGATTTAAAGGAACATAAATTGAGTCAATAACAAATGTGGAAGGAGACAGGGGTCGGAGGAAAGCATCTAGTGTAGCATTTTTGGAGTTGATGTTATTTATTATAGGGGATTAACAGTAGTAAAAAAAGTTCCCATGACAAGCCTTTGAGAGAATCTACAATGTAAAACTTAGATCTATAAGTAAGATCTAATTTTAGGAGCTTAACTGAAAATATTAAATAGGGGACAGCAATTTAATTAAATATAAAGATGATGATAAATTGCTGAGATTTTCTCTAGTCATGGGAAGAGAGATTTTAAACAAAGGGCTCTGGTGTGATCAGAGGGTTGGGAAACGCAGACAATTTGTAAAGGGGAAATTTGCAGAGCATTGATTGTGAGCTTCCTCCTCCCCCACCCCATGGGGTCCCTGTAGAATGCTGTACCAGGACCCCTATAAGTGGCCGAGATGCTCTGGGGTCCACAGCCCTCCTGGCATCAACCCCATCCCTGAGCATGCAAACGTGCAGGCCCTGCTCCGTGTCCATCATACACAAAGCAGGCAATCCCAGGATCACCCACATTCTACACATAAACCGGGAGAAGGGGAAACACCTGGAGCTGAAAAGAGTATAGCTCATCACCGGATGACTCTGACTAATATGTGAGGAAATTCAGGACAGAGAGCTGTGACGTTGCTTAATCCTGGAGCAGCTAACCTCCACCCAGCTGCTGCCTAAGATCAGGGCACAGAACACTCCCCTGGCCCCAGCCATGCTACCCAGCATCCCTCCTCCACACGGGCTCACAAGAGAGGCTGCAGCTGGTCTCAGGCTGTGCGTGGAAGTGGAAGGACAGTCAGTGGTGTCCTGACAACTGGACAAGCAGGATGCACATAGATTACTGGAAGGAACCACGAGCTAAAAAAGAGCCAGGATGACTCTAACAGCAAGAGACAAACAGCCCATCCACAAGGGCAGCGAAGTCTTCTCCTCCCCAGCCCTGAAGACTTGCTCCAGCATACACAAATCAGGAAGGCCTCCTGCGATTTCCTGCCTCCCAAGCTGGGGTTGGGGCATCCTCTGCTGGGCTCCCATGACGCTTTCTACATAAGCTTCTACCCAGGCATTTAGCCTGTGGTCTTATGGTCACCAGTTGACTGACCTGTCTCTCCAGTGGAGTGGGTCGTATTCATCACAGTCTCCTCAGCACCCAACAGAACCAGGCACAGAGTAGTTGACTGAATGAATGGCTGGCAGGGGATTGGCTTGTTAGGGGAGCTAGTCTTCAGAGCCTGAGAGTAGGTGTTATAGCCACCTGAGGCCTTAGTGGTCCAGCTGAGCAGCTGGTCAGGGATAGCTGGGTACTGCCCCACTGCCATCCAGGGTGGGGTGGATAATGTTTGAGGGTGACAGAGGAGTATAAGAAATGCTCAGCCTTGACTCTCTTCATATTTAGCCTGACTCACTCATCCCTCCATGCAGCTGGACACCAAAGATGTGGCCTCTTTCTGAGCAACGGGAGCAGGCCTGAGATGAGACCTGGGCCTGTGCTGTTGGCTGTAGGGAGAGAGAGAGAGCACACTGAAAAGGCATCCTCTGACACAGGATGGGACATGAGATGCATATGTTGAAGCTGAGTGGTGGGTACATGAGGGCTCATTATACTCCTCTCTTGTGTAAGTTTTCATTTTTCCATAACATAATGTTTAATAAAATAAAATGTAAATTTAAAAAAGGTATCAACCTTGAGCCAGCCCTGATGGCCTAGTGGTCAAAGTTCAGCACACTCCACTTCAGCAGCCTGGGTTTGGCTCCTGGGCACACCAGGAACCACACCAGATAGACCAGTCGTCTATCAGTAGCCATGCTGTGGTGGTGGTTCACGTAGAAGAACTAGGAGAACTTACAACTAGAATATACAACTGTGAACTGGGGCTTTGGGGAAGGACAAAAAAAAGACATCAACCTCAAATGATTTTCTCTCATGGTTGTGCTCCCTCCCTACCTCCTCTAACACAGTGGTTCTCAAACCGTGGTTCCCAGACCAGCAGTATTGGCATCATCTGGGAACTTCTTAGAAATGTGAATTTGCAAGCCCACTCAAACCTATTGAATAGGAAACTCTGGGGTGGGACCCAGCAAACTATGCTTAACAAGCCCTCTAGAGGTTTGAGAACCATTGGTTTAACATATTTTCTTTGTAATCTTCAGAATAGTCACTTTCACAGATTGGCGATATTTCAAGTTATTGAAAGTCCCCTCCCCACCACCTTTGGGAGAATGTGTTTTCTCCACAGCTGGCATCCACTTGGTCCCAGCCTCAGCTGCAGCCTGCTCCGGGACTCAGCATCCCCTACAAAGAGGATGTGGAGATGCCCCAGCTCAGTGCTAGGTGGGTCCAGCCTCGGACAGTCAAGAGCCCTTACTCTGTTCAGGCACAGCTCTGAGCTCTTGCTAGGTGTTATCTCATTCGATAATCTCAACAACCCTAGAAGGAAGTTTCATGATTACTTCCATTTTACAAAGGAGGAAACCAGGTTTAAATGCCTGAAGTAGCTCACCAAGTCCCCTAGCGAGGGAATGGCAAAACCGGGATTCTAGAGTTTGAGCCTCAACCACCAGACACCACCATGACACTCTTGTCCATTGTCTGGCTCTGACTGTCTGGCGGCCCAGAACGTCTCACTCTCCAGATCCAGTCTTCACCTGGCTTGGACTCTTGAGTCCCTGCTTTGATTACATAGCCAGCCCTGGAGGCTGGGGCTGTAATTTACTCACCCCCAAGGACGCTCACCTTGTCAGTTAGGAAGCTTCCAGGTGCAAGGAACAAATCAATGGACCTAGACAACAGGGAAAATCTGTCACTTCACCTAACAAGGGGCTCCCAGATAAGGTGGCTATGCAGTGGGTTCATACAATGGTTCCAGGGTGCCATCAAGGACCCAGGTTCTTTTCTTTCTTTCCTCTCAGCCATTCTCAGCATATACCTCTCTCCTTGGAGATCAGCTCTTCTCATGGTCACAAGATGACAGCCTTAGTTCCTGGCATCGTGATCAGATAGGAGAAACAGGCTTTTCTTCCCGTACGTCTCCTATTCCAGAGTGTGGGGCCCTTTCCCAAGACTTCCCCTCGTGTCTCATTGGCTGGAAGATGGTGACTTGCCCATCCCTGAACCAATTGCTGGCAAGGGGAAGTGAGATTGGCTTGATGAGGTTAGCCTAGTCAGATGGACCCCTGCGTTACCTGGTGGAGGTGTGGACATTCCAGTACAACTGGAACTTAGCCAAAAAGGCAGAGAAAGGAATGGCTGTTCCAAGTCCTTCCCCGGGAGTCCATGCCAGGGCCTTGGGAGAGGGGGAAAGTGTCCTAGTGTGTGGCCCCACAGAGTGAAAAGCAAGCGTTTTGAGTTAAGTCAGTGAGATTTCAGTACTGTTACTGAAGCCTATCCTGATTGATACAGACACGGAGTCCCTTCCCTGTGCTGCACAGACACAGAACGGGAGTTTGCTCCAGAGAAATTGAATTCGATGTGCTTTGGGCTAGAAAATCCCAGGGTGATGATGAGTGGGGTGAAGCCTCACTCTGAAAGCCCAGCCGTCTCCCTGCCCCGCTGCGCTGCCAGGCTGCTCTGGCCACACTATGTGCAGAAAAACTGCCCCAAGAGAAAACACTCTGTAAGTTGAGTTCCCCCAACAAGACAACTGAGTCCCTGTCTGACCTCCCTACAGTGAAGCCCCCAGGCATGAAGCCCCAGGCAGCCGATAACGCATCCTCTTAATGTGAGCAGATGGCCAAGGACCACAGATCGGCAAAAGCTGAGACCAGAGCAAATAACCACAAACGAACTAGAGCAAAAGGGAAAATTAGAAACCTGGGTGAAACAGAATTCAGGGGGAAGAAAATGTTTAAAAAAATAAATATTTAGAGAGAGAAAAGAGATAATATTTCACACACAAAACTGTAAGAAAATATCGTTTTTGAGGAAGGAAGAGAGAATAACAGTTTTATGAAATTTTAAAAATGATCATTGGAATTTTAAAAATCAATTAAAAAAGAGAAGATAAAGTTAAAGAAATTTCCCAGAAGGTAGATTTAAAAAAAATAAAAAGATGACAATTAGGGAGAACAGATAAAGGATAAAAATAATCAATTCAGGAGTTCCAAAATCCAACCATAGGAGTTGTAGAAAGATAGACCAGAGAAAAAGGGGAGGAATTATCTAAGAAAACACAGGAACTTTCCCAGGACTGAAGCACGTGAGTTTCCCAACTGAAAGGGGCCAGCGAGTGCCCAGCACAGCGGATAGATGAAAAAACTCTCGCCAAGGCACATAATCATGAAGTTTCAGAACACGGGGCAAAAGTTCCCAGACAGAAACAAATAAAAGTCACATAGAAATGATCAGGAGCCGGGGCGGCCCCGCAGCCAAGTGGTAAAGCTCACATTCTCTGCTTCGGTGGCGCGGGGTTCATGGGTTCAGATCCTGGACGTGGACCTACACATCGCTCATCAAGCCATGCTGTGGCAGCATCCCATATAGAAAAGCTAGAATGACCTACAACTAGGATATACAACTGTGTACTGGGGCTTTGGGGAGGGGAAAAAAAGGAGGAAGATTGGCAACAGAATTAGCTCAGGGCCAATCTTCCTTACTAAACATTGTTAAAAAACAAAAACCCGAGAAATGATCAAGAGTGAGAGTGGCATCGAACCTCTAAATAGAAGCTTCTAACACTAGGTTAGAAGACAATGGTGGAGTGCCTTCAAAATGATGAGGAAAATGATCTTTAAATGTCCACTCCGTAAATAATCCAATTATTAACTTGGTATCAGTAAAGACATCTTCAAACATTCAAGGTCTCAGAATCAAGCACGGTTTCTCAGGAAACCACAGGAGATCATGATTCACCAAACAAGAGGATAAACTAAGAAAGAGGAAGAAATAGGATCCGGGCCGCAGGTAAAATCCTGGGATGACAGTGAAGGAGGAGGTCATAGGATGCCAGTCAAGGGGATGCAAAAGGCCTGGAGAGGCACCAGGGAGGATGGAGGAATTCAGGGCAGACGTCCCCAAGAAAATGTGAAGCTAATAGATTACCTGCTGTGTTTGGAAAAGAGAGCTGGGAAATTTAGTGACAGAGACATGAAGTTAAAGCAAATAAAAAATGAGGCAAATTATCCCACGTCCCTACCCTCCCAGAAAACAGTAAACAATAAGTTGTTAAAGAAGGAAATGTAATCATAGGATAATAGGCTGCTTAATTGTCAATTATATTTATAGTCACACTATTGTAAACACTGAATATTTAATCAAATCTTACGATATAAACAGGTTGGGAGAAGGGAGGAGTAGGGGTGTGTGTGTGTGTAAAACGGCTAAATTCTAATCTGGAAATAACAAGTCAAAAGATAATATCCAGGGGCCACCCCTGTGGCATAGTGGTGAAGTTTGCCTGCTCTGCTTTGATGGCCTGGGGGTTCGAGTTTCGGATCCTGGGTGCTGACCTAGCACGGCTCATCAAGCTACACTATGGCAGCATCCCATAGACAAAATAGAGGAAGATTGGCACAGATGTTAGCTCAGTGACAATCTTCCTCACATGCACACACACACACAAAGATGACATCCAAAACTGGAAAATCGAGAAACCAAAGTACAACTGTGTAATTTGGAGACTGAGAGGTAAGCAGAAGAAACAGGTGAGAGGCTTTCTTGGGAGGGGTACCCAGGGCGAGGGGCGAAGCAGGGATGACTGCTGTCCATCATCCGCCAGATTGTACCATTTGAATTACTAAACCATGTTCATGTTATTTATGTAAAGCTATTTTCTGAAGATATAAATGATTTCCACTAGTTCCGAGAGGATCGGCCTCAGCCTGAGCTTCGGCAGTGAGTCTGTGGGCCTTGAGGACAAGAGCGGACACGTTCCCATTGCAAAAGCCATATGGCCTCCCCTCAGCTGCTGCAGAACTCTTCATTTTGAACAAATGACACGACTAAAGCTTTTGAAAACTCCCAGGGAGAAACCGAACAGCCATTTTCCTGGTTGGCCCCAAACCCCCAGCATGACCTTTCCTCGTCCCTGAGACTAACTGGCAGCAGGCCCCTTGTGCTGGTCTGAGGGCTGAGGTCTGAGGGCTTGTGAGCCCAATCCTGGGACATCAAAACAGCCCTGGGGCCTTCAGACTGACACTGGACTGTTGGAGACCGGTTGGAGACTGAAGCATGGGTTCCCCCATCCCGTCCGGCCTCAGACCTGCTCACCCCACTCACCACACTATTTCAACCTCGTCCCTCCTTCTTCCAATCATCGTTCTCACTCAGAATTGTAGTGAAGTCAGCTCAGAGCAGTGGAACGAAACTGAATTTGGATAAAAAAGGGCCTGTTTTCAGTCCACGCCCAATCCCAGCTAGCTGTATCTGTTATCTGTTTCTCTGCCATCAGCTGATCACCAATCATATTCCAATAGTGCCAGGTGCATTCTGAATGCCTTACCTTTCTTAATCAGAGGAGCTAAATGACCACCAAGACCACCCAGGTAACGACTGACAACTCAACTCTATTGGCCCCAAAGTCTGGATTCTTTCCATTATTCCAGATCATCTCTATAAATGGAAAGGGATAAATCTTATTCCCAGGAGGGATGCAAAGTTTCACTGGGAGAATATTTATAAACAAGCTCTGCACTACACAGTCTTCACTTGTTTATTCAAGAATTGTCTATGCAAGGTCCCATGCTAGGTGCAGACTCTATCCTCAAGGAGGGCATGATGACGAGGTGAGAGGAAGATACCAGAACCAAAAACCCCAGCTCAGGGAGCAGAGTCTCTGACAATACCCTCCCTCCCCTACTTATTTCTGGGGGTTCTCAGGTGCTTGTGGACAAGTCCCATGACCGATCATTTAGGAGCAGTCATTTTCCTCCTCTTTCCATTCCTCCTTTTCCAGGGCCATCTGCTGCTGTGGACTTGGTTATCTCCAAGCACTCTGGTGCCCACGGCACAGCCACCCTCACCATGCACCACCTCCATCACCACAGCAAGAAAGCTCTGGAGTCCTAAAGCTGCCAAAAGGGGACTATAGCGTCTGGAGCCTGAAGGCTGAGGCCTCACTGCATTCTGTGCATGAAAGGAGAGAATGCTCCTGTTCCCCACCTCCTTTCGGTGAGAAGTTCTGTCTCCTGGTGCCAAAGAGAGGTTGCTCCTGCATACAAAGTCTTTCAAGGTCTCCACTGCAAAATCTCCTTTCGTCTGTTCCCTGGGTCTTATATGTGTGCATGGGACGCTGAGCTGGGGACAAATCCAAGTGATAGCCCTTCTAAAGACAGAGGTTTTTTTCCTGAGCCTAACTCCTGCCTCTCTCTTCCCGTGAGGCTCCTCAATCTCTCAAGAAAGTAGTCCCCCCTCCACTATCTTCCAGACGCACGCTGACATGGCCGAGGGCCCACAGTCAGCTGACCCCCAGTACACATGCACGCACGGAAACACACACAGATGCACACACGCACACATGCATGGCTGTCCCCCAGCCCACCCTAAATCCTCCTGCCTGGTCGTTCTTCCACAGTCAAGGTCCAAAACTCTTAAATCTTACCATTTGGGGATCGAAGCGGGTAGGAAGGCATGTGTTCCCCCTGACCCGTCTCAGGGCAATGAACTAAAATTTCAAGTGATACAAATATTTAGTAATTGATGGCTGTGTAAAAGAATATAAAACCTGAAAGTCTGGGAATAATAGGTACAAAATGGGAAATATTTGCCAGAACTGTGCTGGTGCTGTGCTGGGGTAAACGGCACAAACTTTTCAAGCAGCTAGACTCCACAGAACAGGGAAAACAAGAGGGCCGTCCCAAGCTGGAGGGGCCTGACTGACGGGGCTCTCCCGGACCCATTCAGTCACACTGAGCCTCTAAACTGCCAGACTCCCAATCAGTCCACAGTGACCCACTGAGATAATGAAAATCCCCCCTCTGTGACCTACTCCCTTGGGGCCCTGGCTCTGTCAGGCAAAGCTTTATTGTTCTTGGAAATCCCTGACCAATTGGACAAATTAATCTCTGATGAAAGATTCATGCAAGGATGGCAAATGGATTTCATTTCTGCTGCCAACCGTGATTGATTGGTAGGGCCACCTGGAGTGCCTGTGTGAGAAGGACTGTGGCCAGAGCTCAGCTCAGCAAGCGAGAGCCGGGATCGATTCAGGATGTCTGCCCTGAGCCCTCCAGGGACAATGGCTTCATAGGTGCTGCTTGTCTGCCATCCTAGGATTAATGGCTGCCCTAGGTTAACCCCTGCTCCCTCCCTGGGTACGTATTTGCATTTGGGCATTGTCCTTGGGGAAAGAAGTCTTATTTCAGACAGTATAAGACCTTGAGCCCATGTAGAGGTATGTGGAGCAGGTGAGCCCTACCGACCCTCTTGGAGACAGCCCTTTCCATGCACCACCAGGACTTGACTTCACCAGCAGCATCTCAGAGGACCCTCAGCAGTGCTCCAGCCCAGGGTGAAGGAGGGCTGAGCAGCCACCAATTCCAGTTAGTCTCAATGAGCATCATTAACTTGTACCCTCCAGGGTAGTGATAACCACCCATGTGTGGCTAATACGGGTGCCCACTGGTGGTCAGGCCCAGGTACAGGTGAGCAGCCACCACCTGCTCTGGCGACTCAGGTCCCAGGAAGGAAGGTTGGAGTCTAATCAGGCCCTCACGAAGGTGAAGAGAAAACAGATGGATTTTGTCAATAAACCCTGGGTGCATGGAGGCCCCGCACATTTAGACCTCACAGTGGACCCAGAAGGGATGGGACACCCCAGCCTCTGGCAGGTTATTTTTCTTTATTTCGTTTGCTTTGCCAGGGCTGCAGATGTGCTTGCTAAAGTATTAAATATAAAGGGCTCTGAAAAGTAAATCAGACCTGAGGACATGGTGTGGGACTCATGATCCTTGGAAACTAGTTACAAGACCTAGGTTTTTAGAGGAGGACCAAGCTGATTCTGCTCTGCTTCTGTGGGTCTGTCTCCCTCCAAAGACAGCTCGGAAACTCCTGCCAGGCCTCACCTCTCCAGCAAGCCACGGCCATTCCATTCTGGGATCCACACACTATTTGCAGAAGTTACCAGCCCATGAACAAGTCCAAGCTTGCCCAGTTAGTCCAAATAAAGCACATAGGGGCCACGATGGCAGATTGGCTCATCGGTGAGGTGCACGGGGAGCAGACTCCTGCAAATAGCAGGCGTGAGCTAGTCCTGGCTCCAGAGGAGAGAGATTTCTGGTAAAAACATCTCCCTATGGGCAGCACTGGGGTTGGAATGACTCTTAATCACAATGAGCTCTGGATTCAACTGGAATGCACTTCTAAGATGGGCTTCCATCATTGTTCTTCTCTCTCTTTCCTTCTGCCTTTCTTTTTCTTTCTTTATGTAATTCTATCTTCCTCCTTCTCTCTTTCTGCTTTCATTCTCTCTCTTTCTACAAGTGTAGCTGTCTACTGGATGTCAGGTGTGGCCCGGATGACAGGGAAGCAAAGATGAACAAGGCCCAAGCCTTCTGGGAGCTCCCAGACTAGAAAGGGACGTCATGAACCTACATAGGCAAAAAGCACACAGCAGCACAGAAGACAGGAGAAGGGGCACCCAAGCCTGCTGCAGAGAATTTAGCATTTGATTTGGAATTTGAAGAATTAACTGACGTTTGTTAAGTGGGAAATCAGGGAAGGGCATTTCAGACAAAGACACTCTCAGGAAGTAAAATCACCCAGACCTGGGAGAATGTGCAGCGTTTGGGAAAGTGCAGGCAACAAGCTGTTGCCAGAGTCAGTGATGAGAGTACGTACCGGTGATGAAGCTGAAAGGGAAAGTGAGGATGGTGGAGAGCCATCTGTGCTAAGACAGGATTCTATCCCAAGGCCACTGGGAAAGTGCAGTTTAAGCAGGAAAGCAGCCTCACCAGATTTGCCAGAGAGAGACTTCCACTTCCGGGGAGGATGTAGCAGGCTGTGGCAGGCCAGCGCTCCTGCTGCAACAACCAGGGAAAAAAGGATACGCTCCAAAAATTTGGGGAGTTTTTTAAATCTTTTTTTTAAAAAAAGATATAAGAGAGCTGTGGAAGCAATGAGGTCCAGATGAGCTAAACTTCCAGGGAAGGAAGAGCCTTTCCTAGGGGGGCTGATGAACGTCGGCCCTTTTTCTCCTTGGAAACACCTGCCAACTCAGGGCACATTCAGGGCAGGCTAGTGATTGGGCTTGGCCCAGGTAGAGGGACCTGACCTGGAAAAGAGAAACAAGTAAAGTTCCTTAAGTTCATATGGGGCTGGCTCGATGGACCAGAACCTAGAGGAGCCCCAGAAGCAAAGCTGGTTTTCCTTGGGGCAGCACTGGAGGCTGGGTGTCAGGACTGGGAAAAGGGGGAAGTCACCTCCCTCATTGAGGGAGGGGCCTGCCACAAATGTGTCCCTCTCTTCTAAGGTATTTGCCAGGATTTGAACCCATGCAGAGTGGAAAGATAGATGCTCAAAATGTCAGTGGTGTTAACTGTGTTAACTTAGCTACATTGGCAGTGCCTTTCCCAGAATTCCTTTCCCTGTTTGGGGCCAGACTGTGGGTGGTCACAAGACAAACTTCAGTGAGATTTGGAAGGTGAATTCAGGCACCAGTTACTCTGCTGACCTATAGCAACTTCAGGCCCACCACTGGACACGGAGGCAACAGCCTTCCGTGGACTTCCTCGCCAGCTCCCACAACTGCATAAGGTTTAGTACATATAATAATTATTTCATGTCATTCAGACTGGTTCTGCTTCTCCAATCAAACTAACTGATATAGCAGAGGTCAGCAAACTTTTTATATAAATATTTTATCTATCATTTATGTTATTATTTATTATAAGTATATATACATTAATTTTTTTAGTAAAGAGTTACACGCTTGTCCTGCAGGCTAAGAGGCAAAACTGAGAATATTATAAAAGCACTTAAATAACAAAAGACAAAACAGATTTCAATAAACTTTTTTACTAAATTCATAATGTAATAATAACATTTGAATATAATTTTTTTGTAATACAGCTTACTTATGAGAAGAAGAGAATTCTTTTGGATGAGATAATATTTTGCTTAATAGGAATTCGATGTTAGTGTTCCCTATCATCAAATAGATTGCAAATTTTCATCTGTAAAAATCCTTCTTAGCTCATGGGCCATGCAGAAACAGCAGAAGACAAGAGTTGGCCTGTGAGCAATGTCTGCTGCCCCTGTGATACACGCTCCTCAAGGGAAGAACTTTCAGGGCTGAGGAGATAGAGTCAGTCTCTTAGTCAAAACTTTAGAAAGATTTCACCTGAGGAACAAGGACAAACTAAAGATGAGCTGGGTTTACTAAAACTGCAACCCAGCTCAATCCCTGGTTGGATTGAGGGCATAGTCTTTTTTCCCTACCTACGTAACAAAGAAAAATAGGCACCTTTGATCTCTGAGGATATCACCCTAAGCCTCTACAGTTCTTTTGTCCACAATGACCAACGTGTAATGAAAAGTTACTAGATATGCAAAGAGACAAGAAAACGTGATTGATAGTAAAGAGAGGAAATAAATAATAGAAATCAATTAGAAGACATTAGAATAGCTAGGATTAATATGCTAAAGAAAGTAGACACAGCTGAAGAGAAGATTAGTGAACCCAAAGACAAGTCAACAGACAATATCCAAAATAAAGATCTAAGAGAAAGATTTACCTGAGACAAAGATCATTCTGGTTGCAGAGTACAGGATGGATTGCAGGGGACAAAAATGAAAGTCAAAATATCTTGAGGGGGTGAGTAGAGATTTGCTTTTTCAGGTCATCTAAACGCAGCCAGGGTGAGGAGCAAACGGTACCCGAAGCACTCTTCTCTATCCCCTTACAGAAAGAAGACCCTGTTCAAATTTCTCTGTCGCCTTACTCAGCTGAAAGCAAGTAAAGTCAGAAGTCTCTTGGAGAAGCATCCCCATCTTAGGGTCAAACCAGGTCTCTTCATTTCCCTTCAGTAATGGTCTTTCCAGCTGACTGAGACTGGAGGAAGAGAAGAGGAAGAAAACCTTGAGATTGCCCAGACGCCTGGCTCTTCCTCGGGCAGGGAGGGAGAGACTTCAGGCTCCAACCCAGGCTGCTGAATGCCTTGTCTCTGACTGGTTCCCAGAACATTAGTGGAGATTCTGCACCACCAACAATCCTCCTGGGAAACCAGAAGTTCCTAGCTGATCAGAAGTTATGAAGCACAGCCAGTCCAGATGTTGGCAGAAAACTAGTTCACATTCAAACCAAATAGTGAGCTGGGGGTAAAGGGGGCGGGGGCAAGAAAATTCTCCTTCAAAGGGAAAGCTCTGTGTGATGCTCATTCGTTCAGTAACGCGAAGCCTCTACTATGTGCCAGATACACAGCCTGGGAACACGGCAGTAAACGAGACAGGCAAGGTGACTGCCCACAGAGCTACAACAGTCTAATGCATCTCAGGCACTCTCGTAAGTTTATACAATAAATAGACACACAAACAAGAAAATACCTGTTTGTGCAAAGTGTTAGGAGGAAATTAAAGAGGATGATATAATATGTAGTGGTGATTTGAGTGGTCGGAGAAGGGTTCTCTGAGTCGATGACATTAAACTAAGATCTGAATGATAAGAAGGGCCAGCCATGTGGAAATCTGGGTTAAGAGCGTTTCAGACAGAGGGAACATATAGGGCAAATATCCCCAAAAGAGAACAAGCTTAGCAGAAGGCTGGCGGGGCTGAGGGCAGCGGCTGCTGGGGAGAGGGATGACCAGGTGGGAGGAAGCCAGGTACATAAGTTCCTAGTCGTCACTACATGCAGTTCCTTCTAGGCACGATGGAAAGTCACGGGCATTTAAACTGTGCAGAAGAGCTGTCCATGTGTTTCCTGCTTCCCTGAAGCTTGACTTTGTGGCTCTGATTCTCTGGCTACTCATGAGTCTCCCCCAAAATTCCTCCACCTCCCAGCCTTTGCCGAAAGGCTCAGGCCAAAAGTCTTGGAGTCATTCTTGCATGCTCTTGTTCTCTCACACGCTACTTGAAACCTGAGGAAAATTCTGTGGGGTCTACCTTTGGTATATATGCAGTATCCAACACTTCTCACCACCCTCTCTGCTGCCACCCTCATCTAAGCTGCTGTCGTCTCACATCTAGATTACTTAAAGTGTCTGTTTCTCCTCTTGCAGCCTACAATCTATTTGCTACACAGAGTGAGCCTCTTAAATAGCCAACCAGATCAGATCATGTCACTCTTCTCCTCGGAGCCTCCTCAGCTCCCACTTCACTCAGGGTAAAATCTAAAGTTCTTGCAAGTCCTTCTGAGGCCTTTATGGCATCTGCCCCTCATCATGTCTCTCCCTCACCACCTCCCACTGCCCATTGCTCACTCTGTCCCTGGGACACCGGCCTCTTTGCCACCAGCATGCTCCTGCCCTGAGGTCTTTGCTCAGTGCTTCCCTCTGTCTGGAATGCTCTTCCCCCAGATAGCCCATGGCTCACTCCCTCTCCCCCAGCAGGTCTCTGCTCAAATACCGCCTTTCTGTGAAGCCCCGCCTGTCTGCCCTACTGAGTAATGCAAACTGCCCTGCCCTGGCTCTCTGGATCCTTCTTATCCAGCTTTACTTTTCATTTTTGTCACAGGTCTCATCACTTTCTAACCTATTCTATAATTTGACCATTTATTATGGTCATTGGTTACCGATGGACCTCTCCCCACAACATGAATGAGTCTCCATGAGGACAGGCATCTTGTCTGTTTTGTTCCCTTGATGTCAAACACCTAAACCAGTGTTTAGCACATAGTCAGTGCTCAATTAATATTTTTGAATAAACATTGTTGGATGTATCAATAACTTTAAATATTTTATGCTATGCCCTAGATCAGCATAGATCATACCGATCTCTATACATGACAATCTTTCTATCCATAGTATTTCACTCAATCATTCAAGAAAAAAAGAATTTTTTAGAAACAAAAAACTTTTGAGCACTATATGCCGAGCACAAATGCACTACTTTGGCTTCCACTTGGGCATAGAGGATTGATCCACGTGTCCTTCCAAATCCCAACAAAATGACAGATAAGAAATCAATGCAGAATTAACCCACAAAGACAAAAAGAACAAGACGGAGATGACAGGAGGCTAGACATGTCAAGAAAACATCAGTGGAAAGCAGACAGACACGGGCAAGCACGTTGGCAGACCAGCCAAAGGAGAAGGATGCACGTCTGCAGGGAAGGAAGCTGGGAAGGAAGCTGGTTCCTGCTGCATTGCCTGGAACTGAAAGAAGGGCGAGCTCTGAAGGCCAGGGGCAGGTGGGGCTGAACGCAAGAGAATGGGTTCAACACCAGGAGAAAAGTGGGTGGCGCCCACATCCCTCTCCATACCACACAAACAGCAACTGCACCTGAGCCACTGACTTCACCCAACTTGTGATATAACTAAATTGTAAGAAGCTATCGGGAAGGGGAAGAGAGAGAAGTCTGATTCCATGTCTGGAATTCAGTAGAAAATAACTAAAACCTAAAATTCAAAAGCTAGCAGTATAGGGGGCTGGCCCGGTGGAGTAGCAGTTAAGTTCTTGTGTTCCACTTCAGTGGCCCAGGGTTTGCAGGTTTGGATCCCAGGCATGGACCTACAGGCCACTCATCAAGCCACACTGTGGCAGCATCCCACATACAAAGTAGAGGAGGATTGGCACAGATGTTAGCTCAGGGACCGTCTTCCTCAAGCAAAAGGAGGAAGATTGGCAACAGATGTTAGCTCAGGGCCAAGCTTCCTCACACACACACACACACACACACACACACACACACACACACACACAAAGCTAGCAGTATAAGGATGGAGGAAACTGCCGAAAGAGTTGGAAGTGTTCACCTCTGGGAAGTGTGAATTGTGACTGAGGGATGGGACAGGAACATGCTGTTTTTCATTATAAGCCTTAGAACTGTCTTTTTAAACTATGTCCATGTATTACTTTTATAAAAATAAAAATTGAATTTCTGGCTGCTGTGTGGAGAAAAGATTAGAGGAAGGTAGGAATGGAGCCAGGGAAATCCATTAAGTGGTCCACAGGAAAGATGATGATGATCAGGGCCAGCGTGGCAGGAATAGAAGGGGAGAGAACTGAATGGATTTGCAAAGTTTTGGAGACAGAATCAACATGACTTCACAAAGGATTGAATACAGGGTGAAAAAATAAGAGGAACTAAATGTAATTTCTAGGCTTTTGGCTGGAGCAACTTGGTGCAGGCAGGGTGGGGAGCAGGATGAGACAAGCAAATGCCAAGGGTTCAACATTCAAGGAGAACCCGGTTCTCAGAGCCATGCAGGTGCAGGTGGGCACCCAAGAGTGAGGGCCTCCCAGATCGTGGTGCTTGCCTTGCTCAGTCCCAGCCTCAACTTGGCGGGTTCTGGCGCTATTTACTGAGGTGAGGAAATTAGTGGCAAAAGCATAGGGGTCACAATGGAGGACAGAGAAGTGAAGAAAGTTTTCTTTTGGACAAGTCATGATTGAGTCATCTATTAGTGATCCATGCGGGGCTGTCAAGCAGTACAAGTCTGCAGCTCAGGGGGCCAGTGGGGTTGGAGATAGAAATTCAGAGGTCTCAGCATAGAGATGGTGCTTAAAGTCATGGATCAGGACTAGATAACCCAGAGAGAGTGGGTGTGAAGAGTACAGGAGGGGCCAGATCAGAGACATTCTGACATATGACAACGAGAAGAGGAACCAACAGAGTAGACAAAGAAGGAGTGTCCAGCGAAACCAGGAGAAACCAGGAGAAGCTGGTGTTCCAGAAGCCGAGAAGGAGCCTTTGCAGCGGAGATTGTCCTGAACACTTCACATCCACAACCCTTGACAGAAACGGGTCTGCAAAGAGGAGCAAAATGCTTTTTGGCCTTTGTCTTGCCCAAGGCCAGCCCCTGTGTGTCCCCAGGCACTTGGGATAACCCCCACTCTCCTCCACCTGGTGCTGCCTCACTGCCAATCCTGCTCCCTCCCAACTCCCAGGTACCCCCGCTGGATACGGAGGTGAGCAGGACAAATGTTGCTATCCAGAGGGGCCCACGCCCCTCTGTGACACTTCCTGCTCTGGGCCCCTTCAGATAAAACACCCCACCTGCCCAAGTCTGAATTCTTGGAGGCCAGACCTCCAAGCAAGCCCAGTGAGCCTCCAATGGGTGATGAGGCACCCAAGCATTTCCTCTCCCGTGAGGTGCAGCCTCATTGGAGCATAGAACCACCACTCTGGAGAAAGGTGTGCCCAGGATGAGCCCGAGGAGAGCTAGCTGGTTATGTCCCCGTTCCACCCAGATCCTAGTAGAGTGCCTGGCACAGAGTGGTGCGTGGAATGATGGATGAACAAATGAAGTGCTTGCCCTGTATTAAAACATAAATGATCTTTGGCAACAGCAAAAACAAAGGCGAAGGAATCTTTTCATGGGAGACGCTGAAGGAGGTTGCCTGTGGAAGGTGTGAGCAGGGTCAGTCTGTCTGGAGGCAAGGTATGGACAAAGGCAGCCCAGAGATCTGCTCCCTGTGGACCTCTCTGAGCCCAGTCTGAGGCCACGTAACTGTTCCCCACTCCATCTGAGCCTGACATTTGGTCCTGGAGCTGGCCCAGTATCCCATTCTCCAGAGCACGTGGCTTTTAGGAGCAGTTTGGAGCCACCTCTCAACAATCTCAGCCTGACAGGCAACAGCTGCAAACTCCCAGCAATAGATTATATTCTTGGCAGGTCATTCCTGGCCTCCAGATCCCACCTCCATGGAAATTTGCCCTGGAGGTGGAGCGTGGGGAGGGCAGCCTCTCCATGCACTCACGGGCAGCCTCAGCCTTTGCTCTCTTCCCAACCCCCTTCACTAGGAAGCCAGAGAAGCTAGCAGATGAGAGGTACCCATTTACTGGTCCCTGGCTCAGCCAAGGGACTGCTCAGCTCTTACCTCAGCCAGCCCTGTAGAACTTTCCAGAGTCAGCTGTCCAGGCACCTGTATGGGTTTCCCAGCCTAGAGCTGCTTTGGGAATCTCTGGGCATGGCCACACAGATGCACAGCTTGCTGGTTTTGAAAGAAATCCTGCTCAGGGTGCTGAAGGTGAGTTGGAAAGTGTGCCCCGGGTTGTGCCACAGGCATCTGCCCCTGTCCTCGCCACCACAGCACACACCCTGTGCAGGATGGCCAGCCCACGCAGGCTGTTTTCTGCATCTGGACAACCTGCACATTCATGCTGTGCACACTGACGTCCCTGTCTGCATGTGGGGACATGCGTACATCAGAGGACAACCCCTGTCCCACTCTATGGCCCTGCCTGGCAGCCAGCTGGCGCTTCACTCCAGCCCCATCAGCTTTATCTGTGTTGATTTTCCCAATTAGGTGAATAGTTTACTGAGGTTGCCTTACAATTTTATAAAAATGACTGGAAAATGAAAAAAATTGAAGTGCTAATATTGATAAGAACAGATCGCAGAAACAGTGCAATGGATGTGAAGGTGGGAATCCATAAATATTTGTGAAAGAAGCAAACCTGTGGCCTGGAGTGGAGGCTCATTAGACCTAGGCCCATCAGCCGTGTGTGTGTGCAGGTGCACGTGTGTGTGTATGATTGTGAGGGAAAAGAGCTTTAAGGTACTAGAAAATACGCTTTCATAAACTGTGTCTAGCAGGAATGTCGTAATGATGGAACACGTTCTCTCCCCCGGCCCCTTTCATATCATGAGATTCTGTTGTCCGACCGCTCCACACCCCACCAATGTGCACGTTTTCAGGAAGGCACGCGCACGTTGGGGGCTGCCTCTGCTCAGTGGGCAACATATGCCTCAACGTCCCAAACACCCGACTACAGCTCTGTCCTGCAGTGGGAGGCCAGGACTTCAGCCAACGCTAAGGTTTTTTTTCAGTTCTTCCTGTGTGAAGTCAAAATCCTGCCCCTTTTCATCTCTCCATGGTGCCAGCTTCATCCTAAACATCCACTCCCCTTCTCACAGGGTGGCCCTTGGAACACTTGCAGACAGCTGTTCTGTTCACACCACATCCTTTGCAAGGTGAAGAGGCCTCGTTCTCTCAGTAATCCCTCTCAGGAGCCGGGATCCTCACCAGACCCACCACTTGCCCCGGACACGTTCTCTTAAAGCTGGGATGATGTTTGGCAATACTTACCAAGGAACTTGACCACGTTCCTAGCTTTTCTTTCCATAATCTGACTTCCAGAAATCCATCCTAAGGAAATGATCACATATGTAGCCAAATTTTGCTCTTACTGCTCCTCCTTGAAGTCTTAGCCTTTATTACAGGAGAATATACAATAATGGGAAAGTGGGCAAATAAATTATGTCACATTCACATACCGATACAGTATTATACAACCATAAAACACTATCTTTTTGAGGAATAAGGAAAAAGCAATATCCATAGTTGTATACTCAGTATTACACACGTGCACACCCACTTTGCACACTCACACATCCCTATGCACACGGGTGCATGCACAGACACACACAGAAAACAGGCAGGAACACCTTGCCGCGTGAGCAGTGGGAGTGCGTAAGTGGTGGCTTTGTGGGTGACAATTCTTTTATGTTTGGTCAGTATTTCTCAGTATTCTACAGTGACCATATACTACTTCTAATTTGCAACTAGAAAAATTATTGTTAGAAACGGACTGGCCTCGGGACCCTCACACAGTCTGACCAGCACAGGTGCAGGTTGCCCTCCCTTGCTGTGGCCTCGTGTCCCTCGTCCTGAAGCCTGACAGGCACTATTGACTCCTGTTGGCCGACTGGTCTGGGGCCTTTTGCAGGGGCGGCCCTGCCCCAGGTCCCCCTGCTGGTGACACCACAAGCCTGTTGCTTACCCAAGCAGGGCTCGTCCCAGACAGCAGGCACAAGCAGTAGACGGCAGGAGGCGGTGATTCAAGGGTAAGCCAAGCTTAGGGGGGAAACGAAATACCGCCCACAGCGAGAGGCCTGCTTTTCACCGGTTCCCCTGGGGCCAGATTTTGCCAGATGTTTTTATCCACTAAAGGTGGCCAGGTGGGCCGATTTCCCCTACATAGTAAGTCCCCCGAGTCTCTAAAAGGGCCCATTCATGTGGTTGTCTTACCACACGGACGACAGGAGGGCAAGGGAGGGATTCAGTGAGGAGGTGAAAAGACCAGAGGCACTTACTAGCTGTGTGACCTCAGGTAAATTACTTACCCTCTCTGAGCCTCAGCTTCCACCTGTGTAAAATGGAGACAATGCTAGGCCTACAGCCCCTGGGTGTCGTGAGAACTCACTGAGTTTAGCACTTGTAGGCACTTGGAGTAGAAACTATCAGCCACCAGTGTTCACAGGTTACTTGCAGCAGACAAAGGAGGAGACCTCGGCTGCCTGACCCTGCGTCCAGCCCTCGGGCCATTGGGCCTGCCACCTTCTTCCTTTCTCGGTCCTTTAATAAATTCCCTTTGTGTGGCTGAGCTGCCGAAACAGATGGGCAAGCGCGTTGGCCTCCGTGATTTTCTTGGGGAGGGTCTAGCACCCTTCATTCCCTCGGGGACTCTGCAGGGCCCTCCTGCGGGACCTCTGCAGTGAGCACCTCGTGCCCACCTTCACCATCATAGCCAGCACGTGGCATGCTGTCCCCTGCCAGGGTCTACATCTGTCTGTTTGCAAAGACCAGCTGGGCCCCAACCTCCTCCTATGAGTCAAGTATCTGGGCCAAGGAAGCAAGAAAGGTCACTGCCACCCGTGGCCAGGCCCCCTCTCTCCATAAACTCATCTTCCAGTAAATAATGAGTGTTGCCACCCCTCACTCCAGCAGCCAGAACAATGTATGCTCAAGTCTTTCCAATCAGGGTGGTTTCCACAAGCTTTTGGCTTCTGTGGGGAACATTTGGTTTAAAAGAAAATGGAATTTCCCCTTCAATATTCTTCTTGGGTGACAGGTCTGTGATTGGAATCAGGGCATGAAAAATCATGCCCTGGTGGTTATTTCCATTAGTGGCTTTTGATTTTGCAGGGACATCTGGGGCACCGAGTGCTCAGCCTCTCCCGCCTCCTGCTTCCCACCCCCCACAGCTCAGGCAGGTTCTGGCCGGCTGGCCCTGGAGCTTCTTGGCATTTCAGAGCCCTGTGCTATCTGGTCAAGAGCTTGGCTAACTCATCATTGCAAGAACCTGCTACCAATCCCGCCTCACATCACTGTCCTGCAGGCCCAGGCTCTCCTCATGTGATGGAAATCCCGACATGCGCACACACACAGCACATGCTTTCTTCTCTGTCTGCAATAAGCAATCACCAGGAAGTACTAATTGTCATATAGGATAAGAAAGAAAAAAATTGTTTATTTTCTAGGTTGCAGGGTACCAAAACCCAGTGGAACCCCAGTGAAAGAAATGGAGAAGGGGTCTGGAATCTCAAGAGAAGAGTTAAATGAGACCACAGCCAAGAAGAAGTCCTTGAAGAAGGTTCCTCGAGAAAGAGTGCTGTAGAAGTAGCAGACCAAGCCAGGGCTGGTTTGTGTGTCTGTCTTCTGTCCTAGCCTGGGAGCCCTGGAGAGCAGCCACACTGTGTGTCCCTTGCCCCCAGCACAGGGACAGGCAAGTCCTTGGGAAATGTTTGTTGATGCTGGAACAAAGGAAGAAACAGAGGAACAGGGTAGCTGGCTTCCGCTCAGAGATTCTGGGTGCTGTTTGACTTAACTTGGGGCAGCGTTTGGAGAACGAGTGTGTTTGCTGAGCAGGATGTTAACCCAGAGGAGCAGGGTCTTCTGCAGCTGGATGCAGAAGCGGGACTGAGGCCTGGGAGGGGAGGGCACAAGCTGCACACTGATCACAGGCCTGCCTGGACCAGGAGGGCCGGTGGGTGGATGCAGTGCAGTGCACCGAGTGACTGTACCTGCCTACCATCAGCATGGAGGCCACCCTAACCCCAGCAACATCAGGAAGACATTGAGATCTCCCTGCCCTTCACAGCAAGCGACAGCCATGCTCAGGAGCCGGAGGATTTGCTTCCTGGAGTGGAGGCCAGAGGCCAGTGGACCAGTGGAGAAGGTTAGCATCTGGGCCTGGGTGAGGAGCACTGCTCAGTGCCCGCAGGGGGCCTCCCAACATTCCTGCAGGTGCCATTGTCTTCCTCCCGGAGCCCTGAACCTTGATCACCCATCTCCAGGATGTGTGGGGATGCTTGCGACCCACTGCCAGGAGGGTGAGGACTCTGAACTCACTGCCAGGCCCCGTGGAAATCAAGCCGGTGTCTGTGCAAGGGAGGTGAAGACACCGACTGAGAGTGGCTGGAAGTCAGCCTCTCCCTGCGGCCCCCCTCGCTCAGGTCGCTCAGCTCTTTAGCTGTGAGACGTGCAAGAGTCTGGTGACTGTGAGCAGAGACTGGCAGCCAATGAATCCAGCCCAGAGATGAAGAATCATTTCCCTACAGAGGCTCCTGCCCCCTGGGAATGTCTGAGCCCCAAGTGCAGCTATTCACCAGCTAAAAATGAGCCCATTTTTTCCTGCTCCCTATTGTTTTATATAAAGAATCTTTCTATCCAATAAAGAAAGCAAATAATACCTTGCATTGTTTAAGAATTGTGTTTGGCAACAGAAATCCGAAAAACAGTGACTTAAACACAATTGGGATTTTTAAAATTTAGTTATTTATGTGTTTGATTATTTATTTATTTTTGATTATAGAAGAAATCTGGAAATAATTAACCCAAAGCTTTTTCAGCAGCTCCACAAAGGCATTTAGGGGCCCAATCTCCTCCTGGCCCTCAGCCTTGCTATCCTCCAGGTGTGGCCCTGATCCTCACATCTACAAGCTAACTCTGGAGCTCCAGCCATCCCAGCTGAGTTCCAAGCAGGAAGATGAAAAAGTGCAAAGGGAAAAACGTGTTTTATGAATCTACTTTGTTTTAAATGTTTTCCTAGAAGCCCCAGCCAACAATTTTCTCCAGCATCTTATTGGCCAGAACTACATCACATGACCATTCTATCTGCAAGGGAGTCTGGGAAATATATTTTTTTTCTGGACATATTGCTGTTCTAACAAAATGGGATTTCTGTTAATAAGAAGGGAAGGAAGGATATAAACGAGGCAACTGGTGGTCTCCACCACACACCTTCATAACAGCTTTTGTCTCACGCAGTTCATTGAAGGGTCTGGGAAATGGATTAGAGAGAGGAGAGGAGGAAGACAGAGGGAGAGGAGAAGGGAGAGAAACAGAGCCAGTAATCAGAGACCAGAGCCGCATGCCCAGGCTAGGTTGAATTGAAGTGTCAGTGTATGCGTGTGTGGCCGACAGTCACAGCTTGCCTGGGACGTAAGACTTGCAGCATTAAAATTGAGGCAGTCCCAGGCAACAGATAGTCTGTCACTCTACATGTGCATACGTGTATGTGAGTATGAAGGGAGTGGTAGACTGGATACCCCAGACCAATGATTCTCAAGGTATTGTCCAAGGACCCGTGAAGGCCCCCACGACCCTTCTAGGGGATCTGTGAGGTCAGATTATTTTTCTAATAAATTAAGGTGTTATTTGCCTATTTCACTCTCTGTTCTCTCACAGGTATACAAAGGAGTTTCCAGAGATATATGACATGTGGTATTGCAACAGATTGGATACAAAAGCAGATATGAGAACTCAGCTGCCTTCTATTCTGTCAGAGACAGGAAATAGAGACATCAGACACCAAAGAGATTTTCAATAAATGTAAAGAAGGCCACTCTTCTCACTATTCACTTTTGTTTTGAAAATAGTCATTGTCATTAAAAATGTTACATTAACATGTAGTGATTTATTATGGATTTTTTTAAATGAATTGATAAATATATTTTTTAATTTATTGGTCTTAATTTCTAAGACCATAAATATTGATAGCTATAACTTAGATTTTAAAAAAGATTTTTGGCATACTCAATACTTTTTAAGAGTTTAAAGGGGTCCAAGACCAGAGTGTAGGAGACCTGGACAGACTAACAAGGGCATGGGGGGAGGGGAGGAGTTAGGGTGTGGAACCTCCCGGAAATTAGAGAACAGGAGCATTAGAAGGGCGGGAGCTCGCGGACATGGGCGTCAGGAAGCAGCGGTTTCGGCAGCCTCAGTGGCAGCGAGCTGAATAAACGTCCCAGGGCAATGCATCTTGCAATGTGCTCCATGGACGGTGGCCCAGCTGCCAGCTAGTCACCACAAGTCACTGTGCAGCTGTACAGAAATCGAGAGAAGCTTTTAGAAACTTCCATAGCACTCAATAGAGTAACTTCATGCCTATCGAAACTAACGATGCAAAAAGTCGGTCTTGTATTTGTATGTCTCCTCTTTCATTTTCTCTTTCCAGCAATTTATTTTTACTGTTCTTTACAAACGCATTCTGTGATGCATTGGAAATTTTTATATGATCCTTTCATGCCTGAGGTGAAGCTTTAAGCACAAATACTGTTATCTAAGCAAAGAAGGGGACAAAGTATCACCTAGAAAATGTGCTGTAGAGCATGCTCTTGCTGCTTCCCTGATTCTAGCCTTTCACTGAGCTCTTTTGCAATTTTATAAATTGCAGATAATTAACAGCAATGCAACAAAATTTCTGCCTGTTGACATGTAAACCTTCTGTCATGAGCTGGCTCGCCTCCCCTACTAGGGCAGAGGCGGCTCTGCTTCCATTTGCTTATTTGTTTCAATATCCTTAATCTATAATTGTGTCTCTTCTTTGGATTCTCCTTTGAAATTGTCATAACATCTCCCTGGTTTCCTCATTAATGAGTTAAACAAAATCATTAATACGTGTTCATTAAAAAGTAATAGGGTCCTCCACGTTATTCACAAACCACGGAGTTCATGAAGCTCTGCTTTTGGACCCACTGGTGGATGTGACTCGGGTGTCTTCTGGAAGTCACTTCCGTCTCATCCTGCTGCCGACTGACGTCTGTACCCTCTCCTCTGTGCACTGTTTCTACCTCATAGCTGTTGTTTCCTCCAAGCGTAGGCTGCCTCTTTATCCAGTTTATGGGGTAGGAAAGAAGCCACAAGAGTGAGAGACTGACAGAGAAAGAGACGCAGAATGAGATCAACAGGGGACTGAATGGATGGGGGTGGAGGAGTCCTTCCACGTGCACCTTCCTATATGGCTGGAGATAACCGGGTCATGAGCAACCATCACTAAACACCTATTTTGTTTTTGTGAGCAAAACTACACCTCTGTGAGCTCCTGGCTTAAAGCTCGTCCTTGGAAGCCATCCCCAAGGTCTCCGTGCCAGAGCTCACCCAGCCTCAATTGCTAAGGCCCTGGCAGAAGAAGGCCTTGATCAAGAGGACCAGGATGCTGGGGGAAGCCATGAAGCCTGAGCTCAGCTGCAGAGGACAGCAGTGCTGTCACCAGGGACTGTGACATTCAAGGAAGCCAGAATGATGGTCCCAGCTGCCTGCCATCCTGAGGAGGTGGACGGGGTGTTTGAGGTTCTGCCCAGATTGTCTGCCCAGCAATCCTTCTCCCCTGGTGGCTGCCGGTAGAGAAGCACCCTGACTGTCCGCCGTTGCTTGTGATCTTCCTGGTGGGCCTGTTGAGTAAGGGGCCCACCAGGGGCGGCACACGAGCCCACTCAGACTCTCTGCTGGCAATCCAAATCTTTTTTTAAAATAGTTTCACTGAGGTAGAGATTATATACCATAAAGTCCAGTTGTTTTAAATAGACAATTCAGTAACTTTCAGAAAATTTATGGAGTTGTGCAACGATCATCACAATCTAATTTTAGAACATGTCCATCACCTCAAAAAGTACCCCTGTGCCCATCTGCAGCACTGCCTATGCTCAAGGCCGCCATCAACCTACTTCCTGTCTCTATAGAGTTGCCTTTTCTGGACGTTTCATACAAATGCAATCATACATGGTACGTGTTTTGGAGATTCATCCCTTATAGCAGGTATCAGTACTTCCTTCCTTTTGCAGTCAACTTGCATTCCAGAGCATGGACACGTCACATTGCCATTATCCATTCACCAGGTGACGGACGTTTGCATCGTTTCCGCCTTCTGGCTGTCAGCGCTGTGTGAACATTTGTGTACAAGTCTTTGTGTGGACTTACATTTTCATTTCTCTTGGGTAAATACATAGGAGTGGAATTTGTAGGTCCTATGATAAACTTACGTTTAACTTTTTGAGAAAGTGCCAAATCGTTTTCCAAAGGAGCTGGACAATTTTACATTCCCACCAGCAATGGAGGCGGGTTCCAGAAGCTCCACATCCTCACCAACACTTGTGATCATCTGCCTTGTTGCTTACAGCCATTTGTGGGCCGGGAATTGGAAGTGTGAGCCATGTAGAGTGTGGGCAGCCGGCTGTGGCTGACCCATCCCAAGAGCAACCCCTGAGGAGCTGCTCTTCCCCCTGCCGCTGGTCCTGGGCAGCCTGGATCCGCGTCTTTTTTGTGCCCTGATTATTCTACTCTCTTTGGGGTCGGTGCATGATTCCCATATGCTTCCAATAAAATGGCTTTTAAATTTTAAGTTAGATTGAGGGAGGTTCTGTCACTTGCAACAGCAACCATCTGAACTGCACACTTCCCACCCCACACCCACCCCAATTGCAACCAACGTGCCTGAGGTTTGCCTGTTGCGATGAGCCTGGCAGCCACCCTGGGGTCAGGATTCATTCTTAATGGAGACAAACACAGGGGAAACCCCTTCAGCAGGAAAGAGGACGGTGCCATCTCCAGCTCTCCAGGCGCCTCGGGTGACAAACAGCACATTCATCACCAACTGAGACTCGCTGCAGGCTCAGCAGAGTTCAGTTAGAGTTTCTCAGAGAATCACACACAGTGGTGAGAAGGGTCAGGAGGCTTTGAGAAATCTGAGGAAGATGGAAGCACACTTGGTGGGTATCAGAAAAATGCGTGTCCTGGTGCACTTTGAGAATTTCTCCATGGTGCATTTTTCCTGGGTAACCAAAGTTAGTTCGATGAAAGTGTAGAGAGCTGTGTGGTCTATAGTGAGCCACCTGACCTCTCTGAGCTGTAGTTTGCAGGACTCTTGTGAGGCTTGGCGATGAGGAGAGCACCAGCATGGTGCCGGGCATGGTTGACACCTCTCCCAACTTGTCGTTGTGCCAACATTTGCTGAAGGGAAGTGAAATAAAATGACCCTGCCCCAATCTTGTGCTCGAGGAAGCACTTCAGCATCGCGATTAAGAAAATGAACTTCCGCGATAGATGTCCCCAGTACAAGTCACACTGTGCCTGCTCCGTGCAGTCAGGCAGGTTGCCTCATCTCGTTAACCTCAGTTTCTCCGTCCCTAAAAGGGCATCCAGGACAGCGCTTCACTCACTCAGCGTGCTGTAAGAGATGACGGTGATGAGACAGTGGACCGAGAGCACTGAGCTGGCCCCTGGTACCCGAGCAGCACTCAGCAGCACTTGCTGTTTTTCTAGCTGCCGTTACTTGCATTTTTCTGAACTTTCCCTGCTTGGGAGCCGCCCTCACTGCTGCTACTGTGGAGCTGCCCTGGAGAAGAGCCTGCGCTATATCTGGGATGGTCGGCGGGGGGGCCAGGATGACATGAGGGGAGGCTTGAGGGCCCAGGGCAGCCCCAGCGCCCCTGCCGGGCCTCTGGCTATGGGAGGCGCTGCTGCCCGCAGCTGGAAGGCTCTTGGCCCGCCAGCACCTCAGCCTGCCAAGGACACTGCTGACCCCACCCCAGGTCAGATGGGTGCTCGGTGGCCTGCGCTCTCCAGCCCCTCCCAGGCCAGGACAACAGGTGTGTGTGCTCAGTAACTTGAGCCTACCTTCTGAGGGCCACAGAAATTGAGAGAGGACAGACAACTCTTTCTTCAGACAACCACAAGGCCAATAAACAAGTTTTCAGGGAGACCACGGCCAGCTCAAAGTCCTGCAGGGCCGGCTGTCAGTTTGGGGTTGTCCTTTTCATAACAACAACAGCGGCAGCGGCGGCAACTGGCACCAACTGCTGAACACCCAGTGGGTGCCAGGCACTGTGTCCGGTTCTTTCCATGCTTTCTCCCATTCCTGCCTCCCGACAGCCCTGTGAGGGGAGCGATGGATAAGAGCAGAGACACTGGGCTTGAACCCTGGCTCTGCCACAGGCTGACTGTCTGCCCTAAAGCAAGTCAGTTAAGCTCTCGGAGCCTCAGTTTTCTCATCTGTAAAATACAGATGACAATACCTACTTCATAGGGTTTTGGGGGGATTAGATCAGGCAATGTAGGGAACGTTGGTAGCCCAGAGCCTGGCACAGAGTAAGCCCTCAATATATGGCAGCCAGATACAGTGTCAGAGCAGTATCCCCATGTGAAGTATGAGGACACTGAAGCCATCGGCTGGAACCTGAAGTAGTCTGAGCAGCTCACCCTCTTATCTACTCTGTACATGACAGCACCCCCTGGTTGTTTCCCCAAACCCTCATAATTCTGCTACTATACAGACTAGAGCAAAGTAAACCCCTGGTTCCAGCCAGAAGGAGACGGCAAACATCAGCTAAGTCAGAGGGTGGCATCATCTACAGCTTCTTGTTGCCCAAGCTCTTCTGCCCCCAAAACCAGAACATTCCTCAGAAAGGGCTAAAGATGGGCACCCGAAGATGGGGACCCCAAGTTACCTTGTTCCAAACACAGACTCTAATCAATACACCCAGAGCCACAGACCTCATGTCTATGCTCAGACTCTGGGACAAGGCGGCAAAGGACAAAAGCAGGTGAGAATCTTCACACAAGGGGTGTGGCAGCATCCCCAGAGAAAGCCCTCAGTGTGTCTGTGTGTGTGCTCACACGGATGCTGGGAGTCAAACAGGGCCTACTCACAGCCCTGAAGGGGTCCCAGTGACCACAGCTCTCCAAGCAAAGTCTTAATTACTCTGATTATTGCTTCATCTCAACATAAGTTACACTGGTATAAACACATTTGGAAAAAAGGTGTTTGGCATGAGGTTATACATTTTCTCCATACAAACAATTTTATACGTGATGTTTAGGTTATCAGTTTAAATCCAAAAAGACGTGTTTAAACTATGATATGTCAGCAATACTATGTCCTTCAATGAAAAAACATTTACATTAGGACACATTCAACACCTACAGCCCAATTAAACACCATATAATGTCTACCCAGCATCCAATCTTTCTTCTCTCCTCCATTCCAGTCATGTGACCCCAAGGCCCCGGGATGAGCCCTAGCTCCAGCGAGGGTCCTCATTAGTGGGCCAGCATGATAAACACATCTCTTGCCAGTGTTGTGTTCAGGAATCCAAACAGTACCTGGCTTCCCTCTGGCGACTGTCATTGGTCCAGGGAGGGATGTGAGACCTAAGTTGATCCAGTTGGACTGAAGGAACATTCTTTCATCCTGTGGGTGGAAGAGAGCTTTCTTTGTACACTTGCCAAGCATGAACGCGGAGCATGTTGTCCCAGTTGCTGCTGGCCGCCGTCTTGCCAGCACAGGTGAGGCTGCTCAGAGCAAAGGTCCACCAGATGAGCGCAGAGCCAGAGATCCTGGGAAGCCAGGCCTGGGCCTCATTGCGCCACGCCACGTGGGCCCTGTCTCTGGAGTCCCTGTTTTGCAGGACAGTAAGTTCCTTTGTTGAATTAGAGGGTGTTTCCTATCATTTGCAGCAGGAAAGCATCCTTATGCTGGCAAGAGGTATGTCTAGAGGTGAATGGAAAGGGAGGGACTCTCTTGAGATAAGGAGGCAAAAGTTGAAAAAGATAGTGGAAGAAAGTCAGAGATTAATGAAGGAGTCTGTGCTTAAGCAATGCGGACATTTCCCCACGTGGAATTACTGACCAGCAAGTCATGGGGAAAGATGAAAAGGAGGGCTTGATTGGGCCCCAGCCCCCAAGGAAGAAAGAAGTGGAGAGAGGTTTCTCTGTAGCTGGGACCATACAATCAGCCAGGACAGTGTGGTCCCCCATTATTCAGGGAAGAAGAAGAGTAGGAGTTGGGGAGAGACAGTGAGCCCATGTAGAAGGACACAGCGAGAGGACATGCAGTCAGCTGCCCACGGTCATGAGCCAATTTGCGAGCTCCTGTTCCCAGGATATGGGCACACTTGTAGGGTCTCTGAGCAACTCTGAACCTAAGCCTTGTAGACAGCTTGTGTCTCATCTGCCAGGGGCTACCTTCCGGCCCCTGATATGCATGAGAGAGCTCTTTGCACTTTTCTCTCAATCCGAAAGAAGGTGTTCTTAACTCTTCTCAAGGCCTCAGTCAACACTACATTTCCCTCCAAGGCAAAAGCCAAATGAGAATGAAGAACGTCATAGAGCAATTTGCTCTCCTGAAGCTTGTCGTGCACATCTGTAGTTTTGCCTTCTTGCATCCATTTCTCCTGGGTCTGTTAACAGCACCCCATTTGGCCCTGAGGCGATGCAGTTTGCAGTGGGTTTGTCCCCACCCCAGAACCAAGGGCGAGTGTGTGGCTCAGGTCTAGCCAACAAGAGCACTGCATGTCCCTGCCCACAGTAATTCAAGAGTGGGCAGGAGACCCCCACCCAGGTAATGGAACTGGTAGTGGTGGGGAGTGGGGAAGGGGGTTCTGTATCTGCTAAGCCTGTAAAGATGGAAGCCATCTCGAAGGTGCTAGGACCATACTGATGGCTTGTGAGAACCTGCCTAAAAGTGAAGCAAATAGGGAAACAGGAAAGCAGAGTGGGAGAGAGATTGAGTGCTGATTTTATCATTTGAGCCCCATGTCCAACGCCAGTGTCCTGGACTGCCCACTCACGTGAGCAAATCATATATTCGCTATTTTTGCTTAATTATTCAAGTTGGTTTTTCTATCACTGTAACTGACAAAGTTTGGATTGGGAACAAATCTCAATCTTAATAAAGAATGATTTTCCTTCTCTCTTATTATTTAGTTCTCAGTCTTATATAAAAAACCCAGGCTATTCCTCATGTACATCAAATTCTTGCTGTCTGACCTTCAACCAGGCATATCCACGTGTCCTCATCAGGAAAATGAGGGCATTGGACCTGCTCTCGCAGCTCCTTTCCAGCTCTGAAACTGTATACTTCTATGAATAGTCTCTTAGCAACCTCCATACTCAGAATTAGATATAAAACTATTTTCTTCAAGAGTGTGCATTCAAAACATTAAAATAAAACTTTCAAAAGTTTAATCACATGTCTCATGATGAAAACCATGCAAAGCCTGTTTGCTTTAGCAAAGTATCGAAGCACAATCGTGGTGCAGGTACCTTATCTGCTGTTTCTGGTGCCTGGAAACTTCCACTCCCCTGCCCCCTTCTAATGAGCAGTGCCAGGGTGTAGCTGTAGCCAGTGTCTTTCATCAGCCTTTTAATCCACACACTCTTTCACTGGTAGGGGAGGTGTAACAGTTTAACAATCTTCAGAAAGGTTTAAAAACAGAACTGTGGTTGCTTTGTCCATAGGGTCTAGGGTCCCTCTTCAAAGCCCTTTAGTGACTCTCTGTCACCCCAGATGCCAGGTCTTACGCCTGCCCACAAGCTCTCATCCCTTCTCCCAGTCTTGCCTACTTGATCATCCTAGGTGCATCACTTAATCTCTCTGTGCCTCAGTTTCCTTGTCTGTAAGATGGGAATAATAATAGTCCCTTCCTGCAAGTGTTGCTGTGAGTACAGGAGGAGTGAGGTCCTCAGAACAGCACTGGCAGTGTAGTAAGCACGGTGTAAACATTAGCTCTCGTCTTCATCCCCATCATTGCAGATCCATTCACAATGCCGGATGGAGGGTTGCCTGGATGGGTGGATGAACAAATGGGTTAAAGCATGAAGTACTCAAATATATTTCACATCCTGTAGGTTATCAGTAAATGCTTATCAGCCATGGTGTTCTAGAGCCATCAAAGCAGCAACTCAGAAGGGACGAATCACACAGCCGGCTCCCTGCCTGCCCTTCCTGCTCACCTTCCGCTGCCCCCGCCCCCTCCCCCAGTCTGCAGCAAGTCCCTGCTTTTCGGAGCTTTTGCTGTTGCCTCACAGGGCCTGGGATGTCTAGTTAACGATGATTTGCAACTCTTAGAGTAAATTTGCTCTTCTTGAGATCTAATATCAACTGCTCCCAATACAATTGCAGGCTCATTTCTCAATTATGTCTGTTTTAGCTAAAAGATACCCAGAGTGACCAGCTGACTCCAGAACTCAGTTCCCTCAGGCACTCAGAAGTAACAGGATTTGGGAACCACTTTTCCTAAACTGCCCTTAAGTGAAACCAATTGATGACTCAGAAAAACCATTTATTGAGTGTACCAGGAGACAGATTAGGCCGGAGCCCCGGTCCCTGCATCGCCCGGAGCACTCCCTCCCAGGAGACTCCCCCTGTGAGCACCCTACAGGCTAGGCTGCTCACTGGATGCAGAAGTAAGACTAAGGGGGCAAGAAGATCAGGAGGGAGAAACCCTCCAAATGGCTTTCAGAGTAAAACGAGAGTGGCCAAGGTGTCCAGCAGAGCTGGGTTGCTACTCTAGCAAGATTTGTTTGTTAGCTGGGTGACTCTAGGCATATTTCTAACTTCTCTGAGCCTCAGTTTCTCCAAATGTAAAATGGAGCCATGATATTCACCCCATGGAGTAGCTGTGACAGTTGACTGAAATTGTACATGTAGAATGCCCGCCATACCAACAAGTGGTACACCCCCATTGTTTTGAATGTCCTTCCTCCTCTTGGGAGATATTTCTGTGCCAGGAACCAGCACCAGGCCCCAGATCCACTCTCTCCCCTACAGTGATGGATAAACCTCAAACAGTTTTCATGCTGATCCCCTTTTGCCAGATTCCTTCTCCTGCCATAACCTCACGGCAGTCTTCCCGTTGAAAAACCCTGGAGTAGGTTCTAGTTCAACATTCAGCATCTCTCACCCCAAATCAGGGCTTCTTAACATTCTAAGGGTCAGACCTATTTGAGAATCTAATGAAAGCTATGGCCGTCATCCCTGTAGAAATGACCATACATTTGCATGCAATTCCCACAGGCTCATGGACTCCACGAAGCCTCTCCATGGGCCTTCTAGGGCCACACGTACCCCGAGACTAAGATCCCCTGCCTTAATTGACCTTCAGCAGCTTCTGGCCTTCTCATCAGTGCTTGGCCAGTGCTCCCGCTGGCCACATGTTCACAAGCCATCCCCGAAGGTGCAGGGTAACAGTCCCTAGCTTTCACAGTTTACAAAGTGCCACAGAACAAAGTGACATGTTCTCACTCCAACAGCCACGGAAGGCTAATTGCACCCCTCCTCAGCTCCCTTTTCGTGGCCTCAAAAGACGTGCTTTCCCGGCTCTCTCCTCAAAATCGGAGCGTCCCTCCCTTGCAGGAGCTGGGCCTGCAGAGGGTCCACCTCTCCACCCCAGCCCCCTGGCTCTCACCATCGTTGAACCTCGTCCCACTGTGAGGCCCAGCCCTGCGTGTTCCCAGGCTCCTGTCCCAAGTGCCACCTGTCCTGTGGCTTCACTAACAAGTGCCGCTGTCCTGCAAAGCTCCTCGGGCTCAGCCGCCAAGGCAGGAGGGAAGAATTAAGCTACCGGAGTTGAAAGATATCAGGCTTCAGAAGCGAGCTCTAAACAGACTTGAAGAGCAGAAAGTTTCAAAGGCGCTCGCTGAAGTCCTTGTAAAAGTCCTGCCACCTCTCTGTGAGCCGGCAGTTCCAGCCTCTTTTAAATCTCTTTGAGCAGATCTCCTCGTTCAGCCACCAGCTCCGGTCCAACAAAGGAACCAAAGGGCTTTTTGTGTTTGAGCCTTTCAGTAGAGAGGGACTGGCGGGGAGCTGTGGACCCTCCCAACCTGAAACATGAATATCTCACAGCCTCGCTAAGCCAGAAAGCTCCCACTCTCTCCCGTCAGGGAATGATGGCATTTTTGAGTCGGAAGGGAACTTAGTCAAACCTTTCAACGTGCTCGCCTCACAGATGAAGAAACTGAGGCTTGGTAAGGTCTATTTGTTTCCCAGACCTCTCGCGGGCGAGTGGCCGAGCTGGACAGGCGCACGGTCATCCAGAATTCTTGCCTCATCCGTATGCTGTCCGGTGCACGGCCTCCTCGAAGGGTGACTTAGCAAGCGTTACGGAGCCCATTCCTCAATGGCCAGTGTTTTGGGAAACTTAACAACGTTGACAAGACTAGGCTTATTGAAAACTAAACATAAACAAGTGGTCACAGGATTAAACAGAATTTTAAAAGACACATGTGTCTTAGTCTACTCAGATTCCATAACAATACCTCAGACCGGGCAGCTTAAACAACAGAAATTAATTTTCTCCCCATTCTGGAGGCTGGAAGTCTGAGATCGAGGTGTCAGCAGGGCTGGTTTCTCCTGAGGCCTCTCTTTTTGGCTCACGGATGGCCACCTTTCCACTGTGTCCTCACGTGGCCATCCCTCTGTGCGTGCCCTCCACGGTATCTCTTTTCCTTCACGTAAGAACACCAGGCCCATTGGATTAGGGCCCACCACAATGGCCTTATTTTACCTTAACTACCTCTTTAAAGACTTTACCTCCAAATACAGCCACATTCTGAGGTCTTAGCGGTTAGGATCTCAATATGTGCTAAACAGCACTCAACCCATGAGGGCTTCCCACTATATTCTTATTTTCCCGAGATAGTTATGTTTTCTCTCTTAAGAACATATGTATTGTTATGGGCTGAATCGTGTCCCCCAGATTCATATTTTGAAGTCCTAGTGCCCCAAGGACAGGCCCTGGGACTAGGTGCAGGGCGTCCTCTGTTACCCGCAGCTGAATGACATTCTCCTGTGGGCTGGCTTGTGACCAGGTGGTGTTTAGACGCTTCCATCAAGCAAGGAACCAGTGCAAGCTTAGAACCAGCAAACCTGGGTCCCAACGAGCTGCGGGGCCTCGGGCAAGTTACTCCGTGCTGCTGACATTCAGTTGCCCCTTCAATAACATGGGGCTCACCTGTCCTGGACACGTCACAGGAAGGTAGGGAAGATGTAATATGATAAAGCAAATGAGCTGCACGATTATGTGAACTGTAATTGTATCAAATAAGTGAAAGTAATTAAAACTCCTCTTTCTTTTTCCTTTTGGTAAACTACCATATCCCCCACAAAAAGATGACATTTCCAAAGGCACAGCTATCAATGATGGTGATTCTTAACGGCCGGTGTCCAACGGACCCGTATGTCACCAGCTCTCTTTGGGAAGCTACAAGGCAACTTGTGCTGAGACCTGAGTGACTCTGGGGTGGTGTGCTTTGTTCTGACAAATGGTACATGTTAAGGGCACATTCGCTGCTAGGCCAGGGAGCTCTAGGTGGGCTGAGCAGAGTCGTGCAGAGGTGAGGGTGGCGGGGCCTGAGCAATGTGGAGGAAGTGACTGGGCACTGGTGTTCCAAGTGGTGGGGATGCAGGGCAGAAGTCAGCGATGGGCATAGGCAGAGGTGTGGATGTAGCACAGTGGGGTGGGTACAGCCCAGCCCCTTGAGCTGGGCTTGAATCCAGCTGCTCAACCTTGAGCAAGTTACTTAGCCCCACAGTGCCTCCGTATCCTCACCTGTAAAACAGGGACAGTTGTGGTGTGCATTTCATAAGGCTGCAGTGGAGTTTAAATGACTTAATATATGAAGAGGTCTTGGAGTGGTGACTGGCACAAAGTGAGCGGCCAGGGAGCGTTAGACATTATGGTTCATCCTGTTCTTTCGTTAAACATTGATTGAGCAGCTGGTACGTGCAAGGCACCAGGCACTATGCAAGGCACCAGGAACACACAGCCTTGCCTTCCAGAAACAAAGCATGCATAGATGTGAAAACCGTTTAAACAATGTTATAAATGGTCTCACTGAGAAAAGCCCAACAAGTCGTGGAAACCAGAAGCACGTGACCCTGTCCGGTGGGGGTGGAGGGAGGGCAGACGTGGGATGGGGCGTCTAGAAAAGCATCTCCAAGAAGGTGTCACCTGGCCCAATCTTACCAATCTTAAAGAGTAGGAATGTGTTGAGAGGGGCTGAGGGTAGGAAGGCATCACGTGCAGAGAGACTTGGTGGTCCCCACGTTGGAGAGTTTTGGGTTGGAGGAGCTAAAGCACAAGCAGAGGGGACCGAGAAACATATCTGAGAAGCAGGCAGGAGCCAGCACCTGACGGTCCAGGTGCCCTGTCCAGGGCTTGGACTTGATGCCGTGCAGGTTTGAGTAGAGAACAGCATCCTCAGATTTGTGTTTTAAATCTGAGCAGAGCAAGAGGTAGAAGTGGAGGGGAGAACACCACAGGTGACGTGACCCGAGAGCCGACCGGCCTGGGGGCAACAGTGATGGGGATGCCGAGAGAGCAAGGCCGCCAAGCACGCTTAGGAGGGGCATGGCATGACAGGACTGGGTGACTACATGAAGAGAAGGAGAGGGAGGAGGCAGCATCGCCAGCGTGAGTGACTGGTCCATGAGGTTGCTTCCAAAGGAGAAGGGGAACAGAGGACGGCGAGTCTGAAGTGCAGGAAGGGGGTCCAGTTGTGAGGAACAAGTTGCAATCCTGAGTGTGGAGGCAGCAGCCCAGGGAGAGGGAGCAGAGGATCAGAGCAGAGGCCTAGCCCAGAGTCAGGGGGGGCCACAGTGTCCAGGGACGGGCAGACAAAGCAGGGACCACCAGGAAGCTGAGCAGAGAGGTCAGAGGGCCGCCCAGAGAGCTCAGAGCCCACCCAAATGGAGGGAGCGAAGACCTGGACCTTGAAGGCCAGGATGTGCCCGTGGATTGGCCACAGGAGGGCGGTAGAGTGCCCGTGGAGTGTGGGGCAGGGACCAAGGGTTAAGAGGAAAAGGACAGCAAGGAAACAGAAGGGCAAGTGTGGGCCACTCTGTGGGAGGTTTGCATGAAACGAAGAAGAGAAAAAGGTGAAGCGGACTCTGGGAAAATTTACTTGTTAAATGCAAGAAGCATGAACCAGGAGCCAATAGAGGCAGAGGTGGAATTGGGGAAAAAAAGTACCGCCTGAGGGGCCCGGCCTCCAGTAGGTCAGAGGGTGTGTGTGCCAGCCCGGGCTCCTTCGGGGGTAAGTGACAGAAAACCTGATCCACCCGACCTCAGTAAGAAGCAGAGAATGTGTTGGCTCCCCTCACTGAAGCATTCCAAGGAGTCTGACTTCTGGCACAACCGGATATTGGGGCTCAGGCCACAGCGCAGGATCCGGTTTCTCTCCCTCCATCTCCCGACGCTGAGTCCTCACTCTCCACCCCATTCTCAGACGAGCTCGCCTTCTTTTATTCTTCTTTTTAAAAATTTAGATATAATTCATGTATCATAAAATTCACCCTTTTAAAGTGTACAGTTACACTTTACAATTATTTCAGCTATATTCACAAGGTTGTGCAACTGTCACTGCTATCTAATTCCAGAACATTCTCACCACCCTCTACCAAAGACCTGTAGCCATCAGCAGTCACTCCCCATTTCCCCCTACCCCTAGCCCTTGGCAACCACTAATCTATTCCCTTTCTCTACGTATTTGCTCATGCTGGTCATTGCATGTAAATAAAATCATAGAATATGTGGACTTTTGTGTCTGGCTTCTTTCACTTATCATAATGGTTTTTACCCATGTTGTAACATGTATAAGTTCCTTTTTATGCCTAAATAATATTCCATTGAGTAGATATACCACAGCTTGTTTATCCATTCATCAGTCAATGGACATTTGAGTTGTTCCCAGTTTTTGAATACTATAATACTGCTATGAACAGCTGTGTAGAAGTTTTTGTGTGAATGTGTTTTCAATTCTCTTGGGTATACAATTGGGAGTAGAATTTCTGGGTCACAAGGTAACCCTATGTTTAAATTTTGATTATTTAATTAGGTTGTTTTTTTATTATTGAGTTGTAAGAATTCTTTATATATTCTAGATGTAGGTTCCTAATGAGAAATATGATTTGAAAATATTTTCTCTGGGCCAGTCCCATCGTCAAGTGGTTAAGTCTGTGCACTCTGCTTCAGTGGCCTGGAGTTCACCAGTTCAGATCCTGGGTGCCGACCTACACACTGCTCACCAAGCTGTGCTGTGGTGGCATCCCACGGAGAAGAACTAGAATGACCTAAACTAGGATATACAGCTATGTACTGAGGCTTTTGGGAGGAAAAAAAAGAGCAAGATTGGCAGCAGATGTTAGCTCAGGGACAATCTTCCTCACCAAAAAGTATATTAAAAAAAAAAAAAAGAATTGTTAACCCATACCCTACTTTGAAAAAAAAAAAAAAGGAAAATTTTCTCCCATTCTGTGAGTTGTCTTTTCGCCTTCTTGATAGTGTCCTTGGCAACACAAACATTTTTAATTTTGAGAAAGTCCGATTTATCTATTTTTCTTTGATTGTTTATACTTTAGGTGTCATATCTAAGAAACTTAGATGCTAAGAGAACCGAAAGTCATAAAGATTTTACCTATGTTTTCTTCTAAGAGTTTTACAGTTTCAGCTCTTACATTTAGATCTATGACACATGTTAAGTTAATTTTCATTTATGGTTTGGGGCAGGTATCCAACTTCTTTCTTTCACATGTGGCTATCCAGTTGTCCCAGCTCATTTGTTGAAAAGAGTGTTCTTTCCCCATTTAATTGTCTTGACATCCTTATGGAAAAACAATTGACCATAGATGTATGGATTTATTTCTGGACTCTCAATTCTATTCCGTTGATCTATATGTCTATTCTTATGCCGGACTGTACAGAATTCATGACTGCAATTTTGTAGTAAGTTTTGAAATTGGAACCTTGAGTTTTTCCAATTTTGTTCTTTTTTTCCAAGATTGTTTTGGCTATTCTGGGTTGCATTTCCATTTGAATTTTAGTCATTTTCTTCTAAAAACGCAGCTGGAATTTTGCTAAGGATTGTGTTGAATCTATAGATCAATTTGGGGAGTATTGCTACCTTAATATTAAATATTCCAATCTATGAATACAGGCTGTCTTTTTTTTTATTTAAGGCTTTTCTAAATTCTTTCAATGATGTTTTTTGCTTTTCAGTGTCAAGCCTTACACTTACTTAAATTTATTCATAAGTATTTTATTCATTTTTATGCCATTGTGAATGGAATTGTCTTCTTGATTTTATTTTGCAATGTTCACTGTTAGTGTATAGAAATGCAATTGGTTTTTGTGTTTTGATCTTGTAACCTGCTATCTTGCTAACCTCATTTATTAGCTCTAATAAATTTTTAATGTAGGATTCTGCAGGATTTCTAATATCTAGAAATTCTGTAGGGTTCTCCGTTTGCTAGATCACGTCATTGGCAAATAGAGACAGTTTTACTTCTTCCTATCCAAGCTGGTTGCCTTTTATTCTTTTTCTTGCCCAATTTTCCTGGAGAGAATCTCCAGGACAACATCGAGTGGAAGTGGCTAGAGCAGATATTCTTGTCTTATTCCAGATCTTAGGGGGAAAGCATTCAGCCTTTTACCATTAAATTGAAGCTAGTTGTGGGTGTTTCATAGATGTCCTTCATCAGGTTGAGAAGGTTCCCTTATATTCCTAGCTTGTTGAGGTTTGCTTTTGTTTTTGGTTTTGTTTGGTGAGGAAGATTAGCCCTGAGCTAACATCTGTTGCTAATCTTCCTCTTTTTGCTTGAGGAAGATTGTCACTGAGCCAACATATGTACCAATCCTCCTCTACTCTGTATGTGGGACACCACCACGGCGTGGCTCAATGAATGATGCATAGGTCCACACTCAGGATCTGGACCTGTAGACCCCAGGCTGCCAAAGCAGAGCGTGTGAACTCAACCACTACTCCACTGGGCCAACCCCTTGTTGAATATTTTTAACATTAAATGGGATTGAATTTCATCAAAGATCTTTTTTGTATCTGTTAAGATCATCCTGTGATTTTTATCCTTTCTTCTATTACTGTGATATATTACGTTGGTTGCTTTTCTTATGTAAATCAACCTTGCATTTCTGGGATAAATCCTACTTCCTCATGGTGTATAATCCTTCTAATATGTTGCTGGATTTGGTTTGTTTGTGTTTTGTTGAGGACAGACTTGCCTCTTGACACCTCAAGACGACCGTCTGCAGTTCAAGGTTTGCGTCCCGCGGGAAAGAGAGAGACTCTCACCCAACAGTTTAGCAAAAGTCAGGGCCTAGCTCTCATTAACCCAAATTAAGTGATGACCCCACCATGGGACAATCACTGTGGTCAGGGGGTTGTGTTTTGCTGATTGGCCTGAGTCTGAGCACAGAATCAATCTCAGAAAAACCTGGGATCAGAATGAGGGAGGGTGAGTCCCGAAAGGAACACTGGGCCTCTGGTTTACCATGAGCAAAATGGTTGATAGATAATAGGTAGTGTTATGGGCTGAATTTTATGCCCCTCTCCCTGCAAATTCATGTGTTGAAGCCTTAACTTTCAGCGTCTCAGAATGTGCTGTCTTTGGAGATAAGACCTTTAAAGAGGTGGTTAAATTAAAATGCAGCAATAGAGTGGGCCCTAACCCAATCTGACTGGTGTCCTAATGAGAAGAGGAAGTTGGACACACAGGGAGACACCAAGGATGCGCACGCATGAGGGAAGGCCGCGTGAGGACACAGCAAGAAGGTGACTGCCTGCAAGCCAAGGAGAGAGGCCTCAGAGGAAAGCAACCGTGAGAAAATAAATCCTGTTGTTTAAGCCCCCAGTCTGTGGTACTTTATTATAGCAGCCCTAGCAAAATAATACAGGCAACAAAAATAGTAGATGTCCACCACAGGATGCGATCAAGAACCTGGGTGGAGAGGCTGGTCCATAACAGGGAAAAAGCGTTGTGCCCATGGATGAGTCTGCAGGTGGCGGGCAGGTGAAGTAGATGAGGTCATCTCCCAGAGGGCAGGCAGGAAGGAGACTAAACAGAGGGCTTAGGAGAAGACGGATGTTATTTTCAAGTCATAAAGTATTACTGGATCTAAGCTGGCGAATGTTCTTTTTGTTAGATGTCATCAGACTTGAATGCAGAAGCAGTGATGGTCACAATGACAGTTAACATTTGTGGGCTGCTTACTAAGTGCCAGGGTCTGTACTAAGCATTTTATATGTGAAATGTCATTTATTCCTCAGAATAACCCATCAAGGCAGATGCTGCTGTTATTACTTATTCATTATTATATTATTATACATTATATTGTTATATTATTATTGTTTATTATTACTTATTTCAAAGCAAGAAAACTCAGAGAGGTGACATAGTGACAGTGACTGGGTGATAATATGGGTTCAATCTGACTCCAGTGCTCAGTGATTTCATGAGTGCACCCCTTTTTAGACAGAGGGGCTTTTGTGGTCCCTAAAGAGGCAAGAACATCACTTTCAAAAGTTGTTAAAACACTCCACCCTACACACTTGTTTCAGTATCGCTTGACTTGACAACACATCTGTCACTGGAGGTCCCCAAGGGACACCTCTGGCCTGCCCAGGTCATGACGCTCACTGTTGGTGACTCTGTGCTCCCCACCCCCACCCACACACAGCCTCCCTCAGCTCGCAGTGCCCCATTTCACGGATGAAACACAATGGCTCGTGAAAGCCAGGGCAAGGGCTCAATCCTTTTAGGAGATTTCTAGGGCATCCACGACAACCCCGCAAACCCCCGGTGCAGGAAGGGTTTATTCCCAGCACATGCTCGTGCAGCCTCTGTTTAAACATTTCCACGAATGCAGGACTCCGGGGTCTCCTTTTCCTTTTCACGTATTTTTTTTTCATCATGAAATATTTCAAACACACAGAAAAGTACCATTGATAATATAACAGATACCCATATGCCCACCTCGGAGGTGAACAAAGGTTAACATTTTTTCTACGTTTGCTTCAGAGCTTTTTTTGAAGAAAGTGAACTATTACAGATGGATTGATGACCAGCATGAATCCCCACCCGATTCCCTCTCTCCGCAGAGGAATCGCATCCTCAAGCAGCAGCACGTTCCATTTATTTTGTAAACTTTTGCCACACGTGTGTATCTGTAGACAATACGTAATATTGTTTTTCACGTTTTAAAACTATATCTAAGTGACGTCAGACTCGAATATCTTCTCCCCCTTCTTTACTCGTTCAGTTTTTATCGTGAACGTTTATCCACGCAGTTCCACGTGGGTCTAGTCCATCCGTGGTAGCTGCCGTACAGAATTCCAGTGTGGAGGATGCCATGATTGTACAACCATCCCTACCGTGGACACGTCCCAGTTTGTAAGTTTTAGAAACTCTGCTGTAATAAACAGTCTTGTACATGATCTGAGCTGGGTCATGGGGCGCGCACATTGCATCTTTATTAGTTGTTGCTAAATTGCTGTCTAAATTTGTTACAACAGTTTATATTCCCACCAGTCAGCAATGAGCAGTCCATTTGCCCACAGCAGAGCATGGCGTTGCAGGCTTCACTACTCTCTCACGTGACAGGTGGGCGCACTCTGCTGTTCTCAGTAACACCGTCTCTTTTCCATGGCTGACCCTTTAGGGAACTTCCTTACAATGATGAACTTCTGCCTCATTTTCCCCATTGATCCTCACTCTGTTCTCAGATTATGGCCACCTAAGGTCCTCCAGAGCATTTCCCCAACTGTTCCTATCAAACCAGATAACCCACACTTAGCAACTGATTTTCACTCAAATTTAAATTTTGTTTGCAGAGAGGCTGTGTGTGGTTTTGGGAGGAGTGTGTTCATATGGGAGGTAAACAACCTGTAAAACTGTCTGTGAAAATAGCTCAGAGAGACTCAAAAATCATATTTGATTTGGATTTAGTTGGTAATAACCTTTTCTTGTTCTCGGAAATTATTTGCCAGTCCACAAATTCCATCTTTTTAACATGCACTGGCTATTAAAATCTTTGATCCAATTACCCAGGCATTTTAGTCCTCTAGAAACCAGGGAATAATGGCTAAACAGCTTTATCATGACTGAAATCATCATCAGCCTCATCAATAAGTAACATGGACTGAGTCACAGTAACCTGGGGTAGCATTGGTGTTATGCAAAATATTTAAGGATCCACACCACACAGGAACTGATCAGTCAGATCAGATAGCAGCTGTCAACAGCCTGGTGCAGCCATGCCGTGCAAACCAGCTAAAGAGTAGGCTGGGCCCGAGAGCCCCCGACTGTTACCACACTGCCAGACCCTTGCATTATATGGGTCACAGGAGTCAAGGCTGGAGGCGTGGGTAGAGGGGAAAGCCAGGACATCACCCCAACACAGTGTCGAACCAGAACCCCAAGAACTGGCTCCCAAAGAGGAGGAAAAGGGCTGCTGCTCTGAATCCAGGGTCTGTGCTCCTCTGACTATACGGGTCTGCCTCCCTTTCATTACCTGCTCCTTGAAGATTGGGGATCTCTGAGAGGTAGGACAAAGTTTTTGGTGGTGAGAGTGAGAGTGAAGTTAGTGGAGGTGGGAGAGATAGCGATGGTGGTGGATGGGGTGGTGGATGGGGTGGTGGATGGGGTGGTGGGGGGGGTGGTGGTGGTAGAGATGGAGGTGGTGGTGGTGGTGCAGAGGAGGTGGAGGTGGTGATGGAGGTGAGGGTAGTGGAGGTGGAAATGGAAGTGGAGGTGTTGTTCTCTTGATAGAAATGTGGCAATAAGATGTGCTTTATTAAGAAGGAACGAATCCAAGGAAAAAGTAGAGAATGCATTCACCTGTGTGGAAATCTACATGATGTGAGTGGCAGTCTACTGAAGAGCCAGTGAGTTCAGGTAAAAGAAGAAACAGAAATGATTTTGTCATGAGAGTAAACTGGACAACACTCAGACAGAAAGTGATTTATTTAGAAGACATGGAAAGCCCACTTTGTTGAAAGCAGCTCTGAGATGTGTTCTTGGCTTGTTTTGATGGTCAAGAAGGCAGTGAACTCATAATGTCACCTCTTAGTTCTGCTCCTGCTCTGGGCGGGCCCAGCTCCTGAGGGCCAAGGGCTGCCTGGCAGCTCCCCTCTTGGCCAGCTCACACCTAGATAACCTTTCTCATTGCTTGACTTCATCCTCATGCAGAGATGGACAGCTGGGCAGACATGGAGGCCAATGGTCATGGGCTTCATAGCCTCCTCCCTCCCCTGACCTGGCCAGGGCTGCACAAGAAGCAGAAGGTCAGTAGTTCACAAGTCAGTAGTTCACAAAGTATAGGCTTGGATTTACACTTTTTTTTTGAGGAAGATTAGCCCTGAGCAAACATCTGCTGCCAATCCTTCTCTTTTTGCTGAGGAAGACTGGCCCTGAGCTAACATCCATGCCCATCTTCCTCTACTTTATACGTGGGACGCCCACCACAGCATGGCATTTGCCAAGCGGTGCCATGTCCACACCCTGGATCCGAACCAGCAACCCCCAGGCTGCCGAGAAGCGGAACATGTGAACTTAACCCCTGCACCAGGCTGGCCCCAGGATTTACACATTTTTACAGGCCCCAAACTCCTCCTTCCAGGGCAGCCTCACAGTGCAGCCCTGGGCCCTCTGGAGCCCAACACTTCCTGGCATCTCCATCAGGAGGGTCTGGGCACAGGCGGGTGGTCTGATGGGCAGCTCCCTGCAGGTCCTTCCTCAGTGGCTGGAGCATGAAGTATGCTGGACACCACTTTTGGAGCCAGAGAGCCCCCTCCCAGGATGTGTCACCAGGCAGACATGTCTGTGAAGCAGCCCCATGGGCGTTCTACTGGGTTTTTCTTATTGTCAAGTTGTGAAATAATAAAATGTATATATATATTAGTCTCTGCCCCCAGTGCCTCCTAATATTTGGTCTTTGAGCCTGGATTCCAGCACAGAGCTCCTAAAACCCTTGGAATTTCCTGGGTGATAAGAGGATAGGTGTTCTAATGAGGTGATTCTTCCTGGGCTTCTGGATGGGAGCTGGTCACCGGAAACACCAAACCGTTATTAGAAGCTTAGAACTTTCAGCCCCAACCACCCTCCTCCAGAGAGGGGAGAGGAGCTGGAAAATGAGTTAATAATCAATCACGGCTTTGTGATGAAGCCTCCATAAAAGTTCCAAAAACATGGCATTTGGAGAGTTTCCAAGTTGGTGACACGTCTATGTGCCAGGAGGGTGAGGCACCCCAACTCTCACGGAAATAGAAGCTCGTGGGCCAGCATCCTTCCAGACCTCACCCTGCGAATCTCTTCACATAGTTGTTTATGTGTATCCTTGATCATATCCTTTATAACAAATTGGCAATATTAAGTAAACTGTTTTGGGGGTTCTGTGAGCCACTCTAGCAAATATTTGAACCTGAAGGGGGGTCATAGGAACCTCCAATTTGTAGCCAAGTTGGATAGACGTTATGGGTGGCCTGGGGACCTACTACTTCTGATTGGTGTCTAAAGTGGAGCGCAGTCTTGTGGGGCTGAGCCCTTAAGCAGCACGGTCTACTCTAGCTCCAGGCAGTTATGTCAGAATTGCTTGGTGTGTCAGAAGTGTTGTGGGTGTGAGAGTGAAGAAACACAGTGAGCCGTTCCTGGACACGAGGCTACCTATTTATGAACACAGTATGAACGTGACCATACTCATGTATATTTTGCTGTGTTATTTACTCCACATCATCTTACCCACTAACAGCAAGTGCCCTCCCGCACGGACCCAGTCTAGGAATCTCAGCAGATCCACTCAGCTCTCTCTGCCTCTGGGCCTCAGCTGCCGGCTCAGAGGGACAGCCCAGTCCCTGGTGCCTTCACTTCATCTCCTAACACTGCCAGCCATTTCTGCCTTCCCCTGGGGGTGAAGGCTGGGCTTGACACAGTCTCCCTTACACCCACCACAGCGGGAGTTCCAACAGCTCCAACACCCAGTCAGGGTGTCCCACAGCTGCCCAGGGAATGACCTGGAAGGGCAGGGAAATTAATGCCTCATGGGGTGAACTTTTACCAGCGAGGGTAAGAGACAAGAAGGAGCTGACAGATGAATTCCTTGCCCTTTCAACCACACATACATACAGTTTCAAGGAAAGATGTTCCATGAATTTTTTCTGGAAACAACCCATGTGCCTGAAGAAACAGGCCCTGCTTCTTGCGAGAGGGGCAGCTCGGTAAGACATCCTCCGGAATTCACCTTCCCCTCTGACCGCCTCACTCTCGCTGTCCTGGGATGGCACCCCTGCCCATCCTCTCAGACCGTGTTAGCATGTGAATTTGCCTCAGGATCTGTTTTCTAAAGTAACTGGAAAGACAGCTACCTAAAATCATCTCCCTCACTTCCAGTGGTATAGGTAACAACTTTAGGGAAAAATGAAATTAGAAGGTAACTGCCTGGGCAAGAGATATAAAGGCTGCATTTGGGAAGAGACGTTACAATAGAAAAAGATGGTGGTGGATGAGAGCACTATTGTGGGGCTGGCATTGGCACACCTTGGACACGAGTGGATGGGGATGGGGGGAGGAGCCAAGAGAGCTGAGTTTGGGAACACAGCCTGAGAGGCATTAGAGACATTAATAGAAATAGAGGAGAAGTTGGGAGTGAGCATGGACTTTAGGGAAGACAGACTTGGATTCTGGTCCAGGTTCTGCCATTTACTAGCTGTGTGACCTGGGACATGTTACTTGCCATCTCTGGGCCTCATTTCTTCATCCCTAAGGTTGAGTCAATGATGATCCCTACCCTATTCAAGAGAATGAAGTGAAATAGTACTCAGCACAGAGCGTGGGCCATAGCAGGAGCTTGATAAACAAACATGTGCTGTTATCTTTGTTGCCTTGGCCCAGCCACTGGGTCTCCTCCACTGCACAGGGTGGCTAAGACTGAATCCCAGTCTGCCCGCCCAGGGGTAGACAGAGGGCCTCCAGCTCTTCCTGGGGATCACTGGCTGATGAAATAAAAGATGTAGAAAGCCCCCAGGTCTATGGAGAAAGTGTCCTCAGAGCCCTCCCAACCCTGGTCCCTGACCAGCAGGGCCCCTCAGTGTGGGGAGAGTAGGTGGGGGGACATTCTCGCGGCTCCTCCTGGGGCACTTCTCTGACTGTGGTCCGTGCGACCCCACAATAGAATGTCCTGGGGAACCTGCTGGCAATGCAGATTCCCAGCCTCCCCTTGACCAGCAAATCAGACTCTGACCTTGAGTGTGCCCCACAGTCATTCTGCTGCCTGGTAACACCTGAAAGCTATGGTCAAGGCGCTGGACTGAGGGGACCAGGGCCAGGTGTGACTTCTTCCCTCTAAATGTGCGGAGGCTGAAAGGATCTCGGTTCAGGAGGGTTCTCCTTCCCCCAGGAGCCTGAGCAGGAGCATCTTTGCCTGTCCACCCCCGCTCCAACCCATAATCCCTCTCTCCAATCTCTCCCAGGGTCTCTTACCTCTCTCTCTGTCTCTCTCTCCACCTCTATCTTCCTGTCTCTCTGATTCTCTTTATCTCTAGTGTCTCCCTGTCTCTGTCCTTCGCACTCTCTCCTGTGTGTGTGTATGTCTCTGTCTCTCTCTCTCTGTCTCTTGATTTCTCTTTGCCCCGCACTCCTGTTGTTCCCTTTTTCTGTCTCTCTTTGTCTCTCTCTGACTGTCTGTTCTCCTATCTCTCTCCCTATGTCTCTGTCTCTGTCTTTTTCTGTCTCTCTGTCCCTCTATTTTTCTCATTCACTGTCTCATTTTCTCTGTCTTTCCTCTCTCTACGTATCTCTCTTTCTGCCTTTCTGTGGCCCTTTTTTCCTCTCTCTGGCCCTGTGTCTCTCTCTATCTCTCTCTGTCCCTGCGTCCTTTTGTCTCTCTGGTTCTCTCTCTGTCCCCTGTTTCTCTCTCTGTTTCTTTCCGTCTTCTCCCTCCCTGGAGGCCTCCAGGCTGGTGGCCCAGAACAGATGGTTGTCAGGCCTTGGCCAGAGGCCCGTGTCATCACAGAGGCCCCTCCCTCAGTGGAGGCTTTTTAGCGACCACCTGGGGAGTGCAAACTGTCCTGCCACAACAGGTCACTGTCACCAGTGTGATCCAGGGCCTGGCCCAGCCCTGGGCCCAGCCTGTCTTGAGTAACCCTGTCAGAGGCCAAGCTCCCTGTTTTGCTTGCGCAATAGCCACTCCGGGGGCCAGAGGCCTGGCCTCAAGAGAACTTGATGGGGGAAGCCTTGCGCCCAGAGGCTTTGCCCCTCACTGAGGGCACAATCAAGCCCTCCACCCAGGCCCCTCCTCTACCAGGAGCCAGGGGAGAAGGAACCAGGTTGGTTGAAGTACCCTGATGCCCCTGCCTGATTGCTCCCAGACCTGTGGGGGCGGGGCAGGAGTGGCCTGTGTGCTGACGTGAGGCCAGCCCTGCCTGCCTCAGTCTGCAGAGAGCCAAGTTTCTGCCCAGAAGCCAGGGCACCCCACGCCCCTGTGTCCGCCCTGTGCCCCACCGTTCCCTTCCCTCTTCCCTGGAACAGATCTCAAGGCAGCCGAGGAAAACTCTGCACTGGAGGGGTAGGGAGCTGATGCCACCAGACCCCGCACCTGCCGTGTGCCACGCAGGGGCAGCTGCTGGGATCAGAATGCCGCGTCAGGCGGGAATTGACACACCCACTGTTCACACAAGGAAACCAAGGCCCAGAGAAGTGATGTGACTCCTCCAAGGTCCCACAGCACCAGTGGGGGCCCCAAAGTGGCCTTGTTGCGTGCACACACACGTGCACGCACGCACACACATGGAAGTGCCTTCAAGGAACACCTGTCATGGCAGGAAGTAGGCTGCTCTAGGGACACAGACAAATGGCACAGTCCCAGCAGCAGAGCTCGCACACGAACACAGCCCAGTGCGCACGCCACCAGCCTCACGACCCTGAGATCTCACAGTGAGGGGCACATATGGGGCTGTTTCTGTCCTTGCTCCTCCCATCTAATGTACAGACGCCCTGAGAATGAAAGCAGCCGTGGTTGCACATCTGTGGTCATGTCCCAGGTTCAGAGACAGGCCTGGCCCCACTTGTGAACAGCCACTCCCGCGTGCGGGTCGTGTGCTGAAGCCACATTCTGCGTCACTCATTTTTGCCTTCTCCCCTGGCCAGTGGGCATGATTGCTGCTGGGTTACAGATGAGGGGACTTGCCTGGCAACTCTGGGACTTGAACTCCCTGGTTCCTGGGTAGCCTTTTTAGGATGAAAATAAAAACACCCAACAGGGGCTCCCCCAGACCCAGGGAAACAAAAGGGAAGATCAAGCCCAGGGGAGGCAGGAGAGGCTCTGCTGGACTGAACGGGCCAGAGGATGTCCAGGTGCCAGAGGAGACCAGAGCGGGAAGGAAGGCCTGAGTCAGGCAGTTTTTGAGCTTCCAGGAGGCCCCCCCGCAGTGCAGCAGCTCAAAGGCAGCTGAGCCTGGGAGCTCTCCCCGGCCCTGCCCTTCCCTGTCCCCAGCCCCCTCCCTCCCTCCTGGCTGGAGGGAGGACATGATGGCAGGATGCAGTGGGAGAAGGCCCGGCTCATGTTTCCCCCCTCTTTTCCTGGCAGAGATTACATGGTGAGCAAGGAGGACAGCTGAGCTGGCAGGTGGGTGGCCTGGCCATGCGGAGGGGAAAGCCAGGGAGGGAGGACGGCTGAGGTAAGTCGGGCCTAGAGCAGCCGCTCTCCTTGCACATGCCCCCTTCCCGGCCACTCTGGGGCTCTGTGCGCCGGGGGTGCTGAGCCACTGGACTCAGCCCTGCACCTGGGCACCTGCTCTCCCATTCCCCCAAACTCTGTTCTCCAGGGTAGGCAAAGCCAAGCCAAAGAGGTTTCTCAACAGACAGACAGACTGACTTCAGAGAATAGAAGACCCACAAGTTTGTAGGAAGCAGCAGGACTCAAGTAAGTGAGAGCTGTGAAACACTAGAATCTCTAGTTAGTACCGCCACCCCCACGCAGCCCCCACCATTCGCCCCATTCCACAGCTCTGCAGCTGTTAGAAGGCATCCGTCTGGCAAACTACAGGACTACTTCATCCCAGCTGAGCCCCTCTCCCCGCGTTGTCACGAGAGCCCTTGCTGCGTGGGCCACCTACCTACCCATTTGGGAATACTCCAGCCTTGAGACAGACGTTATCAATCAATGGTCCTCAGAGATTCATCAAAATAGTTAGGGAATAGTTTGGTGGCATCAAACAGTGGGAACTGGATGTGGATCCAGAAAGCGTCAGGAAGGATGTATCAGTGGAAAACTGCGCATCCTGGGTGCCAGAGGTGCCTGGGACTAGGGCTCGTGGGGCCCTGGGTGAAGCCCTAACAGACGGGAGGTGAAGCTGATCTCTCCTCCTGGGGCTCTTCTAGGTCTTCACAAGCCCCCACCTCCAAGAGGAGATCCTGGAACCAGAAAACCACAGCAAAGTTGGACATTGAACTGGCTGTGTGAATGCCTGCAGAACTGGCCTGAGGCTGCTTGGTGCATCCTGGCAGAGAGAGTCCAGGCCAGGAATCTTCCAGGAGGACCCTGGATCTGGTGCAGCCACCAAAGGATGCTCCAATTCTATGTCCAACAGACATGACCTGGCATTAAATTCCAACAGCTGTGCATACCCCTGCAACTTCCTTCTCACTAGACACTGTAGGAATGTAAAGACTTTGTGGTTTCTATCCACACACACCTTCAGGCAAGCAGTCGAGAAGTCAACTGTCAAATAGCCTGCTTTTCAATTGTCCTTGGCCTGTCTGCTTCAAGCTCTCATTCGGATGCTCTGTGTTAGCAAGAAAATTCAACCTAACCCTGCTCTTCATGTTTTATTCATATTGAACAGGTGCCCTCTCTGAGCTGAAATTCCTCATCTCTAAAATACAGTTAACTACCTCAAAAGGTTGTTGGGATGATTAAGACCAGCAAAGCACCTAGCACAGGGTCCAGCATGGAGAGGGTACCCAATGCTTATGTCCCCCCACACTTCTTCTTTCTTTCTTTCCATTTCTCTTTCTTTCTTTCTTCTTCTTTCTTTCTTTTTCTTTTTCTTTCTTTCTTTCTTTCTTTCTTTCTTTCTTTCTTTCTTTCTTTCTTTCCTTCTCTCTCTCTCTCTTTCTTTCTTTCTCTCTTTCTTTCTTTCTCTCTCTCTTCCTTCCTTCCTTCCTTTCTCTCTCTCTCTTTCTTTCTATTGAGTCTTCCCCAAAAGAAAAGTCTAAGCATCTTAGCTGACTTTCCTTTAGCCCCTCTCTTCTCCATCAGCCATATTCTTTCTGTTGCTCCTTTCAGGACCCTCTTCAATCTCACTGTTTCTTTCATAAATAGATACGCACGCTGTTTTCTAGGTCTACTGGGAGAGAGAGTCTCGTTCATCTCTATGTCCCCACAACACCACACACAAGGCCTGGAACACAGTGTCTGGTTCTAGATGTAATGAAGGAATTGGTAATTGTATGGGGATAGGGAATGAATGGATGAATAAATGAATGAGTGGGTGGAAGGAACATGTTAGATGGAAGGGATAGAGGGATGAGGTTGGCACATGAATTGAGGAGTGATGTCCAGGTAGAGATTGAGGGATGGGTGAACAAATAGGTAAGTGAGATGGATGGATGAGAATGTGAATGGATGAGCGGATAGATGGACATAAAAGAGTACGTGAAAGGATGGATTGGTAGACAGATAAACAGATGGACAGAGGCCCATGCCATGGCAGGCTTTGGACTGGGAAGGGAGGTGCAAGGAATTCACTTCCATGCTTTCATCCCCAATCAGTGTTTTTCCTCTGTCTCCCACTGCTCTCAAAACATAAAGATGTGGTGGGGGATGAAGGGAGTGGCTGACAGCAGCAGGGGCCAGGTGCTACCTTCATTCTGGCTTTGCCGAGCCCTCATTTAGTGAGTGCGTCACAAAGCTCAGAGTCACAGGATTGGGGAAGGGGCTGAGAGCACGCTTGCCCCCTGGGCCATCCCCCCGGAGTCTCACCCTTGGAAGATGCTATACAGGAGGGGAACTGACTGTACTAGCAGAGATTTGACTGTCCTCATGCTCAACATCAAAGGCTGGAAACCTGCCAATTTCACTTCCCCCTCTGCCTCTCCCACGGGGCAAGCTTGCGTGCTGGCCACACAGAGGTTCAGCTGGGAGGTGCTTGTGTGTTGCCCTCACTAAGTCAAGAGCTCTTGAGAGCAGCAACTGTGTCATCCTCACTACCTCATTCTAGTGTTAGAGTTCCTGACACAGAGTTGGCACAGAAAAAATGTTTGTGGGTTAAATAACAAGGATAATGAGTCTTAGACCCAACTGCCTGTCATTTGGAGAAAAGTGGAATGCGTTGGAAGCCAATAGTAGAACTTGATCCAGGACACTGAGTTTGAATCCCAGCTCCACCACTTCCCAACTGTGGGGTCTTGCCCAAGTGCCTGAACCTCTCTAAATCTCCATTTCCTCATCCGTGAAATCAGAATAACAGTTGATAACACTCAACTATCTCCTGAGGCTGCAAGGATCACATTGGGAATTGGCTTCTAATCTGGTCCTTTTGAGAACCCCCCACCCCAGGAGTCTTGATAGTCAAGCCCCAAAGCTGAACATCCCTCCTGTCCAAACTGCTCGCCTGGAGGGCAGAGTGGGACCTCCCCTGTGGGGAGGGGACTGAAGACCACAGGAGGGGAAGATACTCCACTTCCACGTTTCTATAACTGGGGCTGTGCATAATCACCCTGACCTCAATCTTTCTCTGTGAATTATGGAAAGAGAGTTCTCCAAAAATGAGGCATGTGCAAAAGTTCCACCAGGCTCCCTGCCCTCCCCTCATTTCATCCTTGCCGACTTAATAAGGACCATGGCTTATTAGCTGTTCCCTTCCAGCTCGCCTTGTCCTGTGCCTGCACACGTGAGACTAAAAATACCCGTGGCTCCTGTTAGAGGCTCTGGCCCAGGGATGGGCAAGCCTGGAGTCTTCACTGACACTAAAAACTGGCTCTCCTGTGCCCCCTGGGATCCAGGCCACTGGGCCTGTCCTGCTTGGGGCAGGTGGGCACCAACCTCCTCCCAACTCCTCCCAGGGGTCTACAATAATGATCAAAGGCTATTCTGACTTCATTTGTATTTTCAATCAGATACTCCAAAGCCGTTTTCTATGGCCCTCCCACCACCTCATTAGACAACCTCACACCACCCAGGAGAGAGATCTCTCCCAGGGGATGTGTGTTACCTGGAGCACTGGCCTGGGCCCTGCAGGTAGCCATTCCAAATCTCAGCCTGTGCCTGGAAAAGACATCTGTGCCCTTTTCACTAAAACATGCAGAATGGCAAGTGCATTAGGCTTGGTGCCAGCACGGGCCCGTCCAGAAGCCAGTGCTGACTCACTGGGAAAACTGCGTGAGCTGATTTCTTGATCTTCTATCTCTTTGTCGATAAAATGGGCCTAAAGGCATCAGCCCCGTTTGGGGCTATGGCAATGATGTCACGAATTCATGGAAGTAAAAATGCAGAACTCTGTCCAGAAGTAGGTGACTTGCCATGGAACGAACTCTGAAGCATGAAGTGGGTGCAAGGACTCCTTGTTTCCATCGCAGAGAGAGGCGGCTCGAGGAATATGCAGGGGCATTTCAATAGCTCGGCAATAAACACTTGGCAAAGCCAAAGAGGTAATCTCTTCATGGGCTTTCGTGTGCCACTGGATACCTCTCTTGGCATGGCCCGAGATATTTTGGAAGTGGTGGTGAGAGACAAATTGATTTTCATCATCTCCATCTGCAGGAAAAGGCCAAGAATGCCACGGAGTATAAAGACTCCAAAATTTGGACCACTTGGAATTAGGAATGTAGCGCTTCACACATTTGCACATCATTATATGCAAGAAGACAGGGTTTTAATAAGCCATGGACAGAAAAATAGGGGAAAGCAACGAAGGTGTCATGGACAGAAATACTGAAACAGGGAACAGCTGGTGGGCCAATCAGGGAAAGGCATCCCAGAAAGCTGAGAACGGAAACTGTGTTTAACGGAAGGAGTCATGGCTTATGGCTCCTGGTTGGGGTGGGGGTGGAGGCGGCGGCACGGGACTGAGAGGATTGTCAGAACCAAGCTCTCCCCAAATTCATGCTCCAGATGGTTCTGGCAGCAGCGGGGGAAGGTGCCTTCAGAGCTGCTTGTCCTCATTTAACCTCCTTCTCCTCCATTCCCTGAAGGTCTGCGAGAAAAAGGCAGAAGAGCAAATGCTGCGAATCTCTGGAAAGCGGTTAGCCCTCCAGGCTAATGGGAGAAGTCTTGACTGGCTGGGAGCCTTCATTCTGTCCAATTTGATTCAAACACTCGTTGGGCACCTGTGTGCAATGCGCATAGGAGGCACAGTGTGTGGGGGGAGGAGGGGGAATTTGGGAGCAAGGCAGACCATGACCTGGCCCTCGCAGAGCTTAACATGGTCTGAGGTATGGCGGTGACTTCACCACACACTTTGCTATGAGACAGAAAAGATCTGAGGTAGATTGGGAGAGCATTCTTTTTTCAAACTAATATTTAAATGTGTGTGCCATTCCAGCAGGAAAAAGGAACTAAGGATACAAATCCAAAAAAACACACCCACACACATATATACACACACACGCACACGTAAATTTATGTAAAAACTATTGTTCAATCTCAGTGGTAGTGAAAAATGAAAATTAGGAAGAGTTACCATGTATCAATAATATAATGGCAAAGGTTTGGGTGATGATAATATACAATGCTTGTGATGGTATGCAGGAGGGGGGTTCACATATACAGCTAGTGAGATTGTAAATAGGCCCGATCTTTCTGGAAAGTAATTTGACTATATATATCTCAAGCCTTAAAATAGTCACAACCTTTGACTCAGTAATTCCACTTCCAGGGATCTATTCTAAGGAAATAACCAGATACGTGGTCAAAGGTATAAGTGCACAGATGTTTATCGTCACATTATTTATAAAAGTGGAAAATGCAAAACAAACCAAAAGTCCAACAACAAGAAAATGGAAAAATGGATTATGGCACGTCGATATAATGGGTGATGAGGCAGCCTTTTAAATTGGGTTTTAAAGTGTTTTTAGTAAACTATTCGTTATGTGTTGAGTGGGAAAAAAAAACTCATGATACCAAACTGTATATGGTGTGATCTCAATTATATTTTTTAAATGTATATGTTTGTATATACACATATACACATTTATTGTATATGTTGTAGCAATAATGGAAGGAAATGCTAAATAACAGAATGTTTAAAAGTGATTAGCTGATGGGATTCAGGTGGTTTTATTTTCTTCTTTATATAGCTTTTGCATTTTCTAGATTTTCAATAATGAGCATGAGTTTGGCAGAGCGACTTGTTTCATGGACAGCCTATGGAGCCCCATGGCCCCACTCAGCCAGAGTGGTCACCTGTGGCTGAGGACTGAGCTGGGGTCTGCTGTCCAGCTGGCGTGGAGGCCCTGTGTCTCACAGCTTTCTCCGACTAGCACCTGGCACCTGCCTGTGCTCTCGCTCCGAGCCCAGCTCCCCACCTCATCTAGGCCCCCACCCCACACTCACAGCGGCTCCTTTTCTCACACAGCACAGGTGTGGTGTTTAAGTACCCTTTCATACCATCACTGCCCTTGCCTGGCACCCTCTGCAGAAGGCTGGTCTCCAGTGGCAATGGTTTTGATCGTGCCCATGGTAACCACCAGTCCTGCCCTCATGACCAGTCCTTGGTGTCCAGTTCCCACTAATAATGACAGGCATTGCTGTTCAGGTGGGCAGCAAGAAGAAGTGACAGCAATAACAAAGACTCAGGAGTGGAGGTGAGCCAAGGTTGGTCAAGACACCACGAGAAGCCTACACCAGCTGTGGAAAAGGTTTCTGGGAAAGCGGTCTGGCCCCCGTGTCACGGTTTGCCCATCTCAAGGGAAGCAAGGGAATTAACAGACTAGGCCTTGTCTGTTGCTCCTCACCATGTGGCCCCACTCTCTGTGTGCCCCTGCGTGCACTCCTCATTGCACTAACGGAGAAAAGCAAGTCATGTCTACACATCACCTGCTATAGAGAAGACAGAAACGTGCCTCCTGGGATCTCAAGGGAGGTGAAAGAGTTATGGCTGGTGGTCCCTGAGGAACCACCATTTCTGAGGAAATACAACAATGTGAGTCACAATACGTCCCTCTCTGGTGAGGGTCTCGACTGCCAGGAGCAAGCCTCCCCCTGTGGCCCACACCCCAGCTCCAAGGCAGCAAAGTCTGCTCAGGGCTCAGAACCATTCAGACAACTGAGAAATCCCACCATCAAACAAAGGGATGAAGCAGCATGGGTGACAGCTGGACGTGTCGGAGCGTTACATGTGATGGAGGATAAAGATGACAACACAGCTATTTTGACTGCTCTCTGTCTTTTGTGTCCTGAAATTTCCAATTCATTGTGATTAAAATAATTAAAGTTCTTCCCAAGAGTGGAGATATCCCCTGGTTTGTCAGATCCTAAGACAAGGACGTAGATTAATTAGTTAGGTCAGAATAGAGGTCTTTGAAGCCCATGTTGTTCAAGATGGTGGCAGGATGGAGGGGCTAGTAGTCTGAGCAAAGCCTAGAAGCAGAAAGGACAGATGAGTTTGGGGAATAGCGGGCATGGCGCGGCTGCAGCATGCGTGGGGTGGCAGGGAAGAGAAAGATAGGGGCCTGTGGAAGGAAGCTGGATGCAGGGTGGGAATCACAGGCTGAGGGTCTGTTCTTTGTCTCATTGGTTGTGGGATCAACTGGAGGGGGGTTTTGAGCACAAGGATCCTCCGAACGAGATCACATAGCCTCAGTCTTCTCTCCTGCTCCCCCTCTCCTATTTGGATATCTCCACTGCTCTAAGCCACATCACCTTCCCACCTTCCCATGGTGTCTCCCGCTCAGCCCAAAACAAGTAGTAGGGAGGAAGGGAAGAGTCAACAGAGGCCAGGGACAGGAAGAGGAGGGGAGCGAAGAAACGATCTCATCTTTCTGCCCCTGCACCTGGCAGCAAGCAGCTCTGCAGGCCCTAAGAAGCCAGCTGCTGGACTGAGGACCATGGGTGGGAGCCTCTGGGGAGTGGGTCCAGGGTCTGGGCAGCATCGGGATCGAGCAGCAGCAGCATCTCCCACGGCAGTCAAGATGACACGCCTCCTATTTCATGAGTTTGCTCCAAAGCAATGTTCTCACTACAATTTTGTCCCCCAGGGAGCATATGTCAATGCCTGGAGACATTCTGGGTTGCCACAACTTGGAAGGAGGAGCTACTGGCATCTAGTAGACTGGCCCCAGGGATATTGCTAAATAGCCTACAATGCACAGGACATCCCCCTATAACAAAGAATTCTCTGGCCCAAATGTCCATAGCACCATGGATGAGAAGCCCCGCTCCAAAGGATTTGTTTTCAGACATCCTGGAGAGGCAGAAGGCCCTGAGACTGTCTTCCTGGACCTCTGGCTGGCACGTTCCCAGCTCATCATCTTCTCCCCCAGATGCAGCTCTGGGAGGGAGTGCCATGGTGAGCAAGCTCCTCTCCAGCAGGGGAATAAGGGTGGGGGGTTGGAACGCAAATGTCAGGTAAGGGGGCTTCAGCTTCCTGTACCCCCTCTCAGCCCCATTCAGGAATGAAAGGTGCTGCACAAGAGCTTCTGTTGGGATCTGCACCCTCGGAGGAGGTAGGCCCCACTGTCCCAGGTCAGGTGAGGGGACACTGGGACCAGAGAGCTGCCTGGGCAACCTCGGAGACCCCAGGAGCTTCGAATAATCCATAGTTCTTACTTCCCCAGCCATCAAGAGAGCAGCAAGGCTTAGCCAGCCTCCCAGCAGTGTGTATGTGTGTGTGTGTGTGTGTGTGCGCGCGCGCACGCTCGCATGTATGTATGTGTGAGAGAGAGAGTGAGCGTGCATGTACGCACACACACATGCAGACAGGACAGGACAGGACTCGCTGCATGAGGAAACCTGCCTCGGGAGTCACCCACCCCCACTGGTCCTGCAGCTCAGCTCTCTAGGGACTCCAGTCAACCCTGTTAGAAGCCAGTGGCCTCTCCTTTCATCAGATGCCCAGTGGGCGAGGGGACAGTGGTGATGCAATGAGGTGGTGGCCTTTACAGTTGCCTGTAGGCAACCAAGCTGTGAGCCACAGTCAGCGGGGAAATCTTCAGAGTCTGAGGGTGCAGCTGTGTGACTCCCAGCTCCATCACTGACTTGTCACCTGTCCCTTTCCTCACCCTTAAAATGAAGTAAGAATGACAGCTACCATTTGGAGGCTCCTTACCATGTGCCAGGCACCTCATGCGCACGTCATTCTCACAACAGCCCTGTGAGAATGTGTATGATGCCCATGATAAGTGTGAGAAAACGGAGGGGAAATGGCTTATCCAAGGTCACATGGGCATCAAGTGTCAGAGCTGGGCCTGGAACCCAGGCCTGTGCCATACAGTCTGCCTCCCAGGGGAAGGTGGGAGCGCAGAGGGGCCATGCTGCAAGGTGAGGTCACTACAGTCCACAGTGAGGAGGGTCCCAGAGCAAAGGCCTCCACGTGCATGGTATTTATTAATGGTGGAAACTTAAGTTAGGGCACTGGCCCCAGCCAGGTGGACCCACTGTGCCAAGGGCTACCAGGCAGATGCCTCTATAAACACTCCTGAGATCCAGAGCCAAAGGCCCTGCTGCTGTGGCCGCTAAAAATAGATGGGCTGTCAGGTCCAGCTCCCTGATGGCAGGGGCAAGCTGCTCCCTGCACCCAGCCTCCCCCCTCCCCGTCTCCCCTCCTCATGAGCAAGAGCCAGGCTGCTGGAAGGAACAGAGATGTTAAGACGTTCACTTCAGCCCAGAGAGAACTGTTAGGTTGACGCCAGTGGGCATGTTCCAGGTTCTGGTGGGGCCATAATGGGGTGGGGAGGTCCTGACCCCAACATCTCACCCATGTTCCTCTTCAGAGGGAGCCGTCGACCTCCAAAACCCACCTGGGGAAGGAGTGGGGCCAAGGCCAAAACTTGGCCAACTTCTCCATCCCTTGCAATTCAGTCTGAGCCCCTTGCTGTTTTTGCTTTTCCTGAACTGCCTCTCCCTGTTGACAGCGCTGAGCGATTTCTGTATTTGCCGTGGCCTTCTCAGGAGGTCCGCTTCGGGCCTCTCGGGAAGCCCCGCGGAGACGGCGGGGATGAGGCAGCGCCCGGCAGCCCTGCAGCCGGGACGAGCGCTTCAAGCGCACAGGGTAGGAGGCCAGGGGCGCGGGCAGGAGGCTCTGGAGCGGGCGGCCCCTGCCGGCTGCGACCTGGGTGCAGGTCGGGCTCGGCCCGGGGATTTCCTTTCAAAGGTGACTTAGAGCCGCTTCATTAGGGTAGCGCCCTCCCAGGCGGGCTCTAATGGCGTGTTTGGCAGAGTCAGCGAAACGCGGCGCCCAGCGGCCCGGCGGCGGGGGAGCGCCCTCTCCCGCGCCCTCGCCGTCTCCCGCGCCGGCCAGCGGCGCGCACGGGGCCATTTGCAGCGCAGCAGCCTCACGAGCGGCAGCGGCGCGCCGGCGCGGAGCGAGGCGGCACCATGGAGCTGAAGAAGGACAGCAACTCCGTGTCCATCGACATGCTGCTGATCGTGCACTCGGAGAAGCGGCGGGCCGCGCAGGGCGCGCACTCGGACCGGCAGGCGGACCCGGGCGCGCTGCTCCAGCGCAGAGGAGGTAAAGCGCGCCCGGCATGGGCCCCTGGACCCCCGGGCACCTCGGCCTCCTCGCCCCAGGGCCTGCCCGCCGGGGGGCGCCCCACGCGCCCCCGAACGAGGTCAGCGAGACCGACCCTCTCCCCATGGCTGCCTGCGCCTCCGCGCTGTGGCTCTGGCGTCCCGTGGCAACGCGCAGCCGCGTGATTGCCCCGGGTTGACTCCCTGTGCAGGCCTGTGGGTGCTTCTGTCACCCCGGGCAGCCAGTTTCCTTCCAGACTCTGAAGGGTGCAGATCAGGGTTGGAAGACGCCCTAGAGAAAGGGGGCCAGAGCCTCAGGACTGACCCCTGGGTGGCCGAGTCCTGCTCCCCACACGGCACAGTGCAGGGCACAGGGGACCCAGGGGAATCTGTGTGCTGAGTTGGACTTCGAAATGGGGAGCTCCCTTAGTGTCCTTGCACAACTCAGCCTCAGTTTCCCCTTTCTTGAGCCCTCTCCCAGCCTCCTCCTGTAGAAGGCGTAAAAGATGTAAAAGGCACACAGCCTTGGACAGGGGTAAGCTTGAAATCTGCTCTCCCCACCTTATCTAGTCATTTTACCTGTCCTTCAGACTTTCTGGGGAAGGGGAGACTATATATATACAGTGACCATTTATGGAGCGATGGTGGAAAGTAGGACCCAGGCATCTGTATTCTCCAGAGGAGAGGACATGTGAAGAGAGTACAGACGGATGATAGCAGAGGTTAAATAAGCCCCCTCAAACGTCTTCGAACCTCCTGGGTCTATGAAGAAGCTCTCGGGAACCCAGGCCAAGCCTGGTGTGCCTATGCATCAGGCTGACGTGCACCAGTTCTTTGGGAGTGATGCTTGACAGCCCACACACTTCTGCCTCCCTCCTCCCCTCCAGCTGCAGAGCTCCTTGGAGTCTGCTCCAGGCTCCTCTTTCCCCAGAGCCCCTGTGCACACTGAACATCTACCTTCCACCTGCCCCACTGGAGCAATGGTGCCAGGAATGGCTTTGCCCCCATGAACCACACAGGCTGGAGCTGCCGCATAGCTCCTGGTGACCTCTGGGGAGTCAGGCAGGAGAAAGAATAGATTCTGGAGAGCTGAGCACATTGAGAGGCACTCCAGTCTCAGGAGGGATTTGAGGGCCAGGTGTTGTTTAGGTTAGTTGGTTCTGTAGTTCTCAGAAGTGCTCCTGGAGAAGGGAAAATGGCCTGCCCAGGGTATTTAATAAGGAAATTGGCAGAGGCCATTGGCTCCTTGATAGAAATGAGGCTGCTCCTGCTACACGCACGCTGTCCAGATGGCCTCCCCAGTGTGTGGCAAGGCCAGAGGGCCCTCATGAGGCCCAGCTCTGGGTCAGCCCACGAGCCCCACCTCCCTCTCCGCCTCTGACCACGTCTCTCTGAACGGCTCTAACACTAGAAAGGGAGGGCGAAGAACACAGAGAAGCCCCAGAAATGCCAGGGATCAGGACGGCTCCGAGAAGTATCCAACGCCTAGCACAAAACCTTCATGGCTCCAGACCAACGCACTTCACACTCATGACCGTGACTCAGGGAAAGAAGACCCCTGCTTGCTGAGCCTTTTCTGCTGATATTTTTCTCCACGTATTTTCTTGACGGACATTTCTCCTAAACACTACGTCACTGGGGAGACCTGTGTCACTTATTCACAGACAGTTCTGCGCTGGAGCAGAGAAGAGGGACAGTGCGTGGCCTCCAGGGCTGTCTGGGTAGTGGTGATGTCCAGGAGACCCCTGGCTATGCCAGCTTGCAGGCCCACTGCTTGGGACATGACCGGAGGAGGGGAAACACTGAACAAAACTAGCTTGTTCCAAGGCCTTCTGTTGACTGATGGTGCACAAATCCAAAACTCACCCACACCCACCTCCAGGCGTCTCCTCCTGTCTCCTCCCCGCCCCAGGTCCTCGGCTGGGGAGTGAATCTTCCTTGCTTCTGCAAAGAAGGGCCTGAGCTCCACATCAGAAAAGAGTGAAGCTCAGATACTGTCACTATACAGAGGACTGAGTGAAGATGTGGCCAAGTGGCTCTTCTGCTGTGTCCTTGTGGCAGAGAAGAGTCAGAGGAACAAGGAGGCAAGGAGTGTGTGCACAGGCATGTGGGCTGCAAGGCCAGCAGGTGCCCTCTCCCCTTTCCTCTGGGGCCCTAGCATTTTCCTAGCCAGTCCCTTAGAGCAGAACTTTTCAAAAACGGGCCTGGAAGCCCTCAACTCCTGTCGCGTATTTCCCTGGCCATGGAGGAGGTAGCCTAAGCTGCCTGCACCGAGTCTGAAAGAGCTTCAAGGTCTTAAGTTTTATCCCCAAAGTCGATGTGACATGTGCATTCCACTCCATCAGTGTGTCAGTGAGGGTTTCGAGTGGGAAGCCCCAGACACTGACTGTGGAGGACTCTGCAGAAAAGAAGGGTGTCAGAAAGCGACAGAGGCCTCTGAGTGGCTAAAAGGGCTGGAGAACCAGGCTTGAGGCTGAGCTTCTAGGAGCAGTGCCATTAGTTGCACAGCAGAGCTCGTCTGGTGAGGAAACCTTCACTTCCACCAAGGAGCACTAGATGCTCCTTCCATGCCAGGAACTTGATTTTATTGCAGCTGCTCACGCTACCAGAATGTATGCCAGTTCTGGGCTGGGAACTCGACCTTGCAGCCACCACTTCCAGCCGCCACCAGGGAGAGAGAGAGAGCTTCCATCCCCTTCACTGTGGCATCACCAGGTCCCAAGACAGAGTTGGATACGGGTGCTTCTGATTGGCCATGCATGGGCCACACATGTCCATGCTCTAGCTGCAAGGGAGGCTGGGATAGGGGGTAGCTATCACTTTCAGTTCCCATTCGGATAGGCAGTCTTTGCCCACCCCCACCCCACATCAAGAATCTTAAAAGTGGAAGATTCCCCACATACAGAAATAGGCAGGCAAAATGAATGGCAAGTGTCTTCTACAATAATACTTCCACGTTTATGCAGTGGAGATGTGAGAGTGAAAAATGGGACCTGTATTGTGGAAAATCTCCCTGGATGATCCTAATAACCGACCCCACCACCCTTGAAAACTACTGATTTAGTATTTTTTAAAAACGTTTTAAATGTTAAGGGTTCATTCCCCCAACTGCATCTCATTCACAGGCAGCCTCCCTCGGATCCAGAGAGAGCCAGGCTCCACCAGCCTCCCTTTAACCCTTTGCCACCAGGTCTTCATTCCCTTGGCCTGAGTCTCTTCTCCACAGAGACTCACGCCAGTCCTTGTTGTTTCTCAGGGCTCCAGGGCATTGGAAACGGACTCCGGAGATGGCAGAAATTAGAAGGGAACGAGCTGCATGGTAAATTCTCTCTTTTCATTTCATTTTCCTTTCAATCTCTGGAATTCAGCTCATTGGAGGAGGACTGGAAGGATTGGGTCACGTGTTTGAAGACTGGCTCTAGACATCTAACCACCCAGAAAGTGGCTGCTTGTGACTCATCCAGGCCTCTGGGGCCACTGTGACCCTGGAAAGTCTTCCCTGGCATCAGGTCCTTGAGGCTGTTGCTGGGGGAGCAATGCCGGAAGCTTGAGCACCCAACTGTTTGCTGGCTGAGCTGTAGGGAAGGACTTGCGTCATTTGGGTGGGTGAGATTTGGGTGTGTTCCTGCGGGAGGCGGGGCTGCTCACACCATGCGGGCATCCATCTTTTGAAAATTTTTCCCAGGAGAGAGGACAGCAGCCTGCCTGGGGACGGTATTACTCGAGGCCTGGGGAGATGCCAGTCAAGGGTTCTGTAGCTCCCTGCTGGCCCGGGACGGAGAATACAATAAGATCTGAGAGAAGTCAGCTTCCAAAGCCTCCTCTCACTAGTGCCAGGTGTCTTTTGCCCTGCAGGCTGAGAGCTCTCTGGGCACGCTATGTGTGGACTGACCGTGCTGGCCCTTATTCTGTGCCCACCAGAGAGTCTCTAGCTCAGCCTCCAGGAGCAAACATCAGTGACACCGCACCGTGGGCCCATGAGGGTTCTAATAAGAATCAGATCTGCAATCCCAGGGCCCAGTAGGGGGCTCAGTCACGCCCCAGATCGGAGGACTGAATCACTTCATGCCAGGGTGAAGGAACCACCTCTATGACCTTCCAGAGAAGGGGAAACAGGACCACAACTGAACAAGCTCGGCCATCCTTCTGACAGTAACAAACGGGAAGGATGACGTTCCAAAGTACATTCATTCATTCATTCCCTCAATAAAGGTCTACAGTGCTTACTCTGTGCTGGGCAGGATTCTGATTGTTGGGGATGAAACAGTGACAAGACAGTCAGGAATCCCTGCCCTCAGGGGGGTGGCCATTCACTACAGTCGAGTCTTGACACCCTGAAAGTGAAGAGCTTGCCAAGGTGTGTCCTTTGCCTTGTGCATGGGGACCAGTCATCCTCAAGACACCCCCCTGAGGACCACCCCTCTGAGTCCCAGCTGACGGGCATCCATGGGCAGAACAGCTTCCTTAACCTTGCTGTCAGGGCCCTCAGATAGTAGATGCACCAGCCCTGGCCGCAGTCAGCAAAGCTCTGCTGTGGGCTGGTGAGAATTATACTAAGAATCAGGCCTCCAGAGACGAATCAGCCACAGAGATGCACAGCAGCCCATGCAGGCAGGCGTGCTGGGCCAGGGTGCGAGTGGGTGAGTGGGGGAGCAGGCTGAAATGGGAGGAGAGAGACGCAGCATCTTCATTGGTGGCGGCTCTCCTTCCTGCCTGAGTTGTCTGACATCCATCTTGTGGCTTCTTAGGCATGTTATTACATCAGAAGAGGATAGAAACACACTGAGTTCATCCTATTTTTGCCATCTTTAAGGTTCTGGTTTGGGGGAAAGTTAGAAAAATACAACAAAACACAAAGGGACAGGGTAACTATTACAGGACACACAAGACTATTCTAGAAGACATGAAGTGAGTCTTAGTGCAATGTGCAGCCGATAAAGAGGGTGATTAAAGTAGTTCTTGCAAAACTACCTGAGAACAGAGAGTTTCGGGTAAATGCAGGGCTGGAGAGGGGCTCTACAGAGACTGTGAGCCTGGAAAAGTTGATGGGTCCACCACTCCACCCATAGATGTAATTTAAAGTAAAATTTTATTCATTTTTCGAATGGCATGTTTGCATGCACGCAGAAATTAAGATTACAGCTTCTCTTTGTGTTTTCTGATGGCGGGATTCTGGGTACATGCTCGCCTTGCTGGTGCCCAAGGCCCCCAGCCCTGGTTACCTGCAGGCAGCCCGGCCCTGGAAACTGGATGGCTCTCATCTGACAAGGAAGCAGCTGACGGCTTGTGCTGGTGGAGTGTGCACAAATGTGGCTGAATGTGGGGTTGATCCAAAAGGGCACATGTCCCCCCTCTTGCTGCCTATGCACTCCTTGGTCCTGGGCGTTGGCAGGGAGGGGGAGCCTGGAGTGCTCCAGACTTTTCCAAGCAGCAGGTGTTTGGGCCGAGCAACCCCAACTAGCTTGCCCAGCAACAGGCCTTCCCTGCTGTGATTGGCTGCTTTCCTTGGTCCTGGCTGAAGTCTGCCTAGCAGCAAAGGGAGTGACACCCTACAGCTACAGGGAAACCAATTGTGCAGCCCTGACTATAAATACCCCAGAGCAGCTACGCCAGCCAATCACCCTCCTTGAGGATTCCCTTCCCAGATCCTGTTTCCTCCCTCGGCCAGTGGAGCAGAGTTGCAGCCAGCTGTGCCCGCAGGAGGTGGCCTCCCTGTCCTCGCCTGAGTCTGGCCTGGAGCTCCAACCCAGCATACCACATCACCCTGGGTTGGCGCACGCAGTGGACCTGGCCCTCAGCCGACTGACCAACATGCCCTGGGGGGCTGAGGGGCCTGGCTGGGCCTGCTTGTAGGAGAAGGCTGGAGCAGGCAGGCTTCTCCAGGGCAGGACCCTGCCAGGTGGATCCTAAGTCCAGCCCACTGGGAACTGAGTGGGAAGCACTGAGTGGCAGATCTGGTCGGGTATACAGGGCATGTCATCTGAATGGAGCCTGGTTAGGCCAGCACCCCAGAGGCGTGCTTGTTTCCAGGCTCAGGCACAGGTCCCAGTGGTCAATTCCAGTGGCAGCCTTTCTGCAGACCAGCAGGTGGCCAGGGGAGAATATGGCAGGCCAGGGTGATAGTGGCGTGGGAACCTCCTGCTGCCATGACCCTGGCCCTTCCCCAGCCCCTCCCCGAGCCCCTCTGAAGCAGAGGCTCGAGGGCAGTCTCAGCGAGGGCAGGCTACTGCAGTAGCTGTGAAGGGAGAGATGCAGGAAAGGTGGTGCCTCCTGTAGGAGGGGCAGGTAAGCCTGCAGGTTCCCCTTCATGCCCATCGCAGGAACTGGGCATCTCTCCACAGCAGCCTGCCTGCACTAGGCTCTGAGGACAGCTCTGTGTCCTGGGGACATACCTATCGCTAGTGTGCAGAGAGAGCTTTCGCATGGGGCTGCCATGCAAATGTTTGTCAAGCTGAACCAGGAAGGCTACCCGCTCAATCTTCTCAGGGGGAGGCAGCAGGCTGAGCTAGGAGTCAAGAGACTTGAAGTTCAAGTCCCAGGTCTGACCCTCCCTGACAAAAAGGTGACCAGTCCAAGCTGCAGGCTCTTCAGCTGTATAATCGGGATAGGGCCCTCCAGCCCGCTGCACAGAAAGGTGGGAAGATCAGCGGGGCATCCCTGTGCACGGTGGGAACTGTGCCTGGCGACACTGAAGTCAGGAGTTGTGGTTACCTAGCCCACAGGACACTTCCTCAGCTTCTTGGGAAGAAACCCAGCCCATGCTGGCACCGCTGAGAGGTATGAGGGTGTGTGTACACGGGCTCCCAGGCATTTGCCTCTGCATTCAGGTGTGTCAGTGTGCTGATTCACGGGTGCGCATGCCATGTGGGTGTGCATGTCGTGGGGATGTGCATGCCATGGGGGTGTGCACACTGTGGGGGTGTGCACGCCATGGGGGTGTGCATGCATTTGGGCCAGGCCTGGGAGGAGCTTGGCCACCACCCTTTCTTTGAAAGAAAGGGCCTGCCTTTCTTTGCAGACACACACAGCTCTCTGCTCTGCCCAGGGAAAATTCCACTGTGATCCCAGTAGTCACTGCCGGTCTCTCTGTCTTCCTTAAATAGGAAACCTGGCAGAGAAGCAGCATCCTCAGCAGACCCAGATCATCACTTCCTACGACAACCAAGGTAAGGGATTTGACACTGCCCGTGACCTCTCCTCCGGCTGCTGTGAGCCAGAGACGGCCAGTACAGAGTGCCAACTGCAGGGAGCAGGGTCCTCTCTGCCGGTGGATGTTGGAGCCCCCTTTCCCTCTCCCCCATCCCATGGGAAGCAGTGAGAGGCCGCATAGTGTTGTGGGATCGAGGAATAAAGTCCTTGGGCCGCAGATCCCACTGGAGTAATCATCACACCCTTGTTGTCATCACTATGGCTGACATTTATTGAGTGCTAACCATGTGCCAGGCACCCTGCCAGGCCATTCACATGATTATTCTCGTGTAAATTGAACTTCACAACAATCCTATCATTGGTACTCTTACTATTCTCATTTTACACCTGAGTAAACTGAGGCTTGGAAAGGTTGTCCTGTGTCCAAGATCACATGGCCAGCAGGAGGCAGAGCTGGGGCAGTCTGACCTCCCCAACCACCAGCAAGGCCTCAGCTGTTAACTTTCACACAGCTCTGCTTCCACAGCCCCCAGAACCCGGCCTCCTCCTGCCGGCTCATGGTGTCCAAGCCTTCCCTTCTTCTGAGTCATGGTGGTTCCCTCGCCTCTGCTCCCACCACTCAGCCTTCCAGGGCCTTCCACCCAGGGAGGGGTTTAACTCAGCAGTGGGGAGTGAGAGGGCCCTTCCTGGGAATCCTCACTTTGCCGGGACAGGTTCTGGGGGCTCTGGGAGGGCAGGTGAGGGCCTCACCGTGGTGACTGTGCAGTTGATCAGATCTGAGAATACGGTGGGGTAGAGACAGGAGGGCTTCACAGCTACAGCTGGAGGTGAGGCCAGGTTAGAGACCCCCACCCCCCACTCCGCACTCCCCTCGCCCCTGCTGTGGTTTCTTGCTCTGCACTAAAGACTCAAAGCCTGGTGTCTGCAAGTTCTCAGAGGCTTGGCCCTAAGTTTCCCCACGGTTGCTCTCAGCGCTGATGTCCTAAGCTGTACAGAAATTGTCTAATCACGTCCAGGGAGCAGTGGTGGCTCCTGGAAATAGAACATCTCTGGAGGCCCTGGAACATTCGGGGCCTCTCGGGGAACTGCTGTCTGAAAGACGGGCTAAGCCAGCATCCCGCGGAGAGGCACTAGCAGGTGGTGAGGCAGGGCATCACTCCAGTCTCTGCTTGCATTCTCACATTGTCTTCTCCCCATATAAGTAGTCAGATCTCCCTCTGCCTTTCTTTTATAAGCATCCTTGTGATTACATTGGACCCACCCAGATAATCCAGGATGATCTTCCTATCTGGAGATTCTTAATCACTTCTGCAAAGTCCCCTTTGCTATATAAGGTGACAGTCACCGGTTCCTGGGGTTAGGACATGGATATCTTTAAGGGCCGTTGTTCAGCCTACCATGGGGGACAATTTAAAATAGAGTAGTTGAGAAAGGCTCCCCGAGAAGGTGACATCTGAGTAAAGGAGGAGATGAGGGAGCAAGCCAGGTGGACATCTAGGGAAGAGCTTCCAGCAGAGGGAGCACCGGGGAGAGGGCCCCAGGCAGGAGCATTGCTGGCCTGTTCAGGGAGGAGGGAGCCACTGTGGCTGGAGGGGCGTGGGTGAGGTGGGGGTAGTAGAGATGAGTCAGAGAGGACACAGGGCAGGTCTTGCAGGGCCTGTATGCTGGCTTCTGTTCTGAGTGTGATTGGAAAACGTTATGGTTTTAGACATGGTTTTAGATGTGACAGCCTCCAGTTGGTGGAGAGTAAACAGAAGAAGGCGAGGTTGGAAGCAAGAAGACCACTTAGGAGGCATCATGATAATGCAGGCAAGAGAGGTTTTCCCATGGCGCAGCTCTAGGGCATAAGGGAAAGAGAGGAGTTAAGGTTTGGGCCTGAGGATGGAGACGGGGAGATGCAGGAGGAGCAGTTTGGAGAAGGAATGTGAAGAATTCAGATTTGGCTCTGTTGAGGCTGGGGCCAGTGCCGAGCGACCACATGCCTACTACTTTAGACAATAGTGACCAGGGACATTGTTATTCCATGTGCCATTTTCCTTCTCATCCAATGAGCCTTGAAATTCATGAGCTCGGTTCTAAGGACCACACAAGTCCCCAAGAAGCTTTCTCGGAAATTCTTTATATCACAGTAATAACGGTGCCACAGGGGGGACACTTGGTGTGGGCCAGTCATTGACCTAAGCCCCTTTTGTGGTTCACTTCATTTAATCCCCACAACCACCTGTGTGGTTGGTTATCCCCATTTTACAGACGGGGAAATGGGGGCCCAGAGAGGTTTTAGTAACTTGCCTGAAGTTACACAACTAGCATGTGCCAGGTCTGGAAGTTAAACCAATGTGTGTGCACTTCCAGAGCCAGTGCTTAGCTACTCCATCATACCACCTCCTTCCACACGGGGCAGGGACCAATCTAGGGGGGCCAAATAGGGTGGAATACCTTCCATACCTCCCCCAACAAGAAATCCAAGATTTCAGTCAGAACTTGTCAGCCAGAATGGTTTTGCTTTTTCCCCTCCTCCTCACCTCATCATCAATGGTAGACTTCATGCACGTGTTGCCAAAAAGATGATTGGAGTCTTGGACCTCATGGGGAAGGGGGCTTCAGGAGATTAATCTGTAATGGGTGTGTGGGCTGAAAGAGAGCAGAGTGGTCACTGGACCCCCGTGACTTCACCCAGAAAGTCATTCGTGAGGAGCCAGTTTCCTTTTGAGGCTTCATCCTGCCGGGTCATCCTCCGCTCTTATCCTCATGGAGACACTCTGCCCTCTTTGATCGTGCATGCCCTAGAGTAAACTGTCATGTTTCCAGACCTGGGACATCCCTGAGGAGCTCCATTCTGCAGAAGGAATCGTGAGTGGCCCTGCGTTTTTGAGAGCCCAGGGGAAGCGGAGGTCATTCAGGGCTGCAAGAGACGCCCTCCGTCACACACCCCGCCTGGTGCCCCAGTGGTCTCAGCCCTGAGCCCTGGCACGCTCAGTTGTCATCTCATCACTAGAGCTGCTGAGCGGGGCTTTCACTGTGGCCGGCAGTACCTGATGAGGGTTCTTCAGAGCTGGGCTGTCGCTGTCACCATCCAGCTTGCTGTTTCTGGGATGTCAGAGCTCACCACTTCCTGCGCTAAAGCTAACTACTACACCCTGGGCAGAAACCACAGCACATCTCTGTTGAACACCTATCCAGGGGCTATTTAAGGGGGTTTTTGAAATTACAAACGCTTCAGCTGAAGTTTCCTGATGCTCAGCTACTGCAGGAAAACATTCCAGGGCAAAGAATTCAGGGTGTAAATGTGGCAGCCAGTTCTAGAAAGAATTAATGAGCACCTTAAATCAATGATGGCAAATATCTGACATGAATCCCACAGCCCCTATACACACATAGACACTCACGTGTGTGTGCACACTCGCATTCGTGCACACACACATCCCTGACAGTCTTTGCTAATTGATCAGCACTCCAGGCAGCCACTTCCAATCAGTCAGGGTTAATGAACAACATGAAATCTGTTTGCCATCTTTGCATTAGGTATTCTGAGCAAATTAGGCCTTTACACAAATCCTGATTCAAACCTGAAGAGAGCTGGAGAGAAGCTGTTGGCGGGAGAACTCTCCTGACTGGGTAATAGGCAGGCCTGAGGCAGTACGCACAGGAGCTGCTTCTCCATTTCTGAGAGGCAGGGAAAGGGAAGCAGAGCCCATGGCGTGTGGGAAAAGGGCCTGGGAGCCACTCCTTAGGGGAGGCAGAAAACAGTCACGAATACACTTTTACTAAAACAGCCGAAAATGCAGCTTCAGAAATGATATTTGGGTGACAACTGATAGAACTGGGAAGGGGTGCCATGAGAGAGCCACCAGGTGGCCGAAAGTCCCAGGAAGGGCCTCCTTTGGGTTTGGCTGTGACTGTTAAGATTAGTCTAATGGTGTCCGACTGCACTTAGGATTTAGGTCTTAACTTTAAATTTTGCTCCAAATGATGTTCCACTCTTTGTCATTGGAGATTGGTCAAATTAAATCTTTTCTTTCAGAGTTTTATTCGATACAGGGCTGTCACGGTTGGCAAACTCTTACCACTCCATGCCTTTCGGAAGCATGGGGCTGTACTGTGATTGCTGTTTGCCTGGAGACCGCGCACCCAGGCCCGGTTCCTGGAGCAGAGAAGCCTCCCCGAAGTGCCCTTACACCCCTGTAAAGGATGGGGAATCACAGTCCCACCCAGACTGGGGAGTGGGGAGCTTTGCCGTTTTCCCCGAGGGAGTGCCGACCGGCAGCACTGCTTGGAGAGAGAGCCAGGAAGTGGGACTCAGGCGAATGTGGAGCATTGGCCCCTGTTGGAGAGGGGAGAGAGAAGAGGAAGTGCGGAAGGAGAGAAGGGATTAGAAATGGTGATGGGTGGAGCTTCCCGGCCAGGGCTCTGTCTGAGTGTGAGACTGCCTCAATGCCCACCCTTGAAAGGCGTTTGCCAGTATCTCCGTTTTCAGCTCGCTCATTTTTTGACAAAAAGATATGGCTGAATTGGGAGTGGTTGGAAATACTTGGATGTTATGAGGAGTTTGGGGAAGAGGTTTGCTGTTGAGCCCTAAACCAACAAGTTGTTCAGTTTTGCAGCTTCTAGAAGCTTATGGAGATTGTCCCAGTCCAGCATTTTCCAAATTGTGTTTCACGCAGTAGTACTGGGTCAAATAGACTTCTTTGCTGCAGGACTTCTCAGAGCGTGTATTGCAACCCACAAAAGGGGAGAGAATGGGCTTGTTTCTCAAATCCTTTTTTCACAAGGCATCTTGCAGCCAAGTACCGCTTGGCACCAGCTTTGAAGAACACCTCAGAATGTATCAGGGGGAGAAAGTGAAAAGGCAAAGGAGAACAGGCCCACACCTCATGCATCATGGGAAGACACACAGGAAAGAGTTGCTGTTGGCAATGGCACTCAATCCTGTGACCAGAACTGAATTACACTTTGAATTCTGAAATGCTTGAAGTCTTAATTGTAAAGTCACAGGCTGATTTTCTTTGACAGTTAATGTGCTGGAGCCACACTCAAAAATGAATGTTAACCCTTCAAAGTAATGCCTCAGGAGGCCGGCCATGTTGTATCTTTTGAATTATTTGAGAATTATCCTGTTTGGCATACAGAGCAAGTTTATGAACTACACAAGAAAGTCAGTATTGTTATTCTGTGAAAAATAATTGCACATTTAGCAGGGAGAGGGTTAATAAAAAAGCTCTTACAAAATCAATAAGGGAAAAATAATACATCAATAGGAAAATAGTCAATTCACAAAGAAAGAATTTTATATTGCAAATAAATCTATGAAAAAATACTATACTAAAAATTAAAGAAATACACAAAAACAACGAGATATAATTATTCATTGATAAAAATTTCAAGGATTGATAAGAATTAAATGTCAGTGGGTGTATGGGTGACCTATTTTTACATTAAAACCATCCCCAAACTCAGTGGCTTAAAATAATAAGCATTTACCAGCTCACAAGTCTACAAGTTGGCTGGGCCTTCTTGTGTGAGCCACACCCAGCTGATCTCGGGTCTTGGCTGGACTTGCTCATGTGTTCGTGGTCAACTGGTGGTTTGGCTGGAGACCAGCTTGTCTAGGATGGCCTCACCTGAGATGGCTCTACTCTGTTCCACGTGGTCTCTCATCCTGCAGCAGGCTAGCCTGGGTCCATTCACATGGCAGTTGTGGTTGGAATCCCAAGAATGGGAGGAAAAGCTGCAAAGTCTCTTGAGGCCTAAGCTCAGAGTTTGCACAACACCACTTCTGCCACATGCTAATTGGCCAAACCAAATAACAAGGCCAGCCCAAATTCAAGGGAAGGAACAAAAGACCTCTCATTGGGAGGAAGCACAAAGTATTGTGGCCAATTTTGCAGTCAAACACAGCAAGAATGAGCAAAATGGGCCTTCTCTTGCACTGTTGATGTGATCATAAACTGATAAAATCATTCATGAAAATAACTTGCCAGTATCTAACAAAAGCCTTAAAAATCTCTATACCGTTTGATCCACATTTAAGAATTAATTCAAAGGAACTAATTTGAAAAGTCTGTAAAGAGATGCGTATCAGAATGTTCATTGCATCACTGTTTATAATAGCAAAACATTTGGGAAAAGTTAAATATCCAACAGAAAGAGATTGCTTATGTGGATTATAAAAACGTCTATAGAATGGAATACTACGCAGCCATTTAAAATGATGACGACATGTGACTACATTCACTGAAGTGTAAAGATGTTAGTGAAGAAGGAAGTTACAAAGAGGATGTTCACTTTTTATTTTGTATCTTTCTGTATAATTCAAGTTTTTGTTTTGCTTTAATTCTGCTTGGGCTTTTTTGTTCACTTGGGTTTTTTTTAATTTAAATTTTATTTTAAATTAACATACAGTAAAATAGAATTTTCTGGTGTGCATTCTTGAGTTTTAACCCATGCATGTAATCACCACCACAATCAGAATACAGACAGTTCTGTCACCCCAAAAGTTCTCTGTGTGGACTCTGTAGTCACATCCTCCCAGCACTCCTGAGAGTTTCTTTACATTGTTAAGAAATATTCCTTGATATGGATGTACACAGGGTATTTATCCACTCACCCATTGAAGGACATTTAGGTTGTTTCCAGTTTGGGTGATTGTGAATAGAGTTTCTATAAGCATTTGTGTATAGGTTTTTGTGTGAACATAAGCTTCCATTTCTCTGGGGTAAAAACCCAAGAGTATAATTGTTGGGTTTTATGTTAAGTGTATGTTTTGTTTTATAAGAAATGGTCAAACTGTTTTTCAGAATGGCTGAACCAGTTCACAATCCCACCAGCAATGTATGAGAGAGCCAATTTCTCCACAACCTTGTCAGCATATTATATCACTTTTTTATTATTATTCTTCTAATAGATGTGATATCTCATTGTGGTTTTAATTTGCGTTTTCCTAACGGCTAATTATGTTGAACATCTTTTCATGTGTTTATTTGCCATCTGGAATCTCTTCTTTGGTGAAATATCTGTTCTTTTACTCATTTTCTAATTAGATTGTCTTTGCACTTTTGTAAAAAATCAATTTGCCGTAATTATGTGGGTCTATTTTGTAACTCTTTATTATGCTCCATTGATCTATTTATCTATCCCTTTGTAAATATCACATTGTTTTGATTACTGTAGCTTTATAATATATCTTAAAATCAGATAGTTGGAGTCCTCCATCTTTTTTAAAAAATTGCTTTGGCTATTGTAGTTCCTGTATCTTTCTATCTAAATTTTAGAATCATCTTGCCTATATCTACAATCTACAAAATTCCTCCAAGGAGTTTGATTGAAATTGCATTAAACCTATAGATCAATTTAGAGAGAATTGCCAACTTGACAATATTGAGCTTTCTAATTCATGAACATGGTATGTCTCCCCACTTATTAAGTCTGCTTTAATTTGTTTGATCATATTTTTTAGTTTTCAGCATACAGTTCTTACAATTTATTTTTAGATTTATACTTAAGTATTTCATTTTTTGGAGCTATGGAAAATAGTATTTTTTAAATTTAATTTCTAGCCATTTATTAGCAATATAAATATAATTGATTTTGGGGTTCTGACCTTGTGTCCTGTGACCGTGCTAAATTTGCTTATTAGTTCTAGGAACTTCTTTTGTAGATTACTTGGGATTTTCTATGTAGACAGACATGTCATCTGTGAACAGGAGAGTTTTATTTCTTCTTTTATAATCTTTATGACCTTTCTTTCTTTCTCTTAACTGATGGCACTAGGTTGGACTTCAAGTACAATGTTTATGAGGAACAGTGAGAGTGGCCATCCACGACTTGTTCCCAATCCCAGGGGGAAAGCATTCCACTTTTCACCATTAAATATGCTGTTAAGATGCAGGTTTTTGGTAGATGCTTCTTTTCAGATTAAGGACGTTCCCTTCTATTTCTAGTTTCTTGAGAGGTTTTGTCATGAATAGATGTTAAATTTTGTCAAATGCTTTTTCTGCATCAATTGATATGATCATGTGGATTTTCTTCTTTAGGCTGCTAATATTGTGAATTACATTCATTGATTTTCAAATGTGGAACCAGCCTTGCCTTCTCAAAATAAACCATACTTGGTTGTGGTGTGTTATTCTTTTACTATATTGCTGGATTTAGTTTTCTAATATTTTGTTGAGGATTTTTGTGTTTATGTTCATAAGGAATATTGGTCTGTAGTGATTTTTTTCTTATACTGTCTTTCTCTGATTTTGGTATTAGATTAATGCTGGCCTCATAACAAGGGCATGAACTATTCACTACTCTTTTGTTTCCTAAAGAATCTTGTGAAAAATTACTGCAATTTCTTTTTGAATGTTTATTAGGATTTGCCAGTTAAACCATCTGGGCCTGGCGTTTATTTGTTTGTTTGTTGTTTATTTGTTTTTGGAAGATTTTGAACTACAAATTTAGTTTTAAAAATAGATATAGGAATATGCAGGTTATCTACTTTTGGGGTGAATTTTGGTAGTTTGTAGCTTTCGAGGAATTTATTCACTTCATTTAAGCTGCAGAACTTATGTGCATAGAGTTGTTTGTATTATTCCTTCAATATATATGGGGTCTGGTCTGTAGTGATATACCCATTTCATTCCTGATATTGGTGTCTTGATTCCTGATTTGTGCCTTACCTCTTTTTGTCCTGGTCACTCTGGTCAGAGGCTTATCAATTTTGCTGATCTTTTCAAAGAACCAGCTTTTGGTTTCATTGACTCTTCTGTCGTTATTTCTTCAAATACTTTTTCTGCATCATACTATTTTCTCCTGTCCTTCTGGAATCTCAGTGACGTGAATGTTAGCTCTTTAGGTACTGTGCCACAGCTCCCTGAGACTCCTTTCACTCCTTCTCTCTGTTGTTCATATTAGATAATTTCTATTGTTCTCTCTTCAAGTTCACTGACTTTTTCCTTTGTCACCTCTATTTTGCTATTGAGTATATCCAGAGAATTTTTTAACTGCTGTATTTTTCAGTTCTAAAATTTCCACTTGTTACTTCTTTATATTTTCTAATTTTTGCTAATATTTATCTTTCCATTGATTTCTAGGCTATTTGCTCTGACTTGTTAGAGCATGATCATTATAGCTGTTTTAAAGGCTTTGTCTGATAATTCCAAAATCTGTGTCTCCTGGGGTTAGTATCCATTGATTATCTTTTCCTTTTCAAGTTGAGATTTTCCTGGGTCTTCCTATGCTGAGTAATTATGGATTGTGGCCTTTGCAATGCTATCCAGATCTACCCTGCTCACACACAACCAGTGAGCAGTCTGGGAATTAGTCTACCCCATCGTGTAGTTCTCAAAGACTGCGATATGATGTTTACTATAAGATCATGCATGCACAACGTAGATGCTATCCATCCATGCAGAGGTGACCACAGGAGTTCATCTGTAACTTTATGGAATTGCTTTCTTGAGCTCCCTCCTTGTTATAACCCACTTTCTGTTCCTCCAGCCCTAAAGCTGGGGCTTTAGTTTCCCTACTCTGCCAGACACTTCTCACTACTGTGTCTGAATCTGGAGTCAATCAGTGGAGAACAAAGAGAGAAAAAAAACAATGAGTGTTTGCCCCACACTCTTGGGAATCATAGCTTCTCTGGTACACTCCCTCACAGACTTAGGTGCCTGCCTGGCACCAAAAGCACTGCTGCACTGCCACCAACAGGATTTCCTGGGGGCTGAGTCACACAGAAAAAAACAACAGGGGATTTCTCCCACTCTCTCTGACTCTTAAAGCTTCCCTTTTGTCCCTCCAAAGGCCAGAAGGAAGGGCTTCTCTTGGAGCATTTTTTCTCTGCACCCCAGTGTGCACTTCTGCGTTTGGGGCTGCCTTTGAGTCCAGTCTAGGTAACCCCCTAGGGGGAGAGGAAGGTAGACTCCCTTCCAGTTTGGTGATGCTTTCAATTCTAATCTTCCCCAATTTCCCTTCTATCGTTTACTTTGCCGAGTCCTCAATTCATTGCCCTATGCATTCTTCCCCAGGTCTACAGTTGCATTCCGTGGGAGAGACAAGGTGGAATATGTTTACTCCATCTTGCCTGGATCTTGAAACTCTCTGCTTATTTTTTGGTTTTGTGTATTTTTAAATAAGAATTACTTGCATATTCAAAAGACAGTTCTAAAACCAATTGAATTTTGTTGTTCAAACATCTGTCATGAGATGTTGCACCCTTTCCTGGCAGCATCTGGCTGAGAGCATCACCTCATATTCCTTTGCAGGGACACAGCTGACTGTGGAGGTCCACCCTCGAGACGCCATGCCCCAGCTGCTCAAGAAGTTCTCCTTGGCTAAATGTACGTACGTACAGAGCTGCTTGTGTGGGAAAGTCTGGCAGGGAGGATTGAAGGCAGCTGGAAGGGCCAGAGCCCAGCCTGGCCATCTTCCGGGGGGAAGTAGAGGAGTGACCTGGACCTACACACTGGAAAGAGGCAGAGGTATGACAGCTTCATCCTGGGAGACTCTGTTCTCCATACCCAACAACCACTGTTCTTAAGTCTCTGTAATTAGGTGTGAGTAACACAAGGCATTTAGCTAAAAATGAATTTCATCACGAGTGGTGGTATTGTTTTTACATACCATTTATCGACTGCCTGAAGAGTGGCATGCACTGTGCTAAGCATTATACATTCCTTAATTTTTTTTCTCTTGAGGAAGATTAGCCCTGAGCTAACATCTGCTGCCAATCCTTCTCTTTTTTGTTGAGGAAGACTGGCCATGAGCTAACATCTGTGCCCCTCTTCCTCTACTTTATATGTGGGACGCCTACCACAGCATGGCTTTCCAAGCAGTGCCATGTCTGCACCCAGGATCCAAACCAGAAAACCCTGGGCTGCCGAAACAGAACATACGAACTTAACCGCTGCACCACCGGGCCGGCCCCTCCTTAATTTTTTAACCCCCTTTGATACATACTCGTATTATCCCCACTTTTTAAATCAGCAAAATGAGGCTCAGAGAGGTGAAATAATGTCTAAGTCACCAGCTAGGAAGTGGGTCAGAAGTGGGTCAGTTAAGAGCACCGACTGAAGCCTGTGCTCTTCACCACTGTCCTTGGCTGCCTTCTCTGCAGTGCGCACAGGCCCAGGCCCGGGTCCACGATGTCTCCTCCGCTCCCTTCTCGGTCATCTCCCTGCATCTGTCCATCTTGTGGCTAAACAGAGGGCCTGGGGAAATGCCGGCCAAGGAATGGAGGCTGCAGAACAGCCAAGGCTCAGGTTCGCTCCGTGTCCACTCTGTGGGCCAAGGTGCTTCCTCCAAGGCTGCCCAGTCCTGCAGCCCTCGGCTGTCAGGGCCTCAGGAGGGCAGTCAGGTGGAGAGAGGGCAGGCCCTGGGAGTCAACTAGCTGGGTTCAGATCTCAGCTCTGTGACCTTAGGCAAGTAGCTTAACCTCTCTTTCGACCTCAATTTCCTCATCTATAAAAGGAGGAAAGTAAATCAACGTCCCTCATAGGATTGTTGTGAGGTTAAATGAGATAGTCAGTATAAAGCACAAGGCAGGCACAGTAAGGATGCAGTAAATGCTGGCTACTGTTTTGACCCCCTGTCACTCTACTGCAGAAACAAAATGTAGGTGCAAGAAACAAAAGCCCATTGTTCCTCAGAATGGCCTAGATACATTTGCAACCCTCCATTGTTGTATTTCCAGCCTACAGTGGCTTCAAGGGCAGAAAACAACCCACCTTAGCATCCCCACTCCCTAGCTCCTCCTGGTTCCAACAGGGGCCCACCCGAATCTTCCTGATCTTGTTTCAAATAAGCAGGAAAAATTTCTTTCCTGTTGCCCATAGAGTCTAATAACAATTGGTTACCATTCTGCCGTAACAGTCCTGGATTTATAGGATTTGATTGCCCTAGAACATTCCCCAGGAATAATTTTATAATTACTTGGTCTTTCTGGGTTTCGAGCTCCACACAAGCTGCCTTCCCCTCTCCCCACTTCCTGTCTGCCCTCGGTCAGTGCTTGTCCGGGGTTTTCTGGCAGGGAATTCGCTGGTGCTCTCAGCATCTCCCGCTGTGTTCCGAGATGGCAGGAGGATCAGATGAGGGCAGGAGCATCAGGCTCCAGGTGGGCTCACTGAGTAATCCAGAGTGTTGATGTCAGAGCAAATTCCACCTCTGCTCCAGACTGCAGGCCTCTCTCTCATCATCCCTTCCCTGGTTCCTGGTCCTCCCTCTGCCTCACCAGGAAGCCCAGGGCAGTTGCAGCAGCAGTTCAGTGGTGGGTGGGGATGGGAGCAAGAAGGCTGCAAGAAGGAGAGTCAAGGAGAGTGAAGATGAGGGGTCAGAGGCAAGGATCACCACACAGAGACTCGTCTGTGCTTGCATTTCTATGTCTTCTGAAGTGTCTTCTCTACTTCTGACCTTTGGGATATTGTAGGTTTACAAGGCGATAAAAATGGAAACACAAGACCCCGGCAGCCTGGGGGGAAAGACGCCCATGGTAAGTTACAGAGCCTTCTTGAGAGCCATTCTCCGGGATGGCGAATTGGTTTAGCCTCATGGGCCAATCATCCATCAACTGGAAATGGCTCCCTAGGGCACTGTGCTGAGATCTGGGGCTGCTATGGGCCGGGGGGAGAGGAGTATCATGATTGATTAGCAATGTCTGCCATGGACACAGGTGGAGAAGTGAAAAGCTCACACACCAGATGGGATCCCAAAACTACAGGATAAACCCACCAATAACAACGCAGCCCATTTCAGGAAACATATTGAGAACAGAATTCAGAATTGTGTTAACTTTAAATGGAATGCCAAACATCTGTGAGATAGGAGGCTTGTGAATAAGCAGAGTGGGGCAGAGGAGGAAACCCTGAATTGGGTGATAGATGACCTTGGTTCGAATCCTGCTTTTGTCCCTCACTCGCCTTTCTGGGCCTCAGTAGACCAGATGGCATCTAAGGGTTGGTGCAGCTTGGCACTTCTTCCTGTTGTTTTGCTTGAAAATTAGAATAATTTTAGTTAACACCACTAGTACGTTAAATGTATTTATGCAAAATCATATTTGGATCTTATATAATCTGCTCAAAAGGTAAATTTAATGAGGCATAAATCATTACAATTATTTTTAATGTTCAGATATTGTAACATGGAAACAAAAAAAAGGTAAAACCAGTAATCAGGTTTTCAGTCCCATTTTAGAAATGCCATCCTTCTTCTAAATGGGGTCAGGGGAGACCTCATTTGCAGAGCTGTTCTGAGTGGAAACTTGTTAACTGTATAGGTCCACTTCATATCCACTTAGGTCACCGTGATGGTCCTTGTCAGAGAATGGCAGGCCCAGATTCCGCAGAGGGAGGGGCGCTGAGAAGTGTGAAGCTCAGCAGGGCCAGCCGCTGTGTCTCCACTCCTTCTGAAGGGCTGGCAGAGCCGGGGCTGCACTCAGACCACACAGGATGGGCACTGATGGTGATCTAAGTAATGGGAGGCAAGAGATCCCAGCTCCAGCACCCGAGGAGTGAGCAACAATGGCGCTGGGCTTCAAGGGAGCTCCAATGTAAGCTTGTACAGGCCAAAAGGATTTAGGGGAGTCCAGGAAAGGTCTTGGTTCTTGTAGAAGGAGCAGAAAAATGAAGAAAGAAAATGCTAGGTTGCTGGGTGAAGCCGTAGCCTGCCTGCCCACAGCACGCCCTGCCCCGTCTCAAGAGAGGAACAGCCCTCAGATCCTGGATATGTCAGAGGATGTGCTATGGCGAGAACCCAGTCAGGGGCTTCCAGGCAAAGAGACCAAACCCCCCCAGAGAGTGTGTCAGCAGGAAGTAGGGGAGCAGAGTGAGGCTGAGAAGGAAGAAGGCCTGGTTCCTAATAGGAACAGACCTTGGACAGTGGGGAAGTGCTTGACTGTGGGCAGGGATCTCCTCGGTGGCCAGCATTGGCCAGCTCCCTAACCACCAGCACTGCCTCTCATCCCACACTCCCAGGGGGTCGTGGGGCAGCTCGGGCCAGAGCTGGTGGTAACTCCCCCCCACCCTCTTACCACATCTCTTGGGTCTACAGCACGGGAGTAAGAGACCCTCAGGGATGTGGACAAATGCAGCTGTAGCCCCCCACGGGGCAGAGAAGCTTCATTCCCCTGCTCCCGCACTTGCCTGCGAGGACCCCCACCCTGCACCCCACAGCCCCGGAGAGTAGTGACAACGACCTTACAACGTGACCCACCATCTCTTTCACTCTCCCAGGAGCCCCGTAGATATGCGCCTGAGGCCTGGTGTCTGGGTCCAGCGCCCCCTAGTGAGGTGGAGGTCTGGCCCCGACTAGAACCCTGGCCTCATGCAGCCCCACCAGGCACTTGCCCAGTCACTCTGCTCTTCCCAAGGTACTGCCATACCCTGGGGCCCCACCAGCTCCCCTCACTCACCCGACACTCAGAGTCTCCTGACATGGCAGGCTGAGAGGTGGGTGAGTCCACATGAGTCAGGGGATTGTCCCCTTTCGCCCCATCCTCCTCTCACCCCCTCCCTGTCTCCCACCAAATTTGCCTGATTTTGGTCAGCCTGGCTCAGGGGGCCTTGAATAAGAAGGATCCTGGCCAAGCCCAGGCTCTCTTCTGGGCTTGGACAGAGGTCTGCTGTCTGTCCATCTGTTGGTCTGACCACTGGTCAGTTAGCCCTGCAACAGCTGATGAGGGCTGTCCTGTGTCCAGGCTTCCTGTGAGAAAGGCTAGACTTGGATGAATGGCTACAAGGCACAGCCTCAAGGGCTCCCCCACGGTACCTTGGGTGCCTGTTGCCAGAACACACTTGGCTTTCTTGGGGTCTTCTATTGCCAGTTGACCATGGGTAAGGAAGGAAACCTGTCTGAGTGCCAGACCCACCTCCCCCAATGGGGGCCCAGATGGCCCGGCCCTCCCGCACCCTCCTCCTACCCCCAGGGTGCTCTGTAGCCCCTCTCCACCAGGCACCATGGCTGTGGCAGGACCCTCCCACCCTGAGCTCATCAGGGGCTAGCAAAGTTGCCTGGACACTTTCCACAGAGCGCTCATTCCTGGGAAAGTTAACAGGGAATCTGCAGAAAACCCAAGGGTGGGGAGAAGGGGATTCCATCACCCATCGGACTAGGGGCAGCAAGCCTGTTGAGGTGAGATCAGTCTCTTTATCGCTGACCCCTTGGGGCTACAGATAGGCTCACGTTCCCTGTGAGTCTCCAAGAGGACCAGAGGAGTCGCCATAGTTCCCAAACCAATGAGACCAAGAAACCCTCTAGGAAATAGAGCGCTGGGAGCAGTGTTCCAGACTTTGGGAATCATGTGGAAGGTCAGGCAGTCATAGCTCCTCAAAAAGATGAGGCCTGGGCCAGGCAGCCCTCGTCAGCAGGTCTCAGCAGCTGCCTGCTTGTGTTTCCAGCCTACCCCTGGGATCGGTCCAGCCTGAAATCCATGCCCCTGGACCTGCGGCAGTTTGAGAAACTGGACACCTATGCCTCACAGGTAGGAGAGCCAGCCCCTCTCCCCACGGGGCCTCTAGCGTGGCTGGAGTTCCCCAAGCCAGGGTAGCAAAGCCTCTCCCCAGACCCCTCCTGAGAGTGTTCTGAGCCCCTTGGAGGAATGGCCATGGGTGTCTTTCACAGCAAATAGGTGGGGGACAGAAGGCCCAAGGCAGAGGCCCCTGCCCAGCACCAAAGGCTATTCCATCCCCCTACCCTACCCACGATCCTGGCACTCCCACCCCAGACTACAGCCCCTGTGGCCGCCCCATTGGCAGGCCCCTCTGGCCAGCCCTATCCTGCCCTCCCCCTGCCCATTTGGGCATTGCTACTGCTGAGCCATGCCAGCCCCAGACCATGAAAGAAGAGAACATGAGGATTGGGGCTGGCCATGGATGCAGATGGCCAGCCCCCATTGTGACCACAGCCACGCTCACCCCTGGGGCACATGGGCTCTGAGCTCTCACTCCTCTGGGTCTGGGCACATCTAGGGTGAGGAAGGGCAGCTACAAGAGCTGAAGCACCAGGGACACACTGGGGTCCTGGGAGCCAGGCAAGAGCCTCCCCACACAGTCTGGTAGGAGGGGCCAAGGATCTGGACCCATTGCTGACATCAGAGTGAGTCATCCTGGGACAGTAGACAGGGAGACTGTCTAGTCTGAGAAAGACCACCCTGTGGTTGGCACGTAGTAGGTACTCAGGATCCTTGTTTGTTGAATTGGTGAGTGGATGGATAGAGCAGGGATCAAGTCAGATTAGAGGCAGGGACGTCAGTAGGGGGACATCGGGCTGTCTTGGCAGGAGGCATGACCTGGATAAGCGAGGACATTGAGAACAGAGAGAACCCGAAAGGTCAGCGCTGAGCTAGAGGCGGAGAGGAAGGCCGCGGTCCGCAGTGGGTATGGAGTGAGGCGGAAGGCAGGAGAGGGGCTCCGGGGCGCTGGACTGAGGGAGGGAGGGAGGGTGGGGCAATTCCTCACCACAGGGAGCAAGGGAGAAGGAGCAAGTTGGGGGGCGGGGAGAGTGATCAATTTGCTTAGGGAGCGATGGGCTCTAGGACCTGTGGCACGTCCAGTGGAAAAGACCACTGGGCCAGAGCTGTATCCGAGCTGGGAGCTGTTTCCAGCCTGGAGAGGTCTGGGCCCAAAACACTGATTCGGGAGCCATCAGATTTAGCTAAGAGCTGAGGCCATTGGGTGGGTGTCATCTTGGGGAGGGCAGGACAGGAGGTCCACAGGGCCTGAGGCCACCAAAGAGGCTGGGCAAGGCCAGGAAGGATCAGTGTGCTGGAAGGTGCAGGGAGGGGCTCCCAAGGGGAGCTGTGTAGTCTGGTCAGGCGAAGGTAGCACAGACTCGTTTTCACTACATGGGCACCGGCACCGGCACCAAGGTACTTCTTACTTCCGGAGGGGCAGTTCAGAGGAGGGTTGGAGGCCTCAGCCTGCTGGAGTCTGGCTGAGGCACAAATGGAGAGGAGACCCCACAGGAGCCTGGCAAAGAAGGGGAGGCTAGGCGTGGGGTGTCCTGAGAGAGAGATTGGGGGCCGCTTGGAAGAGACAGGCAGACAGGAGGGGAAGGGACAGCCAGGACAGAAGGGGGAGCAGGACACAGGCGAGCAAGGGCATGCCTTGAGGAGGAGCAGGCCCTCCAAAGGCAGGAGGCCTGGACTCCAGGCCAACAGAGAGGCTGCTGAGCAGGCGAGAGAGAGGAAAGATGGGGAGCAGGAAGTAAGGAAGTCCCACCAGGGCCTCGTGGAGCCGGAGGCCAGGTCATCTGCCGGAGTGAGGGGAGTGAGAGGGGCACGAGTGTCCAGAGTCTGAGGAGGGTGGGGTATGTTGTAATGGCTGCCAGAGGGGATGGGACAGGCTGCTGGCCAGGCTCAGAGAGCAGTGCCAGGAGCCCAGCTGAGGCCAGAGATCCAGCCACAGAGCAGTGGATGGTCGGAGCAAGCTGCCACCTAGAGGATGGGACCAAAGGAGCAGAAGCCATAGGACCAAAGTCTGGGGCTAAGTCGGGAGTCAGCCAGGCTGTCACAGTGCAGGCCTGCCATGTGTCAGCGCTGTTCCAGGCCCCAGGAGAGGGGAAAAGACAGGACTATGGAGTTGAAGCTGGAGGAAAAGGAAGTGGGGGCAGCTGGGCATGTCGGAGGCAGAAAGTCCTGGAGTTCAGATGTGGGCAGTGGCTCCAGGAGACAACGAGGCCAGGGAGTACCCTGGGCTGGAGGCTGAGGAAGGCAGGGGCAATTAATGCAGGAACTGACCCCCAGTCACCCGGGCTTCTCAGCAAAGATTGAACATGGTCAGGCTGCCTTTCCAGCAACACCAACCCTGTTTCCTCCTGAGGGTTCCTGTGAGAAAACCTAATTTCTTCTTTTTTATTATTGTAGTAAAATATATATAACATAATATTGCCATTTGAATCATTTTTAAGTGTACAACTCAGTGACGTTAATTACATTTACAGTGTTGTACAACCATCACGACTATCTACTTCCAAATGCTTTCCTCACCCTAAACAGAAACTCTGTACCCATTAAGCAATAACTCCCCAGGTGACGGTCAAGAGTGGCCTGGATGAGCTGGTGAGCGACCTGCTCCAGGAGGCCCACAGTGACCTGGAGAGGGTCCGTGCCATCTGGATCTGGATCTGCCACCACATAGGTAGGCCCACCTGCGGCGCCACTGTGCTGGGATCCCTGGATGCCACTTCCTGCTGGCCCCTGTTCCCAGGGGAGGGTCTCTGGGACTCACTCGATCACAGTGTGTGGAGTGAGATGGAAGGTGGAGGAGAGGGGTTCCCAGATGGCTGGGTTGAATAACCAAAGACTAACCGAGGAGGGTAAAGCTCGCCGTGTGCTAATGTTCTCCATGAAGGGTCGTTGGCTGGGGGATCCCTTGTGGCCCTTTGCCCACAGCCAGTGGCCAGAGCTGAGGCCCTCATCCAGGGGCAGCCTTCCCTCAGCCCTGGCTTCCTGGGAAACCTGCTCCACAGAGATGAGAACTCAGGACAGAAGGTCATCTCCAAGAAGGATGACCATCGGTTGGGGAGGAGTCACAGCTGTTTGAAAAGTTACTGCAACACCACCAGCCTCTTAAAGTACCAGCACCAGGAAGGGCAGGCTCTCTTGTCCCTGCTCCCTATTCCCACATCGGTGACCTTGGCCACGATCTCAGCCCAGTCTCCAGGTTCTCAGAGCCACCTCAGGGGCCTGGGCCTGTGCAGCTGCCCACAGCTCGGCACCGGACAGCCTTGGGAGTCTCAGCAGGTCAAACCAAGCCCCATGTTGGTTGCTAGTCCCTTGCAGTCGATGGAGGAGCCAGGTGGTGAGGTAGACCCGGTATTTTCCCTGTGACATTATGACCAGTAGGGCTTTCCTGACCCGCTGCCACTGGGCTCTTCCTTCGTCCTCCCAGAGCAGGAGTTAGGATGCAGCAGCTGAGAGGATGAACTCACCTGACACGGGCCATAGTGCCTGAGGGGCCACCTCTTCCCACCCCAACTCCAGCAGCTCAGCCTGGGCAAGCTCTTGCCCCACTCAGCCCACAGTGGCTTCTCCTGGGCCTGAGGGAGGTCAGCCCAAATGATGCAGAAAGCACAGCCGAGGGCGGGGGCAGTGCTGCGGGCAGTGGAACCCCCCCTCTCCTCTGCACCAGCCTCCCAGGACCTGGCTTCTCACGGCCTCCTCCTCTGCCCTCCAGAGTACGACATCGAGGCGGCCCAGGAGAAGGACCGCCAGGCCTTCAAACCCACTGACATCCTGCGGACCCAGAAGACCAACTGTGACGGCTACGCCGGGCTCTTTGAGAAAATGTGCAGGTACGAGAGGAGTCTGGGGAAAGGCAGGCAGCCCCAGGGCTGACCACCCCGGCCCCCCATCTTTCCCCTTCCAAAGCACTGTATGCCTTCGCCCACATGCCAGGCCTGAAACCTGAGTTTGCAAACTCTGTCCTGGAATCCAAGTGAGTCCTGAAAAGGTCAATTTCTCCCTTTTTAACACCAGCATAATTGACTTTGTACCATCTGCCGGGCTTCGCGATGCATTAACATAATGGCAGATGAATGCACAGAGATAATTTCGTTATAAAAGGCCCTTTTTCCACCTTCTCCCATCTCTGTGCAGCTGAAGGTTAGAAGAATGGCAGATCTAGGAACGGGAGGACGGTGGCTGCTGTCGCCAAGGGGACTGTGAAAGGCTGTCCTCGGGGCTGGCGCAGGGGACCTCTCTCGGGGGAGACAAACACTCTCCTACCTGGAAAGATGTGTCAGTTGGAAAAGCTGAATAACGAGGAGGCAGCTTCTCTCTTGGAGCCTCTGGGCTCCATTGTCATTGCTCTGGAAGTGAGCACTGGCCAGGTTGCCAGCAGGGGTGACAGCAGGCACGTGGCTGGTAAGGAAATTTATTGCTGGTTCCGAGTGACCTCGAGACAGATTCAAGGCTAGGGGAGCCCCGCTGACCCCTGCAGCTTCCTGGGCCCACTCTCTGAGGTCTGCTGGGCTCCCCAAGAAGTAATCGGCCAGCCCTGTGGGCCACCAAAAAGCGCCCTCCACGGGGGGTGGATGGACTGCTGCCCAGTGTCTCTGCAGGCTTCTGGGAAGGGTCTTCTCAGGCACCCAGCTGTCAGCCCACAGGACTGAAGCATAGCAACAAACACTTAGAGTCCACAGGCAGCAGCTGTGATGTGTCAGTGTTGCACGGGCAGCCGCAAGACATCCTGCTCCTGGGGGGCACACAGCCTATTCCTGGCCTGACCCCCAGTTGTACGGCCTCCCACCCCCATCACCACCGCCAAGCATGGACAGGCGCCTGGCCCTATGTTGCTCCAACCCTCCTGCTCGCCCTCTCTTCTTCTCTTCCCTCACCTCTAAGGCCCATCCCTGAGACCACAGCCCCAGAGGGACCCAGGGCAGGTCAGGGTGCAGAAGATGCTGGCCCCTCCGCTCCCCATCCACACTGCCAGAGCAGCCTCTCCACCCTGCATGTTCCCAGCGCCATCCCCACCCCAGACCCACGTGCCCCCACGTGCCTTTGGGCCTCTCCAGGCACTGGGATCCTCACCACCCCCCCTGCCCAGGCTCCCCAGGCCTCCAAAATCTAACGTCACCTGCCCTTCCAGCCCTGCACCCTTGACGCTGCCCACACTTCAGCTCCTCATGCTCGCTGCTCCCTTCTCCCCACTGCTCCTTCCAGGCCCCACTCCAGGACAGCCCACCAGCTCTCCCTCCCTCGTCAGCACACCTTATACACAAGACTCATCTGAAATAGGCCTTATTCTCTTTTTAAATAATGGAATAACCGTCTATCTGTTTGTAGCTTTATTTGTGCCTAGCATCTTTCAGAACATAATTATTTTCCTCTGAATTTGCAAATTCAAAAACACTCAGGGTTTTCAAGTCGCAGAATATATCCTTCTTTATCCAGTACAAGCTTCCCAGCATGGCACAGAAGCAGTGCTAGACTTCTCCAGTCCTCAGTTTACCTGTCCTTAACTTCCAGTCCTTGCTTTACCACTACCTAGTTTTGTTCCTTTGGGAGGGCACTTAACCTCTTGGAGCCTCAGTTTCCCCATCTGTACCCTGGGGGCTGTACTGCCTAGTGGCAGGACTGCAGGACTAAAGGAGAACATTCAGTTTTGGGTTTTCTAACCTGAGTTTGGGGTTGTTTTTTTAAACCTTTCTTGCCTTTCTTGAGTACTAGAGCGGTTTTGCTCTGTGGAACTTTGCTACCATCACGTAAACCCACATAGACTCAGAAAATTGACACTTGCCTTGAATGAAACTGTCAGCTTTTTGGCCTGGTTCAGATGCTTAACAATGGCCATATTCTGGCCTGCAGCTGATCATTAAAACACAGTCCAAAATTTTGCATCATTTAAAGTTAGGTTGCAACCTGGCAGTTACCATGTACAAGCTTCTTCACATTGCCCAATACCTCCCAGTTGCCTGAATTCCTTCAACTTTTGCTGTAAAGATCAGTAGCCTCATGCATGTATCACTTTCCTAATTCCCCTTACCTTTAAAATAACTGCTGAAGGTTTGGTAAATTTGTTAGCTGATTCCTTAATAATCGAAGACATGTAATCCACACTTGCTGATTTATTCTTGCTTAGTTGTCAGAGTGGCCTCTTAGCAAGAGTTGTACCCACATGGCCATCATTACTTCTGCCAGTCCATTCCGCCTCTCTGCAATGGCCTCATTAAATACTGATTTAATAAAGTAATTTGGTGGGGAATTCAGATATTTTTGCAGCATCATTCCTTTCCTCATCGTCTTTCCCAAGTAACTGATGTGAGGTTTTTTGTTGGTATTATTGCTTGTAACTGCTGGTCCCATTTCTTTCTGACTTTCTATCGTCCAGCATTGAGGTCTCTCCTTTTGCCTCAGTTCCCCACAAGCTTAATGTATTTTGCTTAATTCTCACTCAGGGGCCAAGATTAATTCCCCAGTTTCCTGCCACCGAGTCAGCCTCTAGAACGTCCCCCCAACGCCCCCCCCCACCCCGGTTATCACATCTCCACCACCACCAGGTAGCAGATTTTCCAGAAATTTTGATAAAGCCAGGAGCTTATTACCAGTTTGAGGCTTTGGTGCTGAGGGGACTGGTTGTCACCACTCAGATGTCAGCGGTTTTCCATCCATCCTCCAGCTGTCACAGAGAGCAAGAGCAGTGGCATGCTTCCACTCAGCATGATGTCCCTGATAATCCCAAAGCATCACTTGGCTCCAAAGGCCGCAGAGGCTGGGGAGTGAGTGTCTAAGGCTCCTGGGAGAGGCAGATACATCGAATAACCTTAAATTATCCCCAAACCTGACTTTGTCACATAGGGCCTCAGAATAGGACCTCTAAATTCCCCCCACCGTTACAGATACACCGAAGGATAATGCTCGCAAAGACCAATTATGTCACTACAGCAAACCCTCCTTTACTTTCGCTCTGTACACCACCCATAAGTTTATAGATTAAAACAAATCTTGGTGTACAAAAGGACTGGTGAATTGCAAAGTCTTCAGAACTGTGCATCAGGACAACTGAGCCCTGGTGCTGATAAGGCCACTGGCTGGCTGTGTGTCCCCAGGCAAGTCAGCCTCCCTCTCTGAACAGCTGACTCATCACAGGTCAGAGAAGAGGTCCCTGAGGTGACACCTCATGGGGCTCTAAACAGGGCCCTGGAGAAAGAATTATTGCTGTGATTACAGGTACTGACCTTGCCATAAGGGTGGTGTAAGAGAAGAGAAAGGGGAACACACAGCAGAAAGAGAAAGACGCTGTCAAATTTATAGGAAATCAACTACGTAAATTATGAAACATAGTCATGGTGATGCTTGTTCTGTGCAGTATAGAAAACACCATTTTTTTTGTCAGTTTAGAATTTAGCTTTATTGCAGTAATGTTAACCTTCTTGAGGACCAATGTTTCGGGAACAGCAAGACCCTAAAATTTCTAATTCACATATGCTTGCCCAGTTAAAGTGACTATTGGGCTTAAAGTTAATAAAACCATATTTCCTCATTTCACTACTAGAAATCTCAATATTTTCAATAAGATACCAAAAAAAAGAGTGGTCTTCGTTGCCTCTCCCACAGCTGCGGTCTCTCCCCCTCCCTTTTTTCCCCTGTGGCTCAGACATCCCCGGAGACGTGATCAGAGTTGGGGGTCGGCTCTGGTCAAAACCTGATGTGGGCAGGGTGCACTGCCCTCCCCAAACAGCTCAGCCATCCTACGGCGGGACCTGGACCATCTCTGTGTAAAATGACGGTCACGGTCTGGATCCACCGCCTCCTCAATTAATATCACTGGCATTGGGGTTTTCAAAAACGTCAAAAGTAAAAGCCAAGATTCTGCAGTCTGAAGTTATTAGATCTCCTTGGGTGATATTTTGGGCTCTAGGATGACTGGTCAGAGCTATTTCGGACGTGGAAACATTTCTCATCCCCTGCCCCTTCTTCAGTGTTCTCCCAGCTCTTTCCAGCAAATTCCTCTTCCCTTGGGTTCCCCAGGGCTGTGCTTATCACCAGCGCTCTAGCGATGGCTCACATATCTGCCCCCGCCTCCAACCATGAGCACATCTAGGGCAGCCGGTGAGCTTTATTTTTGGAGTATTTTATTTTATTATGTTACAGTAGTTATTATATTATAGCATACCTTAGCATAGCCTAGCATAATGGTATTTTATTCGCTCATGCCTGGTATAGTGCTTTGCACATAGTATGTGTGGTCAGTGA